>NC_083783.1:3962415-4066608 GCF_015708825.2 Lethenteron reissneri
GTGTTGAGTGTATGGGCAGTATTGAGTGTATGGGTAGTGTTGAGTGTATGGGTAGTGTTGAGTGTATGGGCAGTGTTGAGTGTATGGGCAGTGTTGAGTGTATGAGCAGTGTTGAGTGTATGGGTAGTGTTGAGTGTATGGGCAGTGTTGAGTGTATGGGCAGTGTTGAGTGTATGGGCAGTGTTGAGTGTATGGGCAGTGTTGAGTTCATGGGTAGTGTTGAGTGTATGGGCAGTGTTGAGTTCATGGGTAGTGTTGAGTGTATGGGCAGTGTTGAGTGTTTGGGTAGTGTTGAGTGTATGGGCAGTGTTGAGTGTATGGGTAGTGTTGAGTGTATGGGCAGTGTTGAGTTCATGGGTAGTGGTGAGTGTATGGGCAGTGTTGAGTTCATGGGTAGTGTTGAGTGTATGGGCAGTGTTGAGTGTATGGGTAGTGTTGAGTGTATGGGCAGTGTTGAGTGTATGGGCAGTGTTGAGTTCATGGGTAGTGTTGAGTGTATGGGCAGTGTTGAGTTCATGGGTAGTGTTGAGTGTATGGGCAGTGTTGAGTGTATGGGCAGTGTTGAGTTCATGGGTAGTGTTGAGTGTATGGGCAGTGTTGAGTTCATGGGTAGTGTTGAGTGTATGGGCAGTGTTGAGTGTATGGGTAGTGTTGATTGTATGGGCAGTGTTGAGTGTATGGGTAGTGTTGAGTGTATGGGCAGTGTTGAGTTCATGGGTAGTGCTGAGTGTATGGGCAGTGTTGAGTTCATGGGTAGTGTTGAGTGTATGGGCAGTGTTGAGTGTATGGGTAGTGTTGAGTGTATGGGCAGTGTTGAGTTCATGGGTAGTGTTGAGTGTATGGGCAGTATTGAGTTCATGGGCAGTGTTGAGTGTATGGGCAGTGTTGAGTTCATGGGTAGTGTTGAGTGTATGGGCAGTGTTGAGTTCATGGGTAGTGTTGAGTTCATGGGTAGTGTTGAGTGTATGGGCAGTGTTGAGTTCATGGGTAGTGTTGAGTGTATGGGCAGTGTTGAGTGTATGGGCAGTGTTGAGTTCATGGGCAGTGTTGAGTGTATGGGCAATGTTGAGTGTATGGGCAGTGTTGAGTTCATGGGTAGTGTTAGTCTATGGGTAGTGTTAGTCTATGGGCAATGTTGAGTGTATGGGCAGTGTTGAGTTCATGGGTAGTGTTAGTCTATGGGCAGTGTTGAGTCTATGGGCAGTATGTATGAACGTTGAACTTCTTTCGCACCGTACGTAGCCAGCCGTGCTAATCGGAGGCGCGGAAACATGCGGTGCACAGATGAGTTCCCGTCTCAAACGCAATCAAACGTGAGGTCTTTATTTAGGCGGCGACGACGTCACATGGATGCAAGGCGTGCGCCGGCTTCGCCTTCACTGCGACTCGTCAGCACTGCGTAGCCGTCGTCGTCGGCTGCTGCCGCCACCGCCGCTTGTGCCCGTGCGTGCGCTAGCTCTTGGCGGCCGTGCGCTAGTTCTTGGCGAGCTAGCGCTAGCTCTTGGCGAGCGCGCGCTAGCTCTTGGCGAGCGCGCGCTAGCTCTTGGCGAGCGCGCGCTAGCTCTTGGCGAGCGCGCGCTAGCTCTTGGCGGCCGCGCGCTAGCTCTTGGCGAGCGCGCGCTAGCTCTTGGCGAGCGTGCGCGGACAAAATAGTGCGGAGGTGACGACAAGGAGGAGGAGGACGACGTTGTCCATAGACGATGAACACCTCGTCGGCCGGGTGCAACACACGTTCGCAAAGTGTGCGGTTGGCATAGGTCGACTGGGGTCTGTGTGAGTCCGTGGGTCTCTGTGTGAGTCCGTGGGTCTCTGTGTTTTTGAGTGGATGGGTCTGTGTGCGAGTCTATGGTTCTCTGTGTGAGTCTATTGGTCTCTGCGAGTTTATGGGTCTGTGCGAGCCTATGGCTCTTTGAGTCTATGGGTCTCTGTATGAGTGTCTATGGGTCTCTTTGTGAGTGTCTATGGGTCTCTTTGTGAGCGTCTATGGGTCCCTGTGGAAGTATTTAGGTCTCTGTGCGAGTCTATGGCTCTCTGTGCGAGTCTATGGCTCTGTGAGTCTATGGGTCTCTGTGTGAGTGTCTATGGATCTCTGTGCGAGGCACAATTGATGGGGGGTGGGGGGGGGGCAGAGGCCATCAACTCGTCGCACTTTAATCGCCGTGGTTTCGGTGGGGGGTGGGTGGTGGGGGCGACGCCGTGAGACAACCTCCCGGAGCCCCCCGCGGATCCCCCTCGGAGCACCCCCCCCCCCCCCCCGAGCCCCTGGCTGGTGCTGCTGCTGCTGGCTCGGCCTCCCTTGTGGTGGTGTGCTGGTGTCCACCGGAGCAGCGCAGGAGCGGGGGGCCGGCGGCGTGGGGGGTGAGCGGTGGATGAGCGCAGTACTGCGAGGCGCACGCCGGGGGGCGCTCTAAGCCCGCGGTCTCCACGTTAGTCTATGGGTCTCTACATGAGTTTGTGGGTTTTATATTCGAGTCTGTGGGTCTCTACTTGAGCCTATGGGTCTCCACGTGAGTATGGGTCTCTACGTGAGCCTATGGGTCTCTACGTGAGTTTGTGGGTTTATATTCGAGTCTGTGGGTCTCGACGTGAGCCTATGGGTCTCCATGTGAGTTTGTGGGTTTATATTCGAGTTTGTGGGTCTCTACGTGAGCCTATGGGTCTCCGTGTGAGTTTGTGGGTTTATATGCGAGTCTGTGGGTCTCTACATGAGCCTATGGGTCTCCGTGTGAGTTTGTGGGTTTATATGCGAGTCTGTGGGTCTCTACGTGAGCCTATGGGTCTCTGCACGAGTCTTTGGGTCTACGTTAGTCTATGGATTTCCGTGTGAGTTTGTGGGTTTACATGCGATTCTATGGGTCTCTACGTGAGTATGCGTCTCCGTGTGAGTTTGTGGGTTTCCGTGTGCACACGTACGTTGAACTTCTTTCGCACCGTCCTGTAGCCAACCGTGCCCATGGCAGGTGTGCGAGTGAATCTGCGGGTGTCTGTGCGGGTCTATACAACACACCGTGGGTGTATACATGCAATTGTATAACTATTTATATCGTCTAAGTGTGACCGCGATTCAAGAGCCTCCGTGCCGGTTCGGGGGGGGGGACAGCGAGCGAGCGAGAGACGCAGGCAGCCGGCCACGGGGCAGGGGGGCGAGTAGGAAGCGGGTCTCAGACCTGGACCCATCGCACGGGTGCAGGGACCGCGGGCTGGGAGCACGGGCGGCTGGGGAGGGAGTCCCACACCGGGGTGGGGGCTGTGCGGGCTGGGCGGGGCGGGGGGGGGGGATCTCCGGCGCACCGCGTGGAGGAGCTGTGGCCGAGGGGATTGGGAGTCGCTGCCCCCCCCAGTGGCCCCCCGCGTTGTCGAACCCTCCTCCTCCCTCCTCGAGGCCCACTGAGCCCCACGGCTCTTTTTCAGGAGGGACCTGAGAAAGAGTCGCGGAACTGCGGGGGGCGGGAGGGGGGGCTGAGTGCCCCCCCCCGCTCCCTCCCCCTGGCGACGCCCGGCTCCCCCCCGCACGCACGAGCCGGCCCCGGCGCGGTGATTGGACGGGGCAGCTGGGGGGGGGCGACCTTCCCCTTCCCCCCCACCCCCCTTCCCCCCTCCCCCCCACCGATCTGTACGCTACATACGTTTAGGTTATTACGATTTTGGGGGGCGGGGAGGTTGGGGGAGTTGGGGGGGGTGCTGTTAGCCCCCCCCCGCCGCCGCCGTGCGCTCTAAAACATCTTGACGGTGATGAAGAGCAGCAGCAGCACGATGACGATGAGGAGGAAGTTGACGATGAGGCTCTGCCACCGGCCCTTCTGATCGAACATCATCGCTGCGCCGCCGCTGCCCCCTCTTGCTGGCGCTCCTCGCGCGACGACGACGACGGGACGCTCCCGCTCCTCCTGCGCCATCACACGTCGTCACGAATCACACACATCAGACACACGTCACACATCACACACATCAGACACACGTCACACATCACACATCGTCACACATCACACACATCAGACACACGTCACACATCACACATCGTCACACATCACACACATCACACATCACACACATCACACATCACACACATCACACACCACACACATCACACACATCGTCACACATCACACACATCACACACATCACACACATCGTCACACATCGTCACACATCACACACATCAGACACACGTCACACATCACACATCGTCACACATCACACACATCACACATCGTCACACATCACACACATCACACACATCACACACATCGTCACACATCACACACATCACACACATCGTCACACACATCACACACATCACACACATCACACATCACACACATCACACACATCACACACACGTCACACACGTCACACACATCACACACATCACACACATCACACATCACACACATCACACACATCACACACATCACACGTCACACACATTACACGTCCCGGTTGGGGAGTTGACTCTGCCCATCATCCTTCCCTCTGGGGTAGGTAAAATAAATTCCACTTTGTGGGGGAAGCCAGCAACAGCTGGTTGTCAGATGGATAGACTTGTCCCCCCCGCACCCGCCATAGGAACGTGGAATTCCCACCAATGGCACAGGTCTGTCAAGATGAGCACCGAGGCCTCAGCAGGGTGGTTGTGACGCGCTGCGCCGCACATCAGCAGCCGCCTGGGTTTGAGTCGCGGCTCTGTGTGGAGTCTCTCGCTCTCTCTCTCTCTCTCGCGGTGTTTGGGTTTCCTCTCCATAGCGAAACCCACACGCACGGCGGAACTGCTACCGTGGCCAAAACATCGCAATGCCGAAAAAAAAAATCCCTTGCAAATTACTCATTTGGGATCACGGACAGAGATTCCCCGTACAGCCTTAACACATTCCTCCTGCGGAGGGAGCTGGTAGGAACGTCGGGTTGCTCGGTCAATGGGCAGGGTCAACGGCGGCGTGGTGTATTCCGCAAATATGCCCGACTGTGAAGGCGGGCACAAGCCGGCGTGAGTAGGTGAAACGTTGAGTTTTATAAGGGCACCACGGGGTGACCAGCCCCTCCCCACCCAGCCCCACCCCTCCCACCCCCCACCCAGCCCCACCCTCCCCACCCAGCCCCTCTCCACCTCCTCTCCCCACCCAGCCCCTCCCCACCCTCCCCACCCAGCCCCTCCCCACCCTCCCCTCTCCACCCAGCCCCACCCCTCCCATTTTTGGATGCACGACGGACGGACGGACAGATACAAATAATCCCCTGTGGGCTGGTGTAACCAGGAGGTTCCTACCAGTAACAGACTGTAGGGGCAAGTGCTGTTAGCGAGCGGCACGTACGAAGGCCGGCACGGCACACGAGGGGGTGGGTGGCCAGCACCACAAGTGGCGATGTTTACACACCGCACCAGCTACTCATTTGAGGCCGAGTCGACCTAGGGGAGGCCCAGGACCGGTTCAGATAATCGTCACCGGTGTTGGCCGTGAGCGGGAATCGAAGCCGGGTCGCCGGGTTCGTAGCGGAGCGCGCTAACCGCTACCCCACCGCTCCCCACACAAACCCGCTCACTCTCACAACACTCGCACACACTCGCGTAAACACTCACACACTCACAGGTCCTCACGCGTACTGATACACTCACTCACACTCTGTGAACACAAACTCCAGACAGAACGGAGCGCGAGCCGGGAGTGAGCGTGCTACCCGCTACACTACCTCTCAATCGTGGATCACTGAGAAACATCGCCCCCCCCCCCCATACTGCGAAAACTTGGCAGGACCCTCTTGAAAAAGAGTCTTGAGACTCGGTGAGGCTTTTCCTGGGTAAACACGCGGAATAATGATGACAACAATAACGTTCGACAATAATGTGATGATCACTCATTTTAATGTTCAATGTCTGCTGGTGTCACTAAAGGTCTCTCTGTGCGTGTCAGTACATGCTGGCTGGTGGTGTCGGTGTGACTGCTACTGCCAGTAGATGTGTGTGCGTATTGTTTATAGACAGGGGTGATGGTGGTGATGGTGGTGGTGATGTCCCCGTACCTTCGATAAACACGGTTGACTACATATTTACATTGTGATGGTATTGGTGATGGAGGTGTGGTGATTGTTGTGATGATAATGGTGATTGTGGTGATGGTGGTAGTGGTGATGGTGGTGATGTTGGTAGCAGTTGTGTTGCCGGTAATGGTGATACAAATAGTTGTGGTGGTGATGATGTTAGTGATGGGGGTTACGGATGTCGTGCTGATAACATTGTTAGTTGTGTTGGTGATGACGGTGGTGGTTGTGATAGTGGTGCCGGTTGTAGTGATGGTAGTGATGTTGGTTGTAGTGATGGTAGTGATGTTGATAGTGGTGTTGGTTGTAGTGATGGTAGTGATGTTGGTTGTAGTGATGGTAGTGATGTTGGTTGTAGTGATGGTAGTGATGTTGATAGTGGTGTTGGTTGTAGTGATGGTGGTGATGTTGATAGTGGTGTTGGTTGTAGTGATGGTAGTGGTGTTGATAGTGGTGTTGGTTGTAGTGATGGTAGTGATGGTAGTGATGTTGGTTGTAGTGATGGTAGTGATGTTGATAGTGGTGTTGATTGTAGTGATGGTAGTGATGTTGATAGTGGTGTTGGTTGTAGTGATAGTAGTGATGGTAGTGATGTTGGTTGTAGTGATGGTGGTGATGTAGTGATGTTGATAGTGGTGTTGGTTGTAGTGATGGTAGTGATGTTGGTTGTAGTGATGGTAGTGATGTTGATAGTGGTGTTGGTTGTAGTGATGGTAGTGATGTTAGTTGTAGTGATGGTAGTGATGGTGATAGTGATGTTGGTTGTAGTGATGGTAGTGATGTTGATAGTGGTGTTGGTTGTAGTGATGGTGGTGGTGTTGATAGTGGTGTTGGTTGTAGTGATGGTGGTGGTGTTGATAGTGATGTTGGTTATAGTGATGGTGGTGATGTTGATAGTGGTGTTGGTTGTAGTGATGGTAGTGATGTTGATAGTGGTGTTAGTTGTAGTGATGGTGGTGATGTTGATAGTGGTCTTGGTTGTAGTGATGGTAGTGATGTTGATAGTGGTGTTGGTTGTAGTGATGGTAGTGATGTTGATAGTGGTGTTGGTTGTAGTGATGGTGGTGATGTTGATAGTGGTTGGTGTTGATTGTAGTGATGGTAGTGATGTTGATAGTGGTGTTGGTTGTAGTGATGGTAGTGATGTTGATAGTGGTGTTGGTTGTAGTGATGGTAGTGATGTTGATAGTGGTGTTGGTTGTAGTGATGATGGTGATGTTGATAGTGGTGTTGGCTGTAGTGATGGTAGTGGTGTTGATAGTGGTTGGTGTTGGTTTTAGTGATGGTAGTGATGTTGGTAGTGGTGTTGGTTGTAGTGATGGTGGTGATGTTGGTAGTGGTGTTGATTGTAGTGATGGTAGTGATGTTGATAGTGGTGTTGGTTGTAGTGATGGTAGTGATGTTGATGGTGGTGTTGGTTGTAGTGATGGTGGTGATGTTGATAGTTGTGTTGATTGTAGTGATGGTAGTGATGTTGATGGTGGTGTTGGTTGTAGTGATGGTGGTGATGTTGATAGTGGTGTTGGCTGTAGTGATGGTAGTGGTGTTGATAGTGGTTGGTGTTGGTTGTAGTGATGGTGGTGATGTTGGTAGTGGTGTTGGTTGTAGTGATGGTGGTGATGTTGGTAGTGGTGTTGGTTGTAGTGATGGTAGTGATGTTGATAGTGGTGTTGGTTGTAGTGATGGTGGTGATGTTGATAGTGGTGTTGGTTGTAGTGATGGTGGTGATGTTGATAGTGGTGTTGGTTGTAGTGATGGTGGTGATGTTGGTAGTGGTGTTGGTTGTAGTGATGGTAGTGATGTTGATAGTGGTGTTGGTTGTAGTGATGGTGGTGATGTTGGTAGTGGTGTTGGTTGTAGTGATGGTGGTGATGTTGATAGTGGTGTTGGTTGTAGTGATGGTGGTGATGTTGATAGTGGTGTTGGTTGTAGTGATGGTAGTGATGTTGATAGTGGTGTTGGTTGTAGTGATGGTAGTGATGGTGATAGTGGTGTTGGTTGTAGTGATGGTGGTGATGTTGGTAGTGGTGTTGGTTGTAGTGATGGTAGTGATGTTGATAGTGGTGTTGGTTGTAGTGATGGTAGTGATGGTGATAGTGGTGTTGGTTGTAGTGATGTAGTGATGTTGGTAGTGGTGTTGGTTGTAGTGATGGTAGTGATGTTGATAGTGGTGTTGGTTGTAGTGATGGTAGTGATGGTGATAGTGGTGTTGGTTGTAGTAATGGTAGTGATGTTGATAGTGGTGTTGGTTGTAGTGATGGTGGTGATGTTGATAGTGGTGTTGGTTGTAGTGATGGTAGTGATGTTGATAGTGGTGTTGGTTGTAGTGATGGTAGTGATGGTGATAGTGGTGTTGGTTGTAGTGATGGTGGTGATGTTGATAGTGGTGTTGGTTGTAGTGATGGTGGTGATGTTGATAGTGGTGTTGGTTGTAGTGATGGTAGTGATGTTGATAGTGGTGTTAGTTGTAGTGATGGTAGTGATGGTGATAGTGGTGTTGGTTGTAGTGATGGTGATGTTGGTAGTGGTGTTGGTTGTAGTGATGGTGGTGATGTTGATAGTGGTGTTGGTTGTAGTGATGGTAGTGATGTTGATAGTGGTGTTGGTTGTAGTGATGGTAGTGATGGTGATAGTGGTGTTGGTTGTAGTGATGGTGGTGATGTTGATAGTGGTGTTGGTTGTAGTGATGGTGGTGATGTTGATAGTGGTGTTGGTTGTAGTGATGGTGGTGATTATGATAGTGGTGTTGGTTGTAGTGGTGTTGGTTGTAGTGATGGTGGTGATGTTGTTAGTGGTGTTGGTTGTAGTGATGGTAGTGATGTTGATAGTGGTGTTGGTTGTAGTGATGGTGGTGATGTTGATAGTGGTGTTGGTTGTAGTGATGGTGGTGATGTTGATAGTGGTGTTGGTTGTAGTGATGGTAGTGATGTTGATAGTGGTGTTGGTTGTAGTGATGGTAGTGATGTTGTGATAGTGGTGTTGGTTGTAGTGATGGTAGTGATGTTGATAGTGGTGTTGGTTGTAGTGATGGTGGTGATGTTGTTAGTGGTGTTGGTTGTAGTGATGGTGGTGATGTTGATAGTGGTGTTGGTTGTAGTGATGGTAGTGATGTTGTGATAGTGGTGTTGGTTGTAGTGATGGTAGTGATGTTGATAGTGGTGTTGGTTGTAGTGATGGTAGTGATGTTGATAGTGGTGTTGGTTGTAGTGATGGTAGTGATGTTGTGATAGTGGTGTTGGTTGTAGTGATGGTAGTGATGTTGATAGTGGTGTTGGTTGTAGTGATGGTAGTGATGTTGATAGTGGTGTTGGTTGTAGTGATGGTGGTGATGTTGGTAGTGGTGTTGGTTGTAGTGATGGTAGTGATATGGGTAGTGGTGTTGGTTGTAGTGATGGTGGTGATGTTGATAGTGGTGTTGGTTGTAGTGATGGTGGTCATGTTGATAGTGGTGTTGGTTGTAGTGATGGTGGTGATGTTGATAGTGGTGTTGGTTGTAGTGATGGTGGTGATGTTGATAGTGGTGTTGGTTGTAGTGATGGTAGTGATGTTGATAGTTTTGTTGGTTGTCGTGATGGTAGTGATGGTGATAGTGATGTTGGTTGTAGTGATGGTGGTGATGTTGATAGTGGTGTTGGTTGTAGTGATGGTAGTGATATGGGTAGTGGTGTCGGTTGTAGTGATGGTGGTGATGTTGATAGTGGTGTTGGTTGTAGTGATGGTGGTGATGTTGATAGTGGTGTTGGTTATAGTGATGGTGGTGATGTTGTTAGTGGTGTTGATTGTAGTGATGGTGGTGATGTTGTTAGTGGTGTTGGTTGTAGTGGTGGTGGTGATGTTGATAGTGGTGTTGGTTGTAGTGGTGGTGGTGATGTTGTTAGTGGTGTTGGTTGTAGTGATGGTGGTGATGTTGTTAGTGGTGTTGATTGTAGTGATGGTGGTGATGTTGATAGTGGTGTTGGTTGTAGTGGTGGTGGTGATGTTGTTAGTGGTGTTGGTTGTAGTGATGGTGGTGATGTTGTTAGTGGTGTTGATTGTAGTGATGGTAGTGATGGTGATAGTGATGTTGGTTGTAGTGATGGTAGTGATGTTGGTAGTGGTGTTGGTTATAGTGATGGTGGTGATGTTGTTAGTGGTGTTGATTGTAGTGATGGTGGTGATGTTGTTAGTGGTGTTGGTTGTAGTGGTGGTGGTGATGTTGTTAGTGGTGTTGGTTGTAGTGATGGTGGTGATGTTGTTAGTGGTGTTGGTTGTAGTGATGGTGGTGATGTTGTTAGTGGTGTTGGTTGTAGTGGTGGTGGTGATGTTGTTAGTGGTGTTGGTTGTAGTGATGGTGGTGATGTTGTTAGTGGTGTTGGTTGTAGTGATGGTAGTGATGGTGATAGTGATGTTGGTTGTAGTGATGGTAGTGATGTTGATAGTAGTTGGTGTTGATTGTAGTGATGGTAGTGATGGTAGTGGTGTTGTGGTTGGCCATTACCATTCCACGAATCACACATACAAAGACCAAACCCCCGTATAGCCTGAACAGACTATTGGGGCAAGTGCTGTTAGCGAGCACCTATGAAGGCCAGAACGGCACACGAGGGGCTGGGCGGCCAGCACCCCGCCCGGCCGCCTTTGTCTCCCCAGTGGCGATGTTGACACTCCGCACTAGGTACACATTTTAGGCGGAGTCGACCTAGGGGAGGCCCAGGATCGGTTCAGATAACCGTCACTGGTGTTGGCCGTGAGCGGGAATCGAACTCGGGTCGCCGGGTTCGTAGCGCAGCGCGCTAACCACCATACACTCACGCCCATGTGACACACGCACACGCACACCTATCGCTCCACACATTACCTCTCGGTTCGTCCATAAATCAAATTCCTTTATTTCTTCCCGTTGACAGCCAAGCGACACATCCTCATCATCATCCTCCTCCTCCTCGTCATCATCATCATCAAGGTGGTCACCGTTACGATCGTACTAACGCAGCCGCCGTGTTATCCAGCCAGAATCATCTCCGGGGTGAGGATCATCGGTGATGTTGCCACCACGACTGATCGCCCTCCCTCCTCTACGACAGCAAGAGTAGTCGCATTCATCAAATTAGCAAGCGCATGGGAGAGGGCGAGAGAGATAGATACAGAGAGAGAGATAGGGACAGAGAGATGATCGAGAGATAGAGGAATAGAGAGAGAGCGAGATTGAAGGTAAGACACAGATGCCATTCTTGTTGAGCGGTTATCAAGCTTTGGTGAATGTTGCCCCCCAATCCGACTGCCCCCTGCTACCGAAGGGGGCAGCAGCCCTCACGAGCTCCTCACGAGCGAGGGGTGGGCAGCCGGCACGTCCCGGCGAGCGGCCACCCGTCTCTCCGGCGCGGGGCGGCCGGTGGTGGTGCAGCTTGGTTGGTTTGGTTGTGGTGGGGGGAGTGGGGGGGGTGGGTGGGTGGTGGGGGGTGGGGGGGGGGGGGGCTGCCCCCTCCCCCCACCACCTCCTCCTCCTCACATGAGGCACACGACGACGTAGAGGAGGAGCAGGCAGATGAGGATGAGAGCAAAGTTGACGAAGAGGTCCTGGAGGTTCTTCTTCTTGTCGGGACTCATGGCTGGTTGGTTTGTTGGGGGGGGGGGGCAGTGGCGAGGTGGTTGTGGTGGTGGGGGGGTGGGGGGGGTGCACTCGCAGCTCCGGAAGATCGCCGCACGGGGGGGGCGGTGCACTCACGGTCGCCTGCTTGTGATGGGGGGGGGGTGCAGAGTTGGGGGGGGGTGCAGAGTGGGGAGGGGGGTGCAGAGTGGGGGGGGGGGTGCAGAGTGGGGGGGGGGTGCAGAGTGGGGGGGGTGCAGAGGGGGAGCAGAAGGGGAGGGGGTGCACAGTGTAGAGGGGGGTGAGAAGAGTGGGGGGAGGGGGGGTGCAAAGGGGGAGCAAAAGGGGGGGGGTGCACAGGGTTGAAGGGGGTGGGGGGTACAAGAGGAGTGGGGGAGGGGGGTGGTGGTGGTGGTATTGAGCAATCGAGGTGTGGGGGGGGGTCGTTAGTGGGGGGCCCGAGGTGGTGACGTGGGGTGTTTGGGTGTACGTCCGTGTGCAGGCGCGCGCGTCTATGCGTGTGTGTGTGTGTCTGTCTGTGTGTGTCTGTGTGTGTGTGCGCGTGCGTGACACCCAATCCAGACATCTCTGTCTCTCTGCGCGTGGTGGGTCGTGGGGAATGTCTCTCTCCGTGTAACAGCTGTTGTCAGCCCACCCCCCCGGCCACTCCACAGTGCGAGAATCCCCGTTTGCCCTCTCGTCTGCAGAGTTTATAAATGTGACTGACTGCCCAAGTAAGAAAGATTGGGGGGGGGGCGGTGGTTGGGGCGAGTGCGGGAGGGGCCGTGGGGGGGGGGCAGAGGGGGGGCATACTAAGCCACCCACCCCCCAACTAAAATTAAACTCCTCCGGCTGGAAACGTTTGAGGAACCTCCGTGGCTTATTCATCAATCCCGGTGGAGTATCCCGCGGTGCAGAGCGCGGCCAGCAAACGACGCAAGGCCGGCGGCGAGATTGGCGGAACGGAGTAATCATTTGGGGTGACAATTAGCTCATTAGTCGGTCAACAGATTCATGAATTGGGATCCCGCTGGGCCAGGTGGCTCTCGGGGTCAAATCTCGCGAGGTCAAATCCTGGTCTGGGTCGTTGGCTCGGCCATCATCCCGGGGGTCGATAAAACCGCAGCGCCGCCACTCTGCGGGGGGAGTCTACGGCGGTTGTCCGACGGCGGAGGCTCGGGCCCCCGCCCATAGGAATGTGGAATTGCCCGCCGCTGGCTCTGCGGACGAGAGCACCCCGATGCGTGGGGAAGAGGACCACATTGGGTGGTGGGTGGCGGCCTCTAGACTCGACAGCTTCCCCCGGTCACCTAATCATGACGTGTTCTGACGGGCGATGCCACTGCTGGATAGATTCCGTGAGTGCCGTCGACGGACGGACGGAGGCACTGAGGGTGCACGCGACCCCCCCCCCACCGCCCCGGTTTCTAGTTTGTACGTGCCGTTTAATTGGTTGCGTTGTTGTTGTTGTCGTGATTCTACGGCCATCGCTGTTGATGACATTATTCTGGCAAAGGCGCAGCCTTGCAATTGCTAGCCGAGGCCACCGCTGGCAGACGGGCGTCCGCTAGAGGCAACCTTACAGAGAGCCTCTCTGGAGGTTGTTGTTGTTGTTGGTGTTGTTGTTGTTAGGTTGGTGGTAGAATAAAGTTAACAGTGGTAATTATAACGGTGATGTCGGTAGGGGTGGTGGTCACGTGTTTTAGCCACAGGGAGGCCTCACCGAGTCTCAAGGCTCCTTGTAAGGTGTGGCCTGCTCCGTGAGGATGTTTGGCTGAGCCACGTGACCGGCTGCTGGCGTAGGGCCTCTCCCTGGGTTCATCTGCGAACTCTGGGGGTGCGTGCGTGCCTGCGCGTGTTTACACGTGTGTGTAAGACGCGCGCGCGCGTGTGTGTGTCTTACACACTTGGCGTGCGCGTGTTTACACGTTTGTCCGTGTGTGTGTCTGTGCGTGTGTGTCCGTCCGTGCGTGCGTTTGTGTTCGCTCGTGGGTGCGTGTGGGTGCGTGTGTCCGTGTGGGCGCGCGTTTACCCGTGCGTGCGTCCGTGTTTGCCCGTGTGCCCCTGTGCCCGTGCGTGCGTCGTGTTCACGTGCCCGCGAGCGACCGTCGCCAGAGCGTGTGTGGCGAGCGTGGCCGAGGGAAGCGCGGACTGCCGCTAGCGCAGCCGCCGATGTTGATCGGCCAGCGGGGAAAGTGGAGAGCGAGCGGCGCAGTCTGTCACCCGTCACCGCCCGGTCGCCCCCCCCCCGCCCCCCCGATGCTTACAACTTGACCCAAAACGGCTCAACACGTCCGCCAGTCTCGCCGCGGCCTCCGGGATTAATAAATAATGCGTAGCGCGCGATTATACGGACAACGTTTCGGGCAATGGGCCTTCTCCGCGGCGCGTTGAGAAGGAGTTCCACTCGCGGAAAAGAGAGGGCCCCATTGGCCATAAGCGTCACCGCCCGATGAACGCTTCGGCTTGTTATTGTTGTTGGAATCCGAGATCTCAGTCCGACGGCCGACGGCGTCATTCGGCGAGCGCCTCCGCCGCTGAACGTTTGGCGAGCCGCTCGCTCGAATGCAAAGTGAGGCGGCCATGTGGCCGCGCGGCCGTGGCGGCCGGAGCGAGAGGTTCACCGGCCGTGGCGTTGCCAGAGCGCGGTGAGCACGCGTGTGAAGTGAACCGCGAAGCTTGCGTCCGCGCGCAAGACCGGCCTTCGTCGTCGTTCCCCTACTTTTTGAAACCTCTTCCCTCGCCCCCTCTAGGGGCTCCCTCCCGGCCACCGGCAAATGGCGTGGACGGGCACTTGCGGGGGCTGCGCCTTTAAGCTCTCACGAAAATCCATAACCTCCCGCCCCCGCCTTCCCGCCCCCAAATCTTTGCGGTGGGGCGACTTTTATTGCCGGCGCCGTGATGGGCACCCACGCCCGCCCTGGACTACGGCGACCCGGACGGCGATTGGCGTGCGACCTCTCACCTGCGGTGCCCGCGGACCAGGTGCCTGTCGCTCCCGGGATTTGGAAGTTTTCCGCTCGCTCGCTCCTCCCTCCGACGGACGCCGACGGAGCCCCCCGGGGACTTGTGACAGGGAGCCCGGCTCGGCTCGACCGACGGCCGTGAAGCTGCGAGGGGCGCGAGGGGCGGCGATTCGTCGACGGGAGCGAGCGTGAGCGAGCGTGCGGTCGTCGCCCTCCTCCCTCGGTCTCTCCTCCTCCCGCGTCGCCGTTCGCGTTCTGCACCCAAACGGCCGCCCCTCTTCGGGCATAAATGCCAAACGGCCGGGGCTCGCGGCGGGGTCACGTGACGCGCGGAACGGGCCGCGATTGGGCGGACGCGGCGGCGGGGGCGGGCGGGGGGGGTGGCGGTGGCGGAGGGTTGGGAGGGGGGGGGGGGCTGGTGGGGGGGGGGATGAGCAGTTGAGTGGAATTTCAGAGTAAAAATAAAGACGCCGCAAAACCCACCGGAGGTGACGGAGGAGTTTCACGGATTTAAAAGCGGTGCAGATTCGCGGTGCAGATCCACGGGGCAGATCTACGGTGCAGATCCACGGGGCAGATCCGCCCCTCGCTTTACAGACGCGGTTCATTGCAAATGCTTCAGTCGGTCGGTTGGTCGGTCGGCTGGTTAGCTGGTTGGCTGGGCGGTCGGCAGGCCGGCCCGTGTGTGTTTTGTCCGAGTGTTGTGGAAAGATTGCGTATCTGTGCGTGCCGTGTGTGTGCGTGCGTGCCGTGTGTGTGTGTGCGTGCGTGTGCGTGCCGTGCGTGTGTGCGTGCCTTGCGTGTGTGTGTGTGCATGCCGTACGTGTGTGTGTGTGCGTGCGTGCCGTGTGTGTGTGCGTGCGTGCGTGCCATGTGTGTGCATGTGCGTGGGTGCCGTGTGTGTGTGCGTACGTTTGTTGCACCCTTGCCTGGAATTAGGTCGGCTTATTTTAGGGGTTGGGGAGAAGTGTTCGGGAGTTGGGGAGGGGTCAGCGGTGGGGGGCGGTGGTGGGGAGGGGTGGCGGGGGGGAGGTTTGGGGCGGAGGGGGCCGACGGAGCGAGCGTTGCCGGTTTGGTGAAACGCCACGCCGGCGTTCCCGACGGTCTCCACCGCGGTGGTCTCCCTGCCGCCGGGCTGCTCGATCGCGGCTCTCAGCCCGGTCACCACCAACCGACGTGGAGACTCCCACAGAGACCCATAGACTCACATAGAGACCCATAGACTCACATAGAGACCCATAGACTCACATAGAGACCCATAGACTTACATAGAGACCCATAGACTTACATAGAGACCCATAGACTTACATAGAGACCCATAGACTTACATAGAGACCCTTAGACTTACACAGAGACCCATAGACTCCCACAGAGACCCATAGACTTACATAGAGATCCATAGACTCATATAGAGATCCATAGACTCACATAGAGACCCATAGACTTACATAGAGAACCATAGACTTACATAGATACCCATAGACTTACATAGAGATCTATAGACTCGCGTAGAGACCAATAGACTCGAACAGAGACCCGTAGACCCACGTAGACACCCATAGACTTGCACAGAGACCCATAGACCTACATAGAGACCCACAGACTCATGTAGACGGAGCTGTTGTGAACCCGCGCTATCCAGGCAGAGCGAGTTGATGGCCGGCTGCGAGTCCCTCTGGGCAGTCGCCGGCTCGTTCCGTCTCGACACTCCGAGATCGGCGGGCGTGCCGCTCACGCACCGATCTTCGCTACCGACCCAAGCGATGAGCCTCGCCGTCGCGTTCCACTGAAGTCTAGTTTTATTACGGCAGGCAGAGGTCGCAACCGGGTACCCGATACCCGTGCCCTACCCGATACCCGGGTACCCGTTTGCGACCCTGGTGCGGCCGGGTACGGGTAGACCGTGAGTCACTGGTGAGTCACCGTTTGTCACTCATTTCCCAACGTCTTGTCTCTTCTCACAATTCAAGTTCCTAGAATCAACCCACCCGCGCCTGCAACATGGCTTCATCCCAGAGGTCGCAATCAGGTACCCGATACTCGTACCCTACCCGTACCTGGCTGGGTACGGGTAGGGTACGGGTACGGCCGGGTACGGGTACGGGTACCCGTTTGGGACCCTGGTGCGGCCGGGTACGGGTAAGGAATCAAAACCCGTTTGCGACCTCTGACGCCAGGTAAGGCCCACTGAGCCGTGTCAGAGGCGACCTGGCCGCCAATGTTAGTTCGCCGTGGCTCGGCATCACGCGGACGTTTATAGCAGCGGCCAAACGCTCGCAACGCACGACGCCGATTCCGAACGTGGAGGGAAAAACCGGAGGAGACCCGGAGTCTCGGCCCGTCGGCTGGGGGGGGGGCATCGGAACCTCTGGGTCCGCACGCACGGGTACGTGCGCCCCGCCCCGCACGCTCCGCTTTCCTCTGGGCCGTGGCACGGAGGGTCGGACAAGCACGCCGCTATTTCTGGGGCGCTCGCGGTGGTGGGGAGGGGTGGGGGGGAGGGGTGGGGGGGACGTCCGGCACGGAGACGGAGTCGCGGTATCGGCGGTGTGGTTGTTGTTTTTGCTCCGCCGTGCCACCCGATAACGCACCCGCGCCGCTTAGCGGGGAGAATCCCCCAGAGCGGGCACCCCCCCCCCGCCTCTCCCTCCCCCCACCGCCCCCCCCCCTGCCGCGCCCCCCCCCCCCCCCGCCGAAGCGTTCCGTCTCCTCTTGGGCGGCGCCCCTGGGAAGGAAAGAATGACACCGCGACCTGGGATGGAGCCAAGACGGCTCAGGGCTGTCACTCAGCGCCCCCCCCCGCCCACCACCCCGCGTGACCTCTGGTCAAGGTCACAGCAGGCGATGTCGCGAGCAGCAGCGGGAGTGGTGGTGCTTGTCACAGCGAGTGCTCGTGATCGCCAACGGCGCCAACGGCGCCACCGCACCACCACCGCCACCGCCATCGCTATCACTACAACTATGACTACCACCGCCACCACCAACGCTGTCACTACAACTACGACTAGCACCACCTCCACCGCCAGCGAACGAACACGGTGTGACGAGACAACGAACGGCTGCTGCTGTTGTTGTTGGAGAGAAGCAGTGGTGGGTCGGAGATGTTAACTCCCTCGCCTGGTATGCAGGAGATCGTGGGTTTCATCCTGACTATGCCTGCTGTTGCATTTCTCTCTCCCCGTGGTCGCGTCAATTTTTCTCCGGGTCCTCGGGTTTTCCCCTCCACATTTAGAATCGTGCGCTTAGAGCGTTTGGCTGCTATAAATGTCCACGTGACAAGCCACTTCGTTGGGCTATCACTTGTGGCCAGTTCGCTTCTGAATAAGTATAACCCGTAAAAACAAAGTTTTTCACTCTAAATCCTTTATATGCGTGGCGGCTAGAGTCCTCTCGTCTTCTGGCTTGAGATGGCTGCCACCTATGGGTCAGATGATTGTCTGCAGTATTAAACAATTGGTAATTAAATATTTAATTTGTTTTCCCTAAACAGTGTAACATTTTTGAAAAAAATTTCCACGAACATTAATTGTCTCGCACAACGAGTCTGTGTGCAAAATGTCAGCTCGATCGGATCACGGGAAGTGGGTTAAAAAACGACCGAAAGGTTTGCACGGTCGTAAGCAAGCAAGCACGCAAGCAAGCAAGCGAACTTAATATAAAGGATTTAAAAAGAAGCTATGGGCCTTACCTGGTAAAATACAAACAGTGAAATAGAGACATCGAGGTGTTTGTTGAGCCTGATGATCACGGAGTCAGCAGTAGCAGGGAGTGGTGCATCATCGCTGCTGTGTTGATGATGCCTCCTCCTCCGTGGTTCCACTCTCCGAGGTTCTGTTCTGGGTGGTGACCACAGTCTCCGGCACACCGCACGGAGAGTTTGCAATTGCCCCATTCGCGAGCAAACCGGCGGTTGGTGGCGGTGGAAGCCCGGACTTGAACCCGGGCGATCAAAGGGCCATGGCTCGGCATCTCTGACCTCCGAGCCCCCCCCCCAACCCCTCCCCCAGGCTGTCTCCTCGATTTTTCTATTTTAGTTCTTAATTTACAGTCGTGGGGGGAGGAGGGGAGGGCCATTGTGTTCCAGCGTCGCTGGCAGCGGCGGGCCCCCCCCCACCACCTGGCGACCCGTTCACTTCCCCGGACCGACGGACGGTCGCTGGTCGCGACGCCGGCGGTGTCGCTGGCTGGCGTGTGGGGCCTTGTGGGGCCTTGTGGGACCACGTGGGGCCGTGTGGGGCCGTGTGGGGCTGTGTGGGGCTGTGTGCCCGTGTGGGGCCGTGTGGGGCCTTGTGGGGCCTTGTGGGGCCGTGTGGCCGTGGCTCGGGCAGGAGGGCCACAGTAGAGACTGAGCGAGTGCGGAGCGGAGTGGCAGCCAGAGGAGAGGGGGAGGAGGAACGCGCTTGAGCGGAGACGTCCCTCCCTCCCTCCCGCTCCGTGGAGACGGAGCGACGGAATCGGCATGCGCGCACGAGTGAGACGGGTCGATGCGAGGGTTGGGAAGACGCTCATCCAGCAGTGGATAGATGATGCCCGATGCCGACGATGGTTGTTGATGGGTGCCGCGTGGCGAGATGTCAACCACCTCGCCTGCTGCTGTATATTTGGAGTTTGCTGGTGTGTCTCTCTGCCCGTGGTCGCGTGGATTTTTCGCTGAGTCTTACTGGTTATTCCCTTCCACGTTTAGAATCAACGTCACGCGTTGAGAGTGTTTGACTGCGATACATTTCCACGCGATGATAAGCCACTTCGTTGAGCTATCATTTGTGATCGCCAGGTCGCTTCTGAAAAGAGCTGCATAGCTCAGTCGGGCCTTGCCTGGTAATATACAGTTAGTGGTAATAGCAGTGATGGCAAATGATGATCGTCCGTGTGTGGGTAGATCCTCTGGTTCTCAAATCCTCTGGTTCACGCGATCTCACTGCGCACTTCTCGCTCGGCTCCAACTCACGCCGAACATTCTAGTCCACCCCACGGCGTCGATCTTGGTCCTCTGACGGAAGCACAACGTAACCAGTGGCATTGCTGTGGAGGACGCAAGTAAGCTAAGTAGGTGAGCAGACGAGGTGCCGTTCGCCACGTTGTCTCGTAACGTGACACGTGAAATGATTGATTTACTATCAGCCCGTCGACGTTCTGGTGGGAGTGCACAATGGATGATGTTGGTCGCGAAAGCCGACGCGTTAAAACAGTCCGGGAGTGCTCAATTTCGGCAGCGTTGTTTCGAGGCGAGCAAACGCTTTCCACATTCCAGTGTCTCATCGGCAGAGGCAGGCTTGCTTGAGCCGGTGAACTGGCAATTGTTTAGATTAGCGGTCCCCAACCTTTTTGGCACCAGGGAACGGTTTCGTGGAAGACAATTTTTTCACGGACCGGGGGCGGGGGGGGGAGTTCATCATTGGGTCTTTCCCCCTTTTCAAAGAAACTCTCCAGCGACGTTTGTTTTTTACTCATTGTGGCTACTAGGGGTTAGCAGCTTGTGGGTTTACCAAGACTCTGACTGAAACAAGTGTGTGCAGTGCGGGAAAGAGGCGCGGACGGGAGTGGTGAATAATCAAACAATGGGGGCGGGTTCCACGCACGGACTCACCACTCACCTCCTGCTGTGCGGCATGGTTCCTAACAGGCCACGGACCGGTACCGGTCCGCGGGCCGGGGGTTGGGGAGCCCTGGTTTAAAGGCAGGGACTCCACTCTCTGGTAGGAGGTATGGGTCCTAGTTCTGTGCTCAAATAAAGATGTGGCCTGAACATCTGTAGCAAGCGCTCACTCCGAGTTGTGATCTCAACACCTCTGCTCACGTGACCTCAATTCCACGTGACCTCAACTCCACGTGACCTCAACTCCACGTGACCTCAACTCCACGTGACCTCAACTCCACGTGACCTCAACTCCACGTGACCTCAATTCCACGTGACCTCAACTCCACGTGACCTCAACTCCACGTGACCTCAACTCCACGTGACCTCAATTCCACGTGACCTCAACTCCACGTGACCTCAACTCCACGTGACCTCAACTCCACGTGACCTCAACTCCACGTGACCTCAACTCCACGTGACATCAACTCCACGTGACCTCAACTCCACGTGACCTCAACTCCACGTGACCTCAACTCCACGTGACCTCAATTCCACGTGACCTCAACTCTACGTGACCTCAACTCCACGTGACCTCAACTCCACGTGACCTCAACTCCACGTGACCTCAACTCCACGTGACCTCAATTCCACGTGACCTCAACTCCACGTGACCTCAACTCCACGTGACCTCAACTCCACGTGACCTCAACTCCACGTGACCTCAACTCCACGTGACATCAACTCCACGTGACCTCAACTCCACGTGACCTCAACTCCACGTGACCTCAACTCCACGTGACCTCAATTCCACGTGACCTCAACTCTACGTGACCTCAACTCCACGTGACCTCAACTCCACGTGACCTCAACTCCACGTGACCTCAATTCCACGCTGCGTAAACGGGCATGCGCACGCACGCACACCCACGCACGCTCGTTCTCGCACACCCACATGCGCACACCCACACACGCACACATACACAAACATCTTGTAGGGGTAAGTGCTGTTCGCAAGAACCTATGAAGACCGGCACGGCACACGAGGGGGTGGGTGGCCAGCACCACACTCGGCTGCTTTTGTCTCCCTAGATAGGGAATGTTTTTACGCACCGCACCAGGTACACGTTTTAGGCTGAGTCAACTTAGGGGAGGCCCAGGACCAGTTCAGATAGTTGTCACTGGTGTTGGCCGTGAGCGGGCAATTGAAGTCGGGTTGCTACCGCTCATATGTGTGAGTGTGTGTCTGAGCGAGCGAGTGAGTGCGAGCGATAGTGTGAGCATGAGCGCTAATAGTGTGAGTGCGCGCGGGCGAACGTGCGTGCTAGAGTGCGATTGCGGTGCCCTGGGGGTGTGAGCGAGCGAGCGAGCGGGCAGATTGACCGCTCGCTCATGATGCCCGCGCCTCCTCCCCCGTGGCGCTGGGGAAGAGAAACGCGCCGCCGGTGGCAACTCGGAGCTCAGGGGGCATCGCCAGGAGAACCCCACACCGAGAGGCACGCGCTCCCAACCTTCATCGTTACCGCTGACTTTCAACGGGACGCACGCGCTTGTCTGTGCTTTTCACCTGTGCGTGCGCGCGTGTGCAAGCGCGTGTGTGTGTGTGCGGCGGGGAGCGCGCGCGTGTATCTGTATGTGTGCGCGTGCGTGTGTGTGTGCAGGGTGGGGACCCGCGGTGTAGCGGTTAGAGCTGTGCGCGACGGACCCGGTGACCCGAGTTCGATTCTTGCTCGCTGGCCAACAAATGGGTGGCGAGCATCCTGGGTTTTGCGTGCAAGGGTGAGCGCTGGGGGGGGGGGGGGGGGGGGTGAGCGCTGGGGGGGGGGGGGGTGAGCGGGGGGGGGGTGAGCGCTGGGGGTAGGGGGGTGAGCGCAAAATCCGATCGCGTTGCCAAGAAATGGGTTCGTGTGTGGACGCCACGGCGGGCTGCGCGGCACCGCTCTCACCGAGCGGCGTAGCTGGCAGCTCCACGCACTCCTCTCCCGCACGCTCTTCCACGCCGATACCGCCCCTGTAGAGCGACACCGGGCACGTCGGACACACGCGGTGTCGCCGTGCGTCCGTGTGGGTGCGTGTGTCCGTGGGGGTGTGCCCGTGTGGGTGCGTGCGTGTGTGTGCGTTTATGTCCGTGTGTGTGTGCCCGTGTGTGTGCGTGTGTCCGTGGGGGTGCGCCCGTGTAGGTGCGTGCGTGTGTCCGTGTGTGTGCGCCCGTGTGTGTGCACGTGTCCGTGGGGGTGCGTGGGGGTGCGTGTGGGTGCGCCCGTGTGGGTGCGTGTGTGTGTGTTTATTTATAGCAGAATATTTACGCGGAAATAATGATAGCGTGGTTGCTTACCCCCCTCCACCCCCCCAGCCAAACCCATCCACCCGTGGAAAATGGCAGGTGCGTGTGTGTGTGTGTGGGTGTGTTTGTGCGTGTGTGTGTGTGGGGGTGCGTGCGTGCGTGCGTGCGTGGGTGTTTGTGTGCCTGTGTGCCTGCGTGCGTGCGTGGGCGGTTGATTTTGATTCTGTGTGGTGGGTCCAGCACTGCGCTACCAACCCGGCGACTCGGGTTCGATTCCCGCTCGCGGCCAGCGACAGTAGCGGCGGACATCTGAACCAGATCTGGGCCTCCTCGATATCGGCGTCGGCCTTAAATTAGCGCCTGGGGCGGTGTTTAGTAAACATCGGCACCGAGGAGGCAGGCGACCGGGCGTGGCGCTGGCCACCCACCCCCTCGTGTGCTGTGCAGGCCTCCGTAGGTTCCACTCGCGAACAGCACTTGCCCCGACAACCTGTGCAGGCTACACGGGAGAATCTTTGTCTTTTGTGTGGGGCCACGATGGTTGTCCAATGGATGGATTCATAAACGCGGACTCCCGGTCAACCTGCCAGCAGCAGCGGCAGCAGCGGCGGCGGCGGTAGCAGCAGCAGCAGTAGCAGCAGTAGCAGCAATAGCAGCAGCAGTAGCAGCAGTAGCAGCAGTAGAAGCAGTAGCAGCAGTAGCAGCAGCAGCAGTAGTAGCAGTAGCAGCAGTAGAAGCAGCAGTAGCAGCAGCAGCAGTAGCAACAGTAGCAGCAATAGCAGCAGCAGCGGTAGTGGCTTCTGGCTCGGCCATTGAACAAAGACGGTGTGGTCACCGCATCACACGGCGCTTCCAGATGCGCACCTGCGGCCGTCTGGAACGCTCTTCCTTTTGATATTAGGAAGCCCCTGGGAGCTATGAAGTTTTAAATCATCATAGATTGAAAACTCACTTCTTTAGAACTGCTGTTTGTGTTTAGTGTCGTTGTCTTTCCCGCCCCGCACCTCCGATGAGCACGGTGGCTCCGTACGGCGTGGGAGAAGTTCAACGTAGAAAGTTGGAGGAGTGCGTAGAGAAGCGCGGGAGAGCGGCAACTTTGGGATTCCACTGGGGGACAGGAGAGGAACTCGCGGATTGGAGAGCGCTCTGAGTGGTCAGCACTCGTGCAGGGTTGGAGACATCGCCACGTTGACCGTTTAGAAACGAGAGCGGGGCTGGGGCGGGCCGACAAGGGAGGTGAGGAACGCGCCCCCTGAGAGGAGGTCCACGGAGACGGAGCGACGAATCGACGGCGGGTTTGTCGCGAGGGTCGGCGGGAGAGATCATTGCCCGCCCCGTCTCTCGCCCCATGCCCTCGCTCGCGACGCTCCCAGAGGTGCGATCGCGACGGAAGGGGGGAGCGGGGGGGGGGAGACCTTTATCCGGCAGCGGATAGACCACGGCCGCCACTGACGACGACGCTGACGACGACGACGATGATGATGGATCAACGCGTAAACATTCGTTCCGGTGGCTTCACTCCGGGCCCCGCGGTGTTTACGAGCGAGGGGGAGATGGCGCAGCGCTGGCGACGCGTGGCAAGCGAGAGTTTTACAACCCCCCCTCCCTCCACCCCTTCCTTTTATTTTTTTACTCTTTTTTTTCTTTTCCCGTCGCTCGCCAAGCGCTGAAGAGACGCAGAGCCCCGGCCATATGTGGAGCAGAGGTTTATACGACGCCCGAGCGAGTGTGTGTGAGTGTGAGTGAGTGTGCATCAAGAGTGCGTCTTGGTGCGAGCGTCTACGAGTGTGTGTCCGTGCGTGCCGGAGACAAAGGCGGCCGGGGAGTGGCGCTGGCAACCCACACCCCCTCGTGTGCCGCGTCCACCTCCACAGGTGCTGCTCGCTAACAGCGCTTGCCCCAACAGTCTGCGAAGGCTACGCGGGGGACCTTTGTCTCTGTTCTGGCATTCCGCTGGTGCTGGTGGCCCAGCGGATAGCCGCGCTACGCTGCGCTACGAATCCGGCGGCCCGGGTTCGATTCCCGCTCGCCGCCACTAACACCGGCGATGATTATCCGAACCGTTCCTGGGCCTCCCCTAGGTCTACTCAGCCTCAAATTAGTACCCGGCACGGTGCGTTAAACATCGCCACTGGGGAGACAAAGGCGGCCGGGCGTGGTGTTTGGCTGTCTCACCCCCTCGCGTGCCGCGCCGGGCCTTCGTAGGTGCCACTCGCTGAACAGCACTTGCCCCAACAGTCTGTCAAGGTTATACGGGGGACCTTTGCTTTTTGTGTGTGAGGTCCGGCTTGCACCCTCGCTCAAACCGAAAAACGACAGGCACCCAGGCCAGCGGTTAACATCTCAAGCCCCAAATTTAAATTTCGATTTAAAGCTTTCGTGACTGCAGGGATTCATCTTCTTGGTTCTTTCGGTAAAGTCACGTAGAAACGTGACTTTACCAAAAGAACCAAGAAGATGAATCTCAAGCCCCGTTCATCAGGGACTCGGAGACGCTTCCGCTGAGCGCTCTGGGTTCCAGCCCCGGCTTCAGCCGCCCAACCACAGCGACGACAACGGGGCACTCGAGCGGAGTGAGTTGGTGATCTCAGCCCGGTCGCCAGGGACTCGCGTAGAGACCCACAGACTCACATGGAGATTCATAGACTCACTTAGAGACCCATAGACTTACATAGAGACCCATAGACTCACATAGAGACCCATAGACTCACTTAGAGACCCATAGACTCACATAGAGACCCATAGACTCACTTAGAGATTCATACAATCACATAGAGACTCATAGACTCACATAGAGACCCATAGACTCACTTAGAGATTCATACAATCACATAGAGACCCATAGACTCACATGGAGACCCATAGACTCACTTAGAGATTCATACAATCACATAGAGACCCATAGACTCACATAGAGACCCACAGACTCATATAGAGACCCACAGACTCACTTAGAGATTCATAGACTCACATAGAGACCCGTAGGCTCACAGACCCGTAGACTCACTATAGAGACCCATAGACTCACATATAGACTCAGACTCACAGAGACCCATAGACTCACTTAGAGACTCAGACTGACATAGAGACCCATAGGCTCACAGACCCGTAGACTCATATGTGGAGACCCATAGACTCACATAGAGACCCATAGACTCACTTAGAGACTCATAGACTGACATAGAGACCCATAGGCTCACAGACCCGTCGACTCATATGTGGAGACCCATCGACTCGCATAGAGACCCATAGACTCACTTAGAGACTCATAGACTCACATCGAGACCCATAGGCTCACAGACCCGTAGACTCATATGGAGACGCATAGACTCGCATAGAGACCCATAGACTCACATCGAGACCCATACACAGACGTACACAAAGATCTCTATATTGTTGTTTGTGATTGTGCACCGCTGCCAATGCAACGTCAGCTAATCACGTGCTCCCTCGGCAAGAGATGTCCCCATGTTTGGTAGCTCAGTGGTGGCAACCCTCGTTGGTGTGACGGCACCCGTCTGGAATGTTCCAGCGGACCCCGCTCACCACTCGCCACCACACCAGCACACTGCACTGCACCGCACACCGCAACACACACTGCACCGCTTACCACACCACACACCACCGCACACCACGCCACACTGCACACCGCAACACACACCGCACACCACGCCACACTGCACCGCTTACCACACCACACACCACCCCACACCACGCCACACTGCACCGCTTACCACACACCGCACACCGCCACACTGCACTGCACACCGCACACCGCAACACGCTGCACCTCTTACCACGCCACACACCACAACACACACTTCACCGCTCACCACACCACACCAATCACCACGCCACACACATTCAACACACGCCGTACCGCTCACCACACCGCAACACACACCGTACCGCTCCCCACACCGCACTACACACGACACCACCGCTCACCACACCACACCAATCACCACGCCACACCACAACACACACCGTACCACTCACCACACCGCACTACACACCGCACCACACACCGCACCACCGCACGTGCCTCCTCCTGACCTTGAAACTGATCCCATGACCTCTGCCCCCACGGCGTTGGACATCAGAGCCAACTAAAGCGGCGGCGCCGATCTAAACATAGCCCATTGTGTGCCCTGAGTGTGTAAGTGTATGCGTGTGTGCGTGCGTGCATGCGTGTGTGTGTGAGTGAGTTGCGTGTGAGTGCACGCGTGCGTGCCTGTGCGTGCGTGTGGGATTACGTGCCTAAGAACTTGCCAGGGCCCCGCAGGCACGCTTTGATGTCCACTCGGATCTCAGTTGTGGTTGGCACCGCACACACCACCACCACCGTCGCCACTGCCTCCACCACTACCGCCACCACGACCATTATCACTAACCACCACTGCCGCTACCGCCACCACCACCGCCACTATCGCCACTGCCTCCACCACTACCGCCACCACGACCAATATCACTAACCGCCACCACCACTGCCGCTACCGCCACCACCGCCGCCACCGCCGCCGCCACCGCCGCCACCGCCGCCACCGCCGCCACCGCCGCCTCCCTTTGTGGCAGTGCCGTGGGGTGGAGCGATCCGCTTGTGCCACACCGGTGCTGCAGCGTGGACCCCGTCACGTGACGGTCAATAGCAAGCAGGTCAAGAGGTCGGCGGGGTCAACGCCGCTAGCTCGCGTAGCTGTCGTGAAGTCATCTTAAATTTCACACCTTTGGGTTTTCCCGTTTTTCATCTTTTTGTCGTCGTCATCGTCGTCGTCGCCGTGAGGTCTCTCCTCCCCTCGTTGCGCCGTCGGCGGCGTCCTTCAAGGCCCGCCGCTCTCGCGCCGCCGCCGTGCGGCCAATAGCGCGAGGGGCTTGGGGCTTTATCCGGCAGCGGTGGTTTGACCGAACCCGACTCTGCTAGCGAGGCCCATCGGGCGGAGCCTCTTGGCTCTGGGAGGGTCGCGATGTTAGGGGCCGGGCCCGGGTCGAAAACTCTTCGGGTTTGGCCACGTACCGATCTGGTTGAAATTTGTGTCATGAAACCCTCAACCAACGTGGCCAAACTATGAATTTTTTTTTTATTTTTACGCGGTAAGGGCCGCTGAGTTACGTGGCTCCTTTTGTTGAAGTGGCCTGGCTGTCTCAAATGAAAGCTCGAACGAAGTGGCTTATCACGTGGACATTTGTAGCAGCCGCCAAATACTCCAAAAAGCGTGACGTTGATTCTCAGCGCAGGGGGGGGGGGGGAAATCGGAGCAGGCATCAACGTCGGGATCGAAAACAAAACCAGGCGAGGTCGTTAACATCTCCGAGCCACCGTGGTGCCCCAAAACAGCTCCAGGGTACGGCTTGTGTCCGATTCCCGATGTTCGCAAGATGGCAGCATCGAGACCTCCTCCTCCAGTCTCTCTCCCCTGCCTGCCCCTCCCAATCCGACCCCTGCCCCCCGCCGGCCATCGCGAGCGCCCTCTGGGAGCGACGTCGTTACCCTGGCGGACAAAAAAATTTGATCGGGGTTCCTTCCGCTAAGCAAGCCGCGTTGGGCCTCTCCGCCCTCGTGCCCCCCCCCCCCAACTTGCCCCCCAGGCCCCCCAGGCCCCCCAGGTAGCGAGGGGCTTGCTGGGCTCGTGCTAATGGAGTCGTTCCCAGCTTCCCAGGTCGTCCGTGCCACGGTGGCTAGGAGATGTCAACGACCTCGCCTGGTGTGCAGGAGCTTGTGGATTCGATCCCGGCCCTGATGCCTGGATCACAGTGGCGAGATGTTAACTACCTCACCTGGTACACGGGAGGTCGTGGTTTCGATCCCAACCTTGACGCCTGCTGCTGTATATTTGGAGTGCGTGCGTCTCTCTCCTTGCGGTCGCGTGGATTTTTCTCCGGGTCCTCTGGTTTTTCCCTCCACATTTTTCCATCAACGTCACGCGTTTAGAGTATTTGTCCGTGATCACATCCCGGCCACTTCGTTGGGCTATCATTTGTGAAAAATAACTGCATCGCTCAGTGGGTCTTACCTGGTAAAATGAATATAGATACATAATCGTTGTTGTCCTCTCTCCACTCTGCACAAGTCTGAATATTTACTCCGCAAATCACTCGCCTGGAATACGCGGAGCGATCATCGGCACCGACCCCCACTGTGACAACTTGGCAGGCCCCTTCTGGGGCTTGAGCACTTTGAGATTGGTCCTTGTTGTTGTTGTTGTTTTGTGTCCTGTAACTTCCCACTGCCATTTCATTTCATCCATCCTTTCCTTTGACTCGCACAGATACCCGCAGACTTGCACAGAGACCCGTAGACTCGCACAGAGATCCATAGACTCGCACAGAGACCCACAGACTCGCACAGAGACCCGCAGACTCGCACAGAGATCCATAGACTCGCACGGAGACCCGCAGACTCGCTCAGAGACCCGCAGACTCGCACAGAGACCCGTAGACTCGCTCAGTGTGTACGTGTGTATGCGCGTGTGTGAGTGTCTACGTGTGTGAGTGTGTACGTGTGTGAGTGTGTACATGAGTGTGTACGTGTGTGTGAGTGTGTGAGTGTGTGAGTGTGTACGTGTGTGTGTGCGTGTGTATGCGTGTGTGTGTGTACTTGTGTGAGAGTGTATACGCGTGTGTGTACGTTTGTATGCGCGTGTGTGTGTGTACGTGTGTGTGTACGTGTATGCGCGTGTGTGAGTGTGTATGTGTGTATGTACGTGTGTGTGTACGTGTGTATGCGCGTGTGTGAGTGTGTACGTGTGTGTGAGTGTGTACGTGTGTGTGTGTACGTGTGTATGCGCGTGTGTGAGTGTGTACGTGTGTACGCGCGTGTGTGAGTGTGTACGTGCGTGTGAGTGTGTACTTGTGTATGCGCGTGTGTGAGTGTGTACGTGTGTATGCGCGTGTGTGAGTGTGTACGTGTGTGTGTGTACGTGTGTATGCGCGTGTGTGAGTGTGTACGTGCGTGTGAGTGTGTACGTGTGAGTGTGTACGTGTGCGTGCTCGCGGGGCCAAGCATGTGACCGGGGCGATGTTTATTACGACACTTAGCGCTGGCGAAGGTTCCAGATAATCCCCACGGAATTCCACACGTGCCCTTGTCAGGATATCTGCTGAGTCCGTCGCGTTATTTATACTCGCCAACCGTGCCCCCCCCTACCACCACGCCCCCCCACCACACACTCCGCCCCCCCGTCAACCACCACCACCACCACTTGTTTTCCTGAGCTGATCTCACATTAACCCAGGCCACCCCGCTAGCGCCCGGCCGACTCGCGGTCACGGCGGCAGTGTTTGGTTGTCCTAGTCCTCGAGCGAGCGCAGAAAATCCACGCGGCGTTCACCCGAACGAGGCAACGGAGTCGGCGGGCTGCCGGGGAGAGTGCCGTTAGCGAGCGCCTGTTAAGGCCGGCGTTGCCGCAGTCACGCCGCCCGGCCGCCCCCGGCACCTGCTGCACCGGGTGCTCATTTCGGGCTAAGTCTACCTAGGAGAGGAGGGGTACGGATATTCGTCACCGGCGTTGGGTCGAACCGGGGCCGCCGCCTGTTGCTCGCCGAGCCTCCCAGACGATAAAACACGGTGCCGTCGCGGCCGATATCACGACTCCGCAATCGATCATCGGTTCGGATCGCGCGAGTCGTATCGTGCGGCGTGCATCCTCCTCCACCCCACACGGCCAACTGATGAAGTTGTGGCGGTGAACGGACGTGTGCCGATTTATCACCGCTCCAGCAGCATCGTCACCGGTGGTGTTGCTGGAGAGAGGCCCACACACACGCGCCAACGCACGCACACGCGCCAACGCACGCACACGCGCCAACGCACGCACACGCGCCAACGCACACGCGCATACATGCGCGTACGCTCAGTGTAGGTTTATAGCTCCCTGTGTGAGTCTGTGGGTCTCTGTGTGAGTCTGCGGGTATCTGTGTGAGTCTGTGGGTCTCTGTGTGAGTCTGTGAGTCTCTGCGTGAGTCTGTGGGTCTCTGTGTGAGTCTGTGGGTGGTCTGTGTGAGTCTGTGGGTCTCTGTGTGAGTCTGTGGGTCACTGTGTGAGTCTGTGGGTCTCTGTGTGAGTCTGTGGGTCTCTGTGTGAGTCTGTGGGTCACTGTGTGAGTCTGTGGGTCTCTGTGTGAGTCTGTGGGTCTCTGTGTGAGTCTGTGGGTCTCTGTGTGATTCTGTGGGTCTCTGTGTGAGTCTGTGGGTCTCTGTGTGAGTTTATGAGTCTCTGTGTGAGTCTGTGGGTCTCTGTGTGAGTCTGCGGGTCTCTGTGTGAGTCTGTGGGTCTCTGTGTGGGTCTCTGTGTGAGTATATGGGTCTCTGTGTGAGTCTGTGGGTCTCTGTGTGAGTCTGTGGGTCTCTGTGTGATTCTGTGGGTCTCTGTGTGAGTCTGTGGGTCTCTGTGTGAGTTTATGAGTCTCTGTGTGAGTCTGTGGGTCTCTGTGTGAGTCTGTGGGTCTCTGTGTGAGTATGTGGGTCTCTGTGTGGGTCTCTGTGTGAGTCTATGGGTCTCTGTGTGAGTCTGTGGGTCTCTGTGTGAGTCTGTGGGTCTCTGTGTGAGTCTATGGGTCTCTGTGTGAGTCTGTGGGTCTCTGTGTGAGTCTGTGGGTCTCTGCGTGAGTCTGTGGGTCTGTGTGAGTCTGTGGGTCCCTGTGTGAGTCTGTAGGTCTCTGTGTGTGTCTGTGGCTCCCTGTGTGAGTCTGTGGGTCTCTGTGTGTGTCTGTGGCTCCCTGTGTGAGTCTGTGGGTCTCTGTGTGACTCTGTGGGTCTCTGTGTGAGTCTGTGGGTCCCCGTGTAAGTCTATGGGTCACTGTGTGAGTCTGTGGGTGGTCTGTGTGAGTCTGTGGGTCTCTGTGTGAGTCTGGGTCACTGTGTGAGTCTGTGGGTATCTGTGTGAGTCTGTGGGTCTCTGTGTGAGTCTGGGTCACTGTGTGACTCTGTGGGTCTCTGTGAGTCTGTGGGTCTCTGTGTGAGTCTGTGGGTCTCTGTGTGAGTCTGGGTCTCTGTGTGAGTCTGTGGGTCTCTGTGTGTAGTCTGTGGCTCTCTGTGTGAGTCTGTGGGTTTCTGTGTGAGTCTGTGGGTCTCTGTGTGAGTCTGGGTCTCTGTGTGAGTCTGTGGGTCTCTGTGTGTAGTCTGTGGCTCTCTGTGTGAGTCTGTGGGTTTCTGTGTGAGTCTGTGGGTCTCTGTGTGAGTCTGGGTCTCTGTGTGTAGTCTGTGGCTCTCTGTGTGAGTCTGTGGGTTTCTGTGTGAGTCTGTGGGTCTCTCTGTGTGAGTCTGTGGCTCCCCCTGTGAGTCATTGGGTCCCTGTGTGAGTGAGCAGCCGCTGTGGCGATGGTAACGGTGAGGGGAGCCCCGGTATACCGGGGCCGGCGTCACGTGACGGCCGACGTGCCTCTCCTTAGTTTGGTTGTGCCTCTGTTCAGCCGTGATCCATCCACTGCTGGATGAAGGCCTCCCCCCCCCCCACCCCAACTAAGCTGTCATCACCTCCCAGGGTCACGATTCGATGGCTTGCTGTCCGCGGTGGACATGCTCTCGGGCATTCCACATTCCTTTGCCAGGTGCACGTCGGTCCACCAGACAACCAACGTCGAGCGACTCGCCGCTCATTTTATCGACCCCGGAGGGGAGGGGTGATGACGATGGGCTGAGTCACCCCCCCCTCCACCACCACCCAGCCCCACCCCAGACCCCCAACTAGGATTTGACCTCGCGACCTTTCGATTGCGAACCGCTCGCTCCACCGCTGAGCCACCAACATCCCGGCCCCCCCAGGTCGAATAATTATTCATCTGAATCGACGGCGCCCCCTTCGACGTCCGGCGCGGTGTGGCGCCGGACGTCGAAGGGGTCCGGCGGCGACGCTCGCAGGAGGTGACCATCGTCCGCTCGCTCGCCCGCCAGCGTCACGGAAAGAGATTTGAAAAATCGCTCCGGGAACGCGCGCAGCAAATCATCGCCCCTACCCCCCCCCCCCGACCGACCTCTACCACCTCCCGCGAATACTTGGCAGGACGCTGCTGGAAAAGCGAAGCGCGTTGTTTTAATATAACTTTGTCAATCCTCGCCGCCCCGCCCCGCTCTGCCCCCCCGTACGCAGCTGATGAATGGTTCGGCCCGGCAGCAGGACGCGTACCCGGGTCTCCCCCTGTCGGCGCTCACCAAGTGGGACGCTCTGCTCAAGATGAAGGAGACGCTCCTGCAGGAGAAGGACCTGGCCATCGAGAAGTGAGCGCCCCGCCACCCGTCCGTGCAGCCTCGCGCCCGCGTGCGTGCGTGCGTTCGCCCCGGCAGAGGTCGCAAACGGGTTTTGATTCCTTACCCGTACCCGTACCTGGCCGGGTACGGGTACCCGTTCCCTACCCGTACCCGTACCCTACCCGAAATGAGTGACAAATGGTTACTCACCAGTGACTCACGGCTTACCCGTACCCGGCCGCACCAGGGTCGCAAACGGCTACCCGTACCCTACCCGATACCCGGCTACCCGATACCCGGCCGGTACGGGTACCCGGCCGGGTATCGGGTAGGGTACGGGTATCGGGTACCCGGTTGCGACCTCTGCGCCCCGGGCGTCTGTGAGCACATGCACATACACACGCGTGCACATGCATAGACACGCACACACATACGTACACGCGCATATGCGTACGTACATACGTTGTGCTTGTACATGAAGACAAAAAGACAGGTCCCCCGTATAGCCTTAGCACACTGTTGGGGCAAGGGTCTGTTAGTGAGCACCTGTGAAGGCCGGAACAGCCACACGGAGGGGGTGGGTGGCCAGAACCACACCTCACCGCCTTTGTCTCCCCAGTGGCGATGTTTACGCACCGCAGCAGGTACTCATTTGAGGCCGAGTCGACCTAGGGGAGGCCCAGCACCGGTGAGCGGGAATCGAACCCGGGTGGCTGGGTGCGTGGCGCAGCTACACACACAAGCACACACTCGTACGTACACTCGTACACTCAAACATACAATAACAGCAGCGGCCGTTGTATGCCACTAAGCGGCGGTGAAGTCACCGCGGCGCCAGGCCAGGTGCACTTGTGGAAGGCTCTCCGCTGGCAGGATGAGGTCACGGGACAGACTCAGGTGCCGTGGGCCGCGTCGTTTTACCCACACTCCGTGCCTGCGTTTGATGCCCACTCCAAAGCCCCGTGGCCTTGCGGGAATTGCTCGCGTCGGGGTTAACAGAAGGTGCCAAGCTACGACCACTTCTTGTCCGTCTGCCTGCGTTTCCATGTGTCTGTGTAGGCCTCAGCAAGGTAAGGTAATTTACCCTTTTTACCGGTAAAATGGTAAAGGTGTCGACATGCCAAGGGGTAAGGTAAAGGGTAGGGTAAAGGTAGCGCAGAAGAATTACCCTGTTTGCCGCTCGCTGAAAGCTCCGTGGCGCAGTCCGTGGCCTCCATTTAAAATTGGAATCATCGAGAGTATTCTATATGAATGGAGCACTCTACCTAGCATTTACCTGTTACAAACCTTTTTCATGTGTAGTAGTACCCCAGTAATTACCCTGTAATCGGGTTATTTGTATGGGGTAAGGGTAAAAGGTAGGGTAAAGGTAGGCTCGTTGCTTTTGACCTTTAACCTTACCTTGCCAAGGCCCTCTGTCTGTGTGTCCGTGCGTCCGCGCGTTTGCGTGCCCGTGTGCGTCTTGTTCCTTCACGTATATCCCGCTCCGCGCGTCCAGGCAGAAGCAGCAGCTGCTGCTGCTGCAGCGGCGAGTGCAGGAGACGGAGGCGCGACTCCAGGCGCTGGTGCTGCCCCCGCCGTCGGCACGCCCCGGCTGGCTGGACCAAGCTGCCCTCTCGTTGCACCTTCAGGTGAGGTGGTGGGGGCCCAGGAACCCGGCGCCACGCTCCTGTCGTGTTGTTGTAACGTTCAGACTCGCCCCGACTGGAAAAAGAGCTTCGCGGCTCATCGGATTGACCCCCGTGACCCTGTGACCTCGCCGCCCCAGCAGGAGTCCCAGCTCGAGAGCGCTTCCCTGCGGGCGCAGCTGTCGGAGCGAGCCGGGGCGCTGGCGGCGGAGCGCGGGGAGCTGGAGCGCCGGCTCGCCGACGCCGAGCTGCGGGCGCGAGCGGCGGGCGAGGCGGCGAGCCAGGGGGCGCGCCAGCACGCCGAGAGCCTCGCCAGGGTGGAGGAGAAGGTGGGGGCCCGCGAGGGGGATGGGGGGGAGGGGGGGGAGGGGTAGAGGCTCTCGCTCACCCTGCGACGCCGGCGCCCTGCGAGGAGCACGGCGCTACGCGGCGCCCTCTTGCTCTCGTCGCGTGCGCCCGCATGCACCGCGTGCAACGGACACACACCGCACATGCCGCGCTAACAGAGCACACCGCACAACTGCGCACCTCGCGTGGCAACGGCGTCTCTCTCTCTGTGTCTCTCTCTCTGTCTGTGTCTCTCTCTCTCTGTCTGTGTCTCTCTCTCTCTCTGTCTGTGTCTCTCTCTGTCTGTGTGTGTCGCTCCGTCTCTCTGTCTGCGTCTCTTCCGGAGTGGCTGAGACACAGGGACAAGCGTGTGAGCACTTGTGACGCTGTGTGTTTCTCTCTCTCTCTGTCTGTGTCTCTCTATGTGTTTTTCTCTCTCTCTCTGTCTGTGTGTCTCTCCGTCTCTCTGTCTGTGTGTGTCTCTCTCTCTGTGTCTGTGTCTCTTCCGGGGTAGCTGAGACACAGGGACAAGCAGCTGAGCTCCATGCGCAAGCGCGTGGAGCGCGAGGCGGAGGCGAGGGCGGAGCGCGCACGGCGCGTCGAGAGCCTGGAGACCTACCTGGCCGACCTGCCCACGCTGGAGCACCACCAGGCCCTCCGCCTCAAGGTCAGTGGGGGGCGGGGGGGCAGTGGGGGGCGGGGGGGATATTCGGGGGGCGTACGGGGCACCCGGGTTCTGTCGTCACGACCACCACTGCAGCCGGCACCGCTGTCAACGTAACGAGGCGGCACTGGTTTAAACAGCTGTGCTGCGTATAAACCGTAAAAAAATATAAAAACTACAAATGCTACTACACGCTCACCCACCTGCTGCGCTTGCAGCGGAAAGTTAAAGACCCCGCAACACACTCTGACTCCGCCGCTCCGTGTACTTCCCGCCCGCCTCCAGCTGGAGCAAGCGGAGGCGCGAGCTGCCCAGCTGGAGGGCTCCATGGCGGAGCTCCAGGCCCAGCTCCGCGAGAGAGACAGCCGCCTCCGCGAGAGGGACTCCCTGCTGGACAGGTAGGGCCCTGGTGGCCGTGGTGTCGCCCGATGACGTCATCGTCAATGACGCGCGACGTGTCGCCCGATGACGTCATCGTCAATGACGCGCAACGTGCCGCCTGATGACGTCATCGTCAATGACGCGCGACGTGTCGCCCGATGACGTCATCGTCAATGACGCGCAACGTGTCGCCCGATGACGTCATCGTCAATGACGCGCGACGTGTCGCCCGATGACGTCATCGCCCGATGACGTCATCGTCAATGACGCGCGACGTGTCGCCCGATGACGTCATCGTCACTGACGCGCGCCGTGTCGCCCCACGACGTCATCGTCTTGGCCACCGAGGATTTGCACTTTGGCTGCTGGTTTCTTTTGTCGCCGAGTAAACTTGTTAGCCGAGTGTGGATTAGTTTCCTCTGGGGTGAGCCCTCTTTGTCCACCTGTCTGTCCGACCCTCTCTCCATTTCTCCAGCTGTCGCCCATCCGACCCTCGGTCGATCAATGTATCCGTCGGCCCGTCCGTCTGTTGGTCCGATCCTCCGTCTGTCCATCGTTCCGTCTGTCCGACCCCCTTGCCCGTCCGTCTGTCCCCTCCGTCCACCTCTGCCGGACAGGGAGGCGCAGGCGGCGTTAGCGCAGAGGCAGGCGGAGCTGGAGGGACGCGCCGCGGAGATGGAGCGCGCGCTGCGGGAGCGGGAGGCGGAGGGCGAGCGGCGCTTGGCGGAGAGCGACGGGGAGCTGCGCTCGCTCCGACACCGGGAGCAGGAGCTCGTGGCCACCGTGCAGACGTAAGCGACGAGCGGACCGATGCACGGAGGGACGGACGGGCGGGCGATTGTATGGAACGAACAGAGAGACAAAGAGAGGGGCGGACAGGCGAATGGACATGCGCACGCACGACACGTGCACCACTCCCCTACCCTGTGTACCCCTCGCCTGCTCCGTGTACCCCCCCCTTCCCCCCCACGTACCGCTCACCTCGTCACTTATCACCCCGCGTGCCCCTCACCCCACCCTCCCCCTCCCCCGCCTACCCCCCCCCCGCGGCGCCAGGCTGCAGCAGAAGGTGGAGCGCTGCCTGTCGGACGGCGCCCGGCTGCCCGTGCTGGGCCTCGAGTCCCTGCAGCGCGACAACCAGCGACTGCGCGACGACTGTGATCGCGCACGCAAGGTGAACCCCCCCCCCCCACCGCCCCTCCCTCCCCCCGCCTCTTCACGCACAGTGGCGTGACCCGCACTGCAGCGGACGACGTGGGGTGGACCGTACCAAAGCTTTAAGTTCAAGTTCATGTATTAGGTGTAGCCCTGTGAGCCATTCGGCTCTTGAATCGGGTGCAACCGCAACAAACAAAAACATGAACAAGAAAACATCTTAAAGTGAATATGTCACTGAGTGCAAACAGAAAATCCAAAAAAAGACAGCAAAATATTGCAGAAAAAATCACCGTACACCAACGCTGTGTGCAAAAATCCCAGTGGGATGCAAGTCAAACAACAACAACAATAACCACAAGACAACTTAGATTTAGGCCATCAGTCTTACTCCGTACTACAACAAACAAACATGGCCAAACCAGTAAACTTTTCGAAATCACCAAAATAAAGCCATGAAACAGTGATCATAGGAACTGTGACGGAATTTTCACAATAAACGACAAACAACATGTACCACCAAAACACGAGGGCTTTGGGGGGGGGGGGGTATTCGCTCCCGTTGTAACACGCGAGATGAACCCATTAAACCTTCCCTCCCCACCGTGTGGCCCGACTTGGATGCAGGCAACAGTCTGGTGTGGACTGCACCCAAGCACATTGTAGAGGGGCGTCTCGTTCCCCTCGTGTGTTACATCCCCATTGTGGCAATCCTCTAGTCTCCTTGTGTGTCTCCATACCCCCCGTGTCTCCGTGTCCCCCGTGTCCCCCGTGTCCCCCGTGTCCCCCGTGTCCCCCGTGTCTCCATGTTCCCCGTGTCTCCATGCCCCCTGTGTCCCTTGTGTCTCCCGTGTCCCCATGTCTCTGTGTCTCCCGTGTCCCCATGTCTCCATGCCCCCCTTGTCTCCATGTCCCCCGTGTCTCTCGTGTCTCCATGCCCCCCGTGTCACCATGCCCCCCGTGTCTCCATGTCCCCTTGTCTCCATGTCACCCGTGTCCCCGTGTCTCCATGCCCCCCCTGTCCCCCGTGTCTCCATGTCACCCGTGTCTCCATGCCCCCCCTGTCCCCCGTGTCTCCATGCCCCTCCTGACCTCCCTCCGGTGCCTGCGCCACTGCGCAGTGGCGCAGGGCAGCCGTAGCCGAGGTGGCGATGCCCCCCCCCCCCACGTCTCAATGCCTCCCCCCGTGCCCCCCACCGCTCCCCAGATAATGGAGAACCAGCAGCGGCGCCTGGACGCGCTGGCGCAGCAGCGTGCCGAGCAGGAGGCGGTGGAGCGGGAGCGGGCGGGCGGCGCGGCGCGCGAGCACCAGGCCCTGCGGCTGCGGGCCGAGGAGCGCGACGCCAGAGTCCACGAGCTGCTCGTCGCCGTCAAGGGGGTGAGTGGGAAGTGGGCTCGGGGGTCATCATTAATGATGGGTTTTTGGGGTGAGTTGTCGGGGGGCGGAGGAGGATGGAGGGGGGGCAGGCTGATTTGTGTGGGGGGCTAAGGCCAAGTTGAATAGGGCAACCAAGCAGCGCTGTGTCCCCATGTCACCCCCGTGTTGTCCCCGTGACCCCCTCGTGTTGTCCCCGTGACCCCCCCGTGCTGTCCCCGTGACCCCCTCGTGTTGTCCCCGTGACCCCCCCGTGTTGTCCCCGTGACCCCCCCGTGTTGTCCCCGTGACCCCCCCGTGTTGTCTCCGTGACCCCCTCGTGTTGTCCCCGTGACCCCCCCGTGCTGTCCCCGTGACCCCCTCGTGTTGTCCCCGTGACCCCCCCGTGTTGTCCCCGTGACCCCCCCGTGTTGTCCCCGTGACCCCCCCGTGTTGTCGCCGTGACCCCCTCGTGTTGTCCCCGTGACCCCCCCGTGTTGTCACCGTGACCCCCTCGTGTTGTCCCCGTGACCCCCCCGTGTTGTCCCCGTGGCCCCCCCCGTGTTGTCCCCGTGACCCCCCCCGTGTTGTCCCCGTGACCCCCCCGTGTTGTCACCGTGACCCCCCCCCCCGTGTTGTCCCCGTGACCCCCCCGTGCGTGTCTCCGTGGCGTGCCCCGCCCCCCCCCGCCGAGTCTACGTATCTCCGTAACCTCGTGCCCTCACCTCCCCGTGTACCGCCCCCCCTCCCCTCCCCTCCCCGCCACCCCACGTGACCTCGACTCCACAGCTGACGGCTGAGAAGGAGGGGCTGTTCTCCCGCTGCCTGGAGCTGCAGGAGCGCCTCGAGGGGGCCGCGTGCCCTGGGGACGAGGGCCCTGGTGACGAGGGCCCTGCGGCGGTCGTGGCGGAGGTCGTGACGGAGCTGTGCGCGGCGCAGCGGGAGATGCGCGTGCTGTGCGACGTGATGGCCGCCCACGCGCAGGGGCGCCAGCCCGACCTGTCCCAGCTGCTGGGCCTGCACCGTGAGTGCGTGTGAGGGCGCGCGGGGAGAGGTGCGGAGCGTGGGGAGTAGGGGGGGACGGGTTGCTGGTACGGCTGAGAGCATGGGGGGGTCTTTGTCTTCGTGGTGGCGGCCGCGGCGCCATGAGTGGCTGTGGAGGTGGCGTCGTGGGCGACCGGCGCCGAGGACGGTCACGACCAGAGGTCGCAATCGGGTACCCGATACCCGTACCCTACCCGATACCCGGCTACCCGTACCCGGCTGCAACCCTGGTGCGGCCGGGTACGGGTACGGGTAGGGCGTGAGTCACTGGTGAGTCATCGTTTGTCACTCATTTCCCAACGTCTTGTCTATTCTCACAATTCAAGTTCCTAGAATCAACCCACCCGCGCCTGCAACATGGCTTCATCCCAGAGGTCGCAATCGGGTACCCGTACCCTACCCGATACCCGGCCGGGTACGGGTAGCCGGGTATCGGGTAGGGTAGGGTACCCGTTTGCGACCCTAAGGAATCAAAACCCGTTTGCGACCTCTGGTCCAGGCCAGCAGCGGATTGACCATGGCTGACGACGATGGCGGTGTGTGTGCGGTGGTACAGCGGTTAGCGGCGCGCTGCGGTATGGTCCCGGGGTCCCGGGTTCGATTCCCGCTCACGGTCAACGCCGGTGACGATTATCTGAACCGGTCCTGGGCCTCCGCTAGGTCGACTCGGCCTCAGACGAGTACCCGGTGACGGTGTCTAAAGCATCGCCACCAGGGAGACAAAGGCGGCCGGGCGCGGTGCTGGCCACCCACTCCTCGTGTGCCGTGCCGGCCTTCATAGTTGCTACTCGCTAACAGCGCTTGCTCCTACAGTCTGTTAAGGTTACACGGGGGATCTTTGTCTTTTGTTTCTGTGTGTCTGTCTGTGTGTGTGCGTCTGTCTGTGTGTGTCTGTGCGTGTATGTAGTGGGGAGCGGTGGTGTCGCGGTTAGCACTCTGCACTATGAACCTGGTGACCCGGGTTCGAATCCCGCTCACGGCCAACACCAGTGGCGATTATCTGAACCGGTCCTGGGCCTACCCTAGGTCGACTCAGCCTTAAATGAGTACCTGGTGCGATGTGTAGACATCGCCACTGGGGAGACAAAGGCGGCCGGGCGCGGTGCTGGCCACCCACCCCCTCGTGTGCCGTGCCAGCCTTTATAGGTGCTCGCTAACAGCACTTGCCCCTACGGTCTGTTAAGGCTACACGGGGGATCTTTGTCTCTTTTGTCTTCGTGTGTCGCGTGCGGGGGCGGCAGCGGGGTCGGCGGTGACGGCCGCGGAGGAGGCGTCGTCGCGGGCGACCGGTGCGGGCGCGTGGGCCGCAACGAGGAGCCGGGCGTGCCGGCTGCGTGCCGACGTGGAGGCGCTGAGGGCGGTGGTCGCCGACCGCTGCGCACAGGACGTGGGGGACAGCTGCATCACCCAGTAGCGCCGCCGGCACCACCGCCGTCACCACCGTCGTCACCGCGTCCCTGCCGCCGGTGCCGACGACGACGACGACGCTGGCGCTCGGCGTCCGTTCGAAGAGGCCGCAGCGTCGCGGAGGGGCGGGGGCAGCAGCAGCGAAACTCTGGGCAGGGGGCGTGTCGAGAAGAAAGTGTGTGCGTGTGTGTGTGCGTGTGCGTGCGTTCGAAAACCAATATGTGCCATCCTCTGGCACAGTGGGTGTGCGTGTGCCGGTGGTGTGGTCACCGCAGCCGAGTCAACCCACACACACGTGGCGTTCAAAAGTGCACCTAGCCTGGCACAAGCGCTGCTGCTGCTGCGGTGGTGACCGTCTCCGTCACTTGGAGGGGAACGGTTTGAAAAGCTGCGATCGACTCATGCGGTTGGTAGCACCGCAGCTGCTGCTGGAGAGACAGCCCCCCCCCCACTCCCCCCCACTCTCCCCCCCCCCCCCACTCTCCCCCCCCACTCTCCCTCCTCCACTACCCCCCCTCCCACCACACCACCCAAAATGCCTGTGGCCTCGATGAATGTTGATAGAGGATTCGGAGCCAAATGTGCGGTCTTCCTAGAGCCACGCTCGCTTACACTCAAGGATGTATTCTGTTTATATTTGTCTATTTTAATACTGCGCTGCGAACGGCGGGGGGGGGGGGGGGGCGTGGTGCCTAGGAACGAGCGACGCCAAATAAATAGTAAAACAATTAATTTAAATAAAAATAACGAGCCAAGCAGAGGAAGAGCCGTGGCGTATAAATAAAGCCGTGGCCACGAGCTGCTGAACTTTTACAAGTTCAGGTTGTTTATTTTTTATTTTTGTTGTTGCTGCGTAGAGATTCGTCGCGCGAAAGTTCCGTCTTGCTGGCGCGTGGACTGACGTATGAGGCAGCAATTCTGGGCTCGTTCCCGCGTGTGCGTGCGTGTGAGCAGCGGCTCGTGCGCTGCGCCACGCCACGAACCCGGCCACCCGAGTTCAATTCCCGCTCACGGCCACAAACGCCAGTGACCGAGTATCTGAAACAGGTTCTGGACCTGACCCTAGGTCGACTGGGCCTCAGATCAGTACCTGGCGCGGTGTGTAAACATCGCCACTGGGGAGACAAAGGCGGCCGGGCGTGGTGCTGGCCACCCACCCAACCTCTCGTGTGCCGTGCCGGCCTTCATAGGTGCTCGCTAACAGCACTTGCCCCAGCAGTGTTTTTTTTGGTTTTGCGCGTGTCAAAAATCGAAACGGCCTTTTCCCCGTCGCGATGGTGGCAGCCGGGGGCCAAAGCGTCGGAAAGGTCGCGGCGAGGCATGCGGCCTCGCAGCCACCGCCACCGCCACCGCTGCCCCCTCTCTCCGCACTCCGCGCGCCGTCGTCCGTGATGGATGGGGGCGGTTCGTGTTTAGAGGGTTTCGGGGTCGAGTTCAGTTCAGGGCGAGGGTTAAGAGCGGGGTCGTGCGCGAAGACGAGTCGGTGTGTGAACAGCTGGGCGAGGTTGTCTGCTGATGGAGGTGGTTGTGTGATGGGTTACGTGCCCGCTCCCCTCCATACTCAAACACCCTCCCCCCCTCACCACTGGTCTCGTAGCAAAAGTCACAGCGGTCGTGAGAGGCGAACTGGATGCGGCGAGCCATTGATGACCGAGTTCAAGTGCAGTCGGTTCTACGAGGACCGGCTGTGGTGTGGTGCGTCCGGTATCCATATCAAAGTATTGTACGTAAAGTGTTTTGTACATACGTGTGTGTGTGTGTGGGGGGAGCGGTGGTGTAGCGGTTAGCGCGCTGCGCTACGAACCTGGCGACCCAAGTTCGATTCCCGTTCACGGCCAACACCGGTGACGATTATTTGAGCCGGTCCTGGGCCTCGACTAGGTCGACTCAGCCTCTAATGAGTACCTGGTGCGGTGTGTAAAACATCGCCACTGGGGAGACAAAGGCGGTCGGGCGTGGTGCTGGCCACCCACCTCCCTCGTGTGCCGTGCTGGCCTTCATAGGTGCTCGCTAACAGCACTTGCCCCAACAGTCTGTTAAGCCTATACGGGGGATCTTTGTTTTGTGTGTACACGTTTGTGATGGGGAATGCTAGTGTCGTGGTTAGCGCGCTGCGCTACGAACCGGCGATCCGAGTTCGATTCCTGCTCACGGCCAACATCGGTGACGAATATCCGAACCAGTCGTGGGCCTCCACCAGGTCGACTCAGCAACAACAATAATAAATTACATTTGTAATGTGCGCGTTTCAGCCGTAGATCCCAATGCCAATGTCTGTGGAAGCCACGAAACGAACAGAACCTGCAGGGTAAGGGGCCGTCCATAAATGACGTCACGCACCTGGGGGGGGGGGGGTCAGACATTTGTGACGATGTGTGACGAGGGGGGGGGGTTGAGAAATGTGACGTCACATCAAAATGCGCAACTTTAAATAAATATAGACAACAGGTTCTACTTAATTAAATAGACTTTTTAAGAAATGTTTTCTCCTACAACATCAGAGTGCAGCGCCACATTTAATACGCACTACAATGACAATAGTTTAAAGCGATTTGAAGCATCATCATGAGACCTCCTTTGCCAGTACCAAAATTTAATAATAGGGGTTTTTCCCCTTTTTTCTGTCAACAAAACTGAAACCTTTTTACGAGGATTTATGTCTGCATTAACCACAATACTTGCAGTCAAAATGCAAAAAAAACATACTATGATACTATGATGCATTGTCCTTGAAACTGAGAAGCATGTTTTTTTTTGGGGGGGGGGCAGCTTTGAGACGTCATATTTGAGGGGGGGGTCTGACTTTTTGTGACGCCGTGTGACGAAGGGTTGGGGGGGGGGGCGACCAAAATCGTCCAAAATCGCGTGACGTCATTTATGGACGGCCCCTAAAGGACCAGAACTCATATCACAACCCTCTGAATTCGCTCTGGAGTCACGAGAAATGTCGTGAACAAAACTTACGGAATTGCTGCCAATGCCCAGTGTCACGACTCCCTTGGTTCACTCGCAGTCACACGAGGAATGTCGTCGGGAACCCAGCTGACGGCATTGCTACGACGCAGCGCGCCCTGGGGAAACGACCACGTGGCCGAGAGAAGAGACGACGACGAGGAGGAGGGGAATGAGAGAGTCGGAGACTCGGACGAGGCGATGCAATGGAACACAGAGGCACTTTATTTTGACGGAGCATCGTACGGCACGGCGTGTCGTGCCCCACGACTGCGCCCGCCCCGCCTGCAGTGGTGGGAAGGAGAGGGGGAGGGGGGTGTTAATTTCGTGAACGAAAACAGTGGCGAACATTATTCGTGAACGAAGTGAGCTTTTGTTGTTTTAGTCGACGGTGACTGCGAGTGGATTGCAAATGTAACGAGCCCAACACGAAAGGCCACGGCCGACCGCGAGGGCGACTGGGGTTGGAGGAGTCATGGGCCGAGGTCGTCTCGTTCCCTTGCCCAGAGACCAACACGTGGGGATTGGCCATGTGTCCGAATCTCACGGGGCGTAGATGTCAACTGGCCTCGCACCGGTATGCAGAAGGTGGCGTGGGTTCGATCCCGACCCCGGACGATGCCTGCTGCTGCTGCTGCTGCGTATTTGGAGTCTGCGCGTTTCTCTTCCACGTGGTCGCGTTGATTTTCTCCGGGTCCTCAGATCCACCCCCACCTCCCTCCCGTCCTCCTCCACATGCTGAATCAACGTCACGCGTTCACAGTGTTCGGGCTGATGCTACAAATGTCCACGCGTTGAGCCGCCGCCACTTCGTTGAGCTGTCATTTGTGGCCAGGTCGCTGATTGAATAACAGAGAGCTCAGTGGGCCCTACCTGGCAAAATAAATAAAAGTGTTTAGATAGTTTATTAACGAGATTTGAAGTTCACTCAACCGACTGGCTGACCTGTTCGTGCGCGGAGGGGACAATCGTGCGCCCGATGTCGCATTTGAATAACCGAGCGGAGAGTCGCCGTTGGACTTACTGCTCGGAGCAAGGCGAACGTTTTATCCTCCCGCCTGAGCTGTTGAATTGTGATGGGCAGGCTTAATTTTGAATTTTTTTAATTCAGTTTAATTTATTAGGATTTACCATGTCAGCCATTCGGCTCTTGATTTGGGTTCAACCACCGCAGAGAGAGACAGGCAATTCCTCTCTCTCTCTCTCGGGCCCTTCTAGCAAAGCACCAGCAGCGTGTTGAGACACCAATTGCAGGTGCTGGCTTTGTACGCGGCCTGTGTACCGGCACTGCGGAGGCGAGGGTTGATGGCTCACACGTTGTTGTCACACTCCCGTTCCCGAGGGGGGGGTCGAGGAGAGAGCCGTACCCCGCGGCTCACCAGGCGAAGGCGGCACTGCAAGTGTGGAGTAATCGCCATGCGTGTTCCGTCTGTTGTGTGTGGGGGGAGGGGGATGGGGGTAGAGTTTTCACTCGGCGTGCGGTGGGGAGTTGTCTCCGGTGTCCTCCGACATGCACAGACAACTCGCCCGTAGGAGACTGAGAACGCCAAGCAAATCACAACCCAATGCAGCAGCAGCAGGAGCAGCAGCAGCAAGAGGAACTTCCTGAATTTGGGCGCTACGCGACGAGTACGTGGCGGTGCGGTGAACTTCTTTCGCACCGCACGGAGCCAGCCGTTCTGATGGGAGGTGCGGCGGGGGGGGGGCAATGCCGAGTCTTTAAGTCGAGGATGCCCGGAATGAGATCCACAGCGCGGGTTGTCGTCGACGGGACTTGGACTACGACTGAGACTTTTAAAACAAACTACATCTGCACTCATGGGGTGGTTATGCACGAATACAGTATACATATATACTGTATATGTATGCAGTATGTAGATACTATATATGCATACAGTATATATGCTATATATGAATACGGTATATATATATATTTTTGTCATGCCAAAGACTCGGGTCGCCTTGTTGGCAAACGGCACAATGGAAACGAGAGACACGAACTGCGCGAAATGTATTATTATACTTTTTTTTGCTTCATCCGAACCCAGGGTAAGGGATGGCAAAGAGGGGCCGGATGGAGGCCTTCTCGCTTGCCAAGGGTCACCTGGGTGGGTCTGTGTGCGTGGTGGAGATTCTAGCGTTAAACCCAAAAGGGAAGCGTTGAGCGAGGTGGCATTTTCGGTCTCTGAAAGGCCCCACGCCCATCATGGCTAGGTACACACCTCGGACGTTACCCCGCTGATGATGCTGCTGCTACTGTCGGTGACAGCGAACCAGAGTCGGTTCCCCGTGCAGTGTTAATAGACCCCCGTTCGGCGGCGTTTGGGTTGCTTTGTCTGCGAAGGAGTTGGGTTGTCTGGCGTGAGTGTCTCTCTTGTTGATGTCGTTGTCACGCTTGCCCTTCGCGTGCCTCGGCACGCCTGCAGAGTAGACGACTCTGCCATTTGAGGGCGATGTACCCCGGTACATCCTGTATCTCTCTCGACGTTTCGTTAATAATAGAACCACGTTATTTCGACGAAGGTCAAATTCAACCAAATTCCGGCCGTATAATTGTTAATATCGGTTAGTGAGAATGTTATTGTTTTATATTTTTATTATTTCCCTTCTACGTGACTTTACCGAAAGAACCAAGAGTATGAATCCCTGCAGTCACGAAAGCTTTAAATCAAAAATATATCGGTTACATCATTACAAATAAAAACGTAGTTAATGTGATTAAAGGGTGCTTCAAAAAAATGTGAACACTTCTGAGAAATTGCAACAACCGCACAAGCAATGTGCTGCGTCCGGGCTGTGTAGACCACCTGGAGAAGATGATTCCAGGCACGCGTTGACAACGATGGCGGGACAAGTGGAGACTGATCTTCTTGGTTCTTTCGGTAAAGTCACGTAGAAGGGAAATAATAAAATAATAAAAAATACAAACAAAATAATTCTCACGACGTTTCGGCCACAACGCAAGCAGCCGTCCTCAGGTGAAGAAGTGGAGACTTGACTTTTTAAAGCCATGAACATCCATTTGTTATCATGTTCCAGTGTATTATTACCTTTGATTTTTGTCCAATAACGATAGTCCCATTCAAGTGTTAACATTTTTCTTGAAGCACCCTGTATATACACACACAAGGCGATATAACGAGATCGGGTTAATTATCACGAAACACACGGGGCAATTGTGGGACGCACAAACAGCGGCCAAGCCACGTAGAAGGGAAATAATAAAATAATATTTATTATTTCCCTTCTCCGTGACTTTACCGAAAGAACCAAGAAGATGAATCCCTGCAGTCACGAAAGCTTTAAATCGAAAATTAGCGGCCAAGCGCTGCCAATCTACAGCACCGGGTCTGGCCTCGAGGGTCACGTGGTGTCTCCGTGCAGCAAGCGACAACAGGGCAGCCAGGGCCCAGCGCAAACCTTTTAAAATGTTTGAGCTTCGAGTGAGCGATTTTAAAATGTGTTATTTTTATTATTATTAAGGGTACTCATCAAACACGCTGCGGTAAAAGTACGGAATGTCTGCTAGATGCGATTTTTGAGGACAACCTTGTGTATATGTATTGTTGTTGTTCTTGGTTCTTTCGGTAAAGTCACGTAGAAGGGAAATAATAAAATAATAAAAATAAAACATAATAAAATACAATTCTCACGACGTTTCGGCCACAACGCAAGCAGCCGTCCTCAGGTGTAGAACAGGTCTGTCGGAAAGACGCTGAGAATTGTATTTTATTATGTTTTATTTTTATAATTTTATTATTTCCCTTCTACGTGACTTTACCGAAGGAACCAAGAAGATGAATCCCTGCAGTCACGAAAGCTTTAAATCGAAATGTATTGTTGAACTTCTTTTGCACCGTACGTGGTCAACCGTGCTAATCGTAAGTGCGGGCGGGGGGAGGGGGTCTTGCTTCTGAACCCAGGACGTGGGCTGCGAGCGACCCTATCGAGCCGTGAAGGTCAAAAGGGGCCTTTGACCTCCGTGCAGTCTGCCCGTGGAATTTAAGTTATAGATTTGTGAATTGCCAATATTCACCCGAGTATTATTTTGCCTTCGCGTTAACATTATCATTTGTTGTTCGGCTTTTTGAATGACGCGGCGGTGTGGGGATGTCGTGGATGTGTGTACAGTATTACTTTATTATTTGTTGCTGGGGAGCGGTGGGAGTAGCGCTTTACGCTTCGAGGCCGCTACGAAGCAAGAGTTCGATTCTCGGCCACAGGCCGAATTAGATGTCGGTGGCGAGCAATACCAGCACCGATTCTGAGCCTCCCCTAGGTTGACTCAACCTCAGGAGTATTTGGTGCGGTGTGTGTAAATCATTTAGCACTGGAAATACAAAGGCGGCCCGGGGTGGGGGAGTGTTTTATGCGCACCCAGCCTTCACGTGCGCCGTCCTGGCCTTCATGCAATCGGCGCTCGCTATAACGGCGCTTGCCCCAACGGCCTATCAAAGATTATACGGGTGATATTTGTCTTTGCACATTATAATTACACGTGTGTACATTACATATGGATGTAATATATATAATGTATGCGTTTGCTGCTGGCTGCATGTTTACCGAATGCCGAGTTGCGGTGACGTCACAAAGCACTGGCACGTGCGTGGAGATTGTACCACGGCCACCATCAGCAACGATCCCACCCACCCCTCTACGCCCACGTGACTTGGACTTGCCCACAGAACGGTGGAGGACTCGGTCTGGGCCAGTCCAACAAAATCAAGAGAGTCGGGGGGGGGGGGGGGGGAAGAAACATTGAGGCGCGATGGAATTGGAAAGATCCCTGGAAGCGAAGCAGGTTCGAGCCCTGGGTCGGCTATAGATTCATGCGGTCGTTGTACTGTACTGTGCTTCCAACGTCTAGGGTTGCCCGCCTTCAACCCGCACTGACCCAGCAACGTGGTTCGCGCTGGGTCAGGCTGCACGCGGAGTGGGTGGGGGCTACCAGGGCAGTGGGCATGGCTATGTCAAAGTGGGCGGTGCCGATGAACCGAGGGTGGTGGTGAGGATGGGGTGGAGTGGTGAGGATGGGGTGGGGGGTGAGGATGGGGTGGGGGGGGGTGAGGATGGGGTGGGGGGGTGAGGATGGGGTGGGGGGGGTGAGGATGGGGTGGGGGGGTGAGGATGGGGTGGAGTGGTGATGGGTTGGGAGGTTATGGGAGAGCCCCCAGGGAGGGCCCCCCTTCTCCGGCTGTTGCCGTGTGCTTTTATCCGGTCCGTTTATACAAATACAGCCCGTTTCTTACACAATGTTCAGCACCTTGTCCGGTGTTCATCTTTCTCGGCCTGCGGGGAGTGCATCGGTTGTGTGCGTCTGGGCGTCTCAGGCAGGTGGGGGGGGGGGGGGCAGGGTGGAGTTGCCAAGCGAAGTAACAAGAAGATCCGTTTCGTTGACCTCTCTCCAAATTCGGCAAAAGAAAGCCCCCCGCGATATTTCGAGAGCCGCAATATTCGTGGTGAATACGAGACGTCGGTCCTTGCCCCAACGTCACCAACTCCTTAAGAGAGCCACCGCATGCGGCTCCAGTGCAGAGCAGGTGGGTTAAAGAGTACATCGCAAAGACAAAGATCCCCCGTGTAGCCTTAACAGACTGTTGGGGCAAGTGCCGTTAGCGAGCGCCTACGAAGGCCGGCACGGCACACGAGGGAGGTGGGTGGCCAGCACCACGCCCAGCCGCCTTTGTCTCCCCAGCGACGATGTTTACGCACCGCACCAGGTCCTCATTTGAGGCCGAATCGACCGAGGGGAGGCCCTGGATCGGTTCAGATAATCGTCGTGAGCAGGAAACCAACTCGGGTCGTTGGGTTCGTAGCACAGCGCGCTAACCACTACACCACCACTCCACACAGACACCCATCGACTCAAAGGACTAACAGAGGGACCTATACTCGCATAATAAGACCCATACTTGAACAGAAACCCGTGCATCCGCACAGAACCCAATGACTAACGTAGCCTTTCACAGGGGCTGCAGCATTTGGGGCTTCAATGCAGCCGCTGGACAGCATGGCGATGTTGGGGAACAACCGGTTGACGATTGCGAGGTGCAACAGAACTACAGCACAACGACACCCCCCGCCCCGTAGCATCTCGCCGCACGCACTGCCCCCTGCAACCCGGCACGGTGGAGCCGCGGCCATCAGAAGGACCGCCCCCGTCTCAAATCCAGCTTCGCTTGCGGGGACCGAGCAGGCAGGCGAGGCCACGGGGGGACGGGTGGGGGACGTACTCTGGACACCGCTTCTCGCCAGCCGTGTCCCCGCGTGTCCCCACCGCGGTCTCCCCCACCCCGTGTCCCCCCATGCTGACTCAGACGCTGGCGTGGGGTGTCAAGCTCATTGAGAGATGGGGGTGGGGAAGTCCCCTCGGGGGCTAAAACTGGGTCCCCCCCCACCCCTCTTACCTTCCTCCACCCCCCACCAAGTCTCAACCAAACCCAGTAACGTGGCTGGCGTAGAGGCAATGCAACGACACGGGGGGAGGGGGGGAGATTGAGGGGGGGGGGGTACGAATGGGGACATTGGACAGCCCCCCACCCACCCCCCCACTTCATTCCTTGCACCAGGGCCCATGCCAGCTATGCCAGCTATGCCAGCGAAGACGTTCATAGACCCACGCAGTGACCCATATAACCAGAACTCCCACGGAGCCCACGAGACTTGCACACGACGACGCGTCTCCCTCGCACGCGAGACACCCGTGCGCCGACGTAGGAGCCCATGCACGAACCCAGCGCCGACGGACTAACGTGGAGACCCAGAAGACGAAAACAAAGAAGCTTGTGCAGTACTCTTAGGTTTTTTAGGTAAAGTCACGTAGGTAAAAAATAAAATTAAAAGTTAATGAAATCATGGAAATAAAATAATAAATGACGTTTCGGAGGCAACAAGTCTCCGTCATCAGGTGGGACCGTCACAGCTAAAATTACTGTATCAAGTGAGGAAAATTCCAAAAGACCAGCCCTTAAATACAAGTTAAGGGGGTGGCGGGCTTATCTGAATGTGGTAACCAGGTAATGGTTACCACATTGGTGGGCGGGGCTACAAGAGAAAAACCTAAGAGTACGAATCCTTGCAGTCACGAAAGCTTCAAATCTAGAAGCTTGCGCAGTACCTGGACTGGTACTCGGACCACAGCACAGGGCTCTCGTACGGCAACGTAGGGTCCAGAGACTCGCAAGAAGGAAGACCCAACAGCGTAGCAAATGAAGCGGCCAGTCGGTGGCACAAGAGCCGACCATGTCAACCACGGCGACTCTCAAACCAACCACCGCACCCCTCCCGATCGCCGGGACCAGCCGCTGCGTCCAGCGGTGGAGGGGCAGCGAGAGGCAGCGATGCACTTAAGAGACGCCAGAGATGTCAAGAGCAGGTTTTTATTGCGACAGCAGACGCATCGATTACACCAAGTCCCCCCCTTTTCACGCATTTGGCCCCCCCACCCCCACCCCACCCCCCCACCCCCCCCTCCAAATGCCAATCTGCGTCGTCGCGCGTTAAAAAAACAAACTCCAACGTGTTTGCTGGATTATAAAAGTTAAACATTCGTGCAAACGGCAAGTGTAAAAAAAGCCAAACTCTACAAACCGTAACCCTCCATCGATCATCGCCTCTCCGAAAGTGATTTCCATGTGGACGAGACCCCCCCCCCCAACCTGGCGGATCCTAACACGGCACCGGTTCAGCCACGTGACCCCCCAACACACGAACGCTGCTCTTACCATAGTAAAATACCAACTACCAGAACAATGTTAAAAAGTCAACTTGAAAAGAAACCCCCCCGCCCCCCCCACTAAAAACAAAAAGGTATAAACCGATAAAAACATTTTAAAAGAGAGAACAGGACACGGCTGTCACGTGTCCACAGTCGCACCGTTAAAATGAGAATTTAAAAAGGAATTAAGTTTTCAGATGGAGCTGCCCAGGGCTGAGATTCAGAATATACTCACCCCCCCCGCATCCACTGTCAGGAGTGGGGGGCAGGGTGGAACAGCTTGTGCCCTTCCCCCAGAACAGATATTCTATTTGAAATAACGCCCCGTGTCTGCACCAACACCCCCCTACCGCCACCACACACCATCGCCGCCGCCGCCGCCGCCGCAGTGGCAAACACGTTCAGTTGTGACACTGCCAAGCGTTGCCGAGGCCTGCGAAGCACGAGCAGGAAACCGAGTGGGGCGCAGGCAGCGCCGCGTTGGTCAGGGTGGACACGTGCACCAGCGGGCCCAGGAGGGCCAGCGGGAACAGGAGGGATAGCGGTCCGGCGTGCGGCGCAAGCGGCCCGACGTGCGGCGCAAGCGGCCCGACGTGCGGCGCAAGCGGGCAGGCGTGCGGCGCAAGCGGGCCGGCGGGCAGCGATAGCGGTCCAGGGGGCGGCGCTAGCATACTCCAAGACAGAGCCTCGCACAAGAGCGCGCTGGTCAGCTGCACGCAGAACGAATGATGCCCTGTGTGTAGGTAGAGCCAGAGGCACCGTTTCAGCGAGCTCAGAGGGCAATCGCCGTGCAGGTCACCTGTGGCGGAGGAAGAGACAAAGACAGAATTACACCACGAGCAGCGAGAGAAAGCAAGTGTGGGAAACACCGCCGCAGCCACAAGCAAAATGACAGATCTCCCCCCAGTATCTTACATGTAACTAAGATTTATAATGAAGCGCCTTACGGCAAATATAAAAATAGGGGTTGGGGTAGGGCTGGTCATATCCGGGGAGCGGGGGTCAGGGAGTAGCAGCAGGCCTCATGATTAGGGGTAGGGGGGCGGGACGTAGCACTCGGATGGCCTTGGGAGAAAGAGGATGGGTTTTAGTCAGGGGTGCTGGGAGCAGGTGCTGTTAGCGAGCAGCACCTATGAAGGCCGGCACGGCACACGAGGGGGTGGGTGGCCAGCACCACGCCCGGCCGCCTTCGTCTCCCTAGTGGCAATGTTTACACGCCGCACCAGGTACTCATTTGAGGTCGAGTCGACTTAGGGGAGGCCCAGGAACGGTTCAAATAATCGTCGCTTATGAGTAATGCAGCGCGCTAACTGCTACACCACCGCTTCAAACACACCGACACACCAGTTATGTTCAAGACCCTGTATTGACAGAACAGGCACATCGATGGAAATCAACTCAAGCCTCCTATACACCACGTGACTGTTTTAGTCAGCCACTGCCACTATGGAACTCCTCTTCTCACCACCCCGTGAAGGAAAAACACACGACGCGTCTCTGTGCAGAAGATCACTCCTGATCACTCCTGCCTTCTCTCGCTCTCTCATCTCCCACTTCCTCATCCCCTACACAAAATCTTTATACTGGAGAAATACGATGAGCTGCAAAGCCTTTTTTCACAGATGTCCAGTAAGGGTGGGTCAGAACGTTACGTTTACAACAAATACAAAAAACACGAAAGCATAGGAAGGGTAAACTTGAAAAAAAAGTACTATTTTGATGTTACCAGGCAAGGCCCATGTAGCTTTTTTTCAGAAGCAACCTGGCTATCACATATGACGGCTCGACAAAGTGGCTTATCACGTGGACATTTACAGCAGCCAAAGATTCTTAAGAAAAAACCTCACGGTTTCTAAAAACGTGGAGGAAAAACGCAGAGGGGGTGCAGAGAAAAATCCACATGACCACGGAGAGAGACACGCAAACTCCAATTATACAGCAGCAGGCGTCAGGGTCGGGATCGAACCCCCTGACTCGTCCTGCATACCACGCGAGGTAGATGACAGCATGCGCCACCGTGGCGCCCCTTAAAACAAAAATAACAAAGGATACAAGTTAAAATTCACTCTCTCACCCTCCCCTTCCTCTTCTTGGCCGATGCTCCTCTCTCGTCCTGCTGCTCATCTCAACCTTATGGGGGGGGGGGGGGGGGGGGGGGGGGGTGTCTTCCATTCCGGTGTCCCCTTTCCTGGTCACCTTACCCCTGTCGGGCAAACGACTCAACCGACCTTCATCGTCGTGTGTGTGTGCGTGCCACAGATAAACATGTTAAACTATTCCCGATAGATGGAGACGGAGAGAGACAGGCAGAGAGGTAATTGGCAGAGGAAACACGAGAGTTATTGTGAACCTGCAATTTGGGGCGGCGGGTGGCGAATCGGCACGGTCAGCTGGCGGAAGAAAGTTCCAGAATAAACGGGGGGCGCAGTAGATGAACCGCGACCACCCTACCCCCCCCGAAGGTGAAACTGGGGATCATCATCATCATCAACAGGCACCTGGGCCACGTAGGGTCGGGCGCGCGATGCACGCCGCCGCTTTGTTGCTCAAGAGGGCGAGTCTCAGTTTCACTCGGCTCTGAACACACGTGTACGGACACACGTGTGTTCAGAGCCGAGGGGGGGGGGGGGGGGGGGAGGTGGTGTATTTTGAAACGTTTCTGTTCTCCAAATTCCGAGTCTGCTGCCATCGCGACGTGATGCCACGATATAAAAACGATCCACCGTCGTTGACAGAATCGGCAAATCCGTCACGCGCCTACCACGTGTACGGACACGTGCACAGCTCAGGGCGGTGCCGGGGAGGGTCGTTGGGGAACCCCAGAGCAGCCACACACTTCCCCCCGCCCCCTTCCTTCCCCAAGTGCTCTCCTCGCAAGACTTACCAGACCAAACATAGGCAGGGGTAAGACGGTGGTGCGGTCGCGCACGTACACACCGTAAAAAAACGGACAAGGCTATTGAGGATGGAACGGATCAGAAGGAAGTCCCCCCTCCCTACCCACCCACCGCGTGACCCCGCGTGACCCCGCGTGACCCCGCGTGACCCCGCGTGACCCCGCGTGACCCCGCGTGACCCCACGAACAACCTCGCGTCCAGTTTCCACGGCACGGGGCGACGGCGCGTCGGCCCGAACTCCTCCTGGAAGGCAGAGACGTTCACTTTTCCCTGTCCGTGTTCCGTTAACATTATAACGGAGCGGCACACTGGGTGCTCAGAATCGTGAGAGAACGGGAGATTAAAACGCACGGATTAGGAGAACACGCGCAGGGTTCAAAATAATTCCGTGTTTAATATTCATCCGGCAGTGGATAATCGCCCAAGATGATGATGATGATGCGTGGGAGAGATTAATAATTGGATTACATCGGAGACAGGAAGAGGAGCACTCAGGAGACGGAAGGATTTTCTTCCAGCAGCGGAAAAAGCATCTTCAGAGAATCGTGGAAAGATGCCAGATTGGAGTTGGTGCAACGAGACAGAATGTGCGCAAGCAACGGACAACCTTCGTGACCTTTGGCCACTCGGGGGATAGCCCACGACAACGATGATGATGATGATGAATGCACAGGGGAGATGCTCGCCTGGAATTAGACTGGATGAGAGCGAGAGGGAGGGGAACACGTGGATTAGAGGACACACGTGGAAATTAATAAAAACCAAAACATGCCAAACTGGGGTAGAGCAAAAACAAAAAGATGTAAGTGAAGTGCGCCTGTGGGAGTGAGCGGATGGAGGCTGAGATCGAGAGAGATGCTTCAAGAAAATCGTCAGAGGACACAGATTTGTGGGGGCCTAGGCCCAGCATGGAGCCCCCCCTTCCCCCCGCCCCTAAGTCAGGTTTGGAGCGCTGTTGGGAGGATGTGCAATTAGAGCCGGCACTGCGTGCAGGCAACCCCACCGTGGGACTGGATTCTGCCAGTCTTCCCTATAGCTCCGAGACAAACACCCACCCCATCAACTCAACCCCCCCAACCAACCAAGAGCACAACCGCTAACCCAAGCCACCAGTCACGACCCATGCACCACGACCACCACACTTTCCCCAACAACCCAAGAAAACCCACCCACTACCAGCCTTAACTGCATCACCTCTTACAATCCTAACAACGTCTCGTAGTGATAAGAGACTCCCGCCAACGGCGCGTGGAGGATGGGACAATCGCCACTCACAAAGCATCCCCATTATACCATCAAGACTTTTGGGGTGAGTGCCTTTTAGCGAGCATCTACGAATGCCTGCCACCGCAACCACAAACCTCACGGACCCACTTACAACACGGTGACACACTGACACACAACACCACCACCACCACACAACCCTCCCTCGACCAGTGAAATCCATTTGAAACCCTGCACCATCACCCTCGCCACGACCACATCAATAGCATCTCCTCCTCCTAACCCACCTACCACCTCGCATAGCCTGCGTGACAGCGCTCGCCAGCCACGCAAAAGGCAAAGCAGACTGCAAAAAAGCGCCCTCTCACATTCCCTTGTATAGCCGCGTGGCAGAGTGCCAGAGGGAGTGCCCCCCGTTACTTAAACGACCCGAGACAGTTCCAAGGCAGTCGCCGTGCAGTCGGCGGTCGCCACGCAATCCGAGTCGAACGGAGGCCGCGCGATCAAATTGGACGCGCAGGTTTACGTGGCCAGGATCACGATTCATGCTTGACATTTCGAGTCAGGGGTCTCCTAACGATGTGGCCAAATCTGCGTCCACCCGACGCGGCCACACAACTTTAAACAGACGATTTAATCTGCATTTGACAAGATCAGTATTAATAGCCCAAGCCAAACACCAATTATAAATTGTGCAGTCACATTGCATTTGCTGCAAGTCTCTGAAGAGTCTAGATTTGATAAGCCAGTGAGAGCACGCAATTAGATTCCGAGTCTAACGTTAAATATTCCATGGCCGAGCAAACGAGACAGATTCTATCATGGGGCATTTTTTTCCCAGTATCAATGCATGAAAATAAGAATATGTTTTAGACAGATTCTGCATCTCCAAGGACAGACGATATGCAGTCACACATGCCATAGCCAAGGCAGTCGTGACAGGCGATCAGATCCTGAGTCTCCATGACCGAACGAGCAAAAATCAGATTCTCCATCTCCAAGCGCTTAACAACAAGGCATATCGGTTTCCACAGCTCCGCGTTGTCCGCTGACATTGCACAGCGCAGACAATGAGCGCAGACAACGAGGCTACGGAACGCTTCCGTGAGACGGCGGCGGCAGGCCCCAAGGACGCACCCGGCACCACGTGTGATCGTGCAGAGAGCTCAACAAGAACGAATCCTCCCACAATGCAATGCGTGAGCAGCAACATTGTTAACTCCACTTTTAATTAACAGGTGTGCTAGTTCACCGTAAATACTTTGATGGCGATCGAAGGGGTTTGTCTGTTACTCGACAGCCACTATAGAGTGTAATTGTTCACAAGGAGAATAAAAAAACTGGGTCATCATCAGGAAAACATTTTAAAAAAGCAATTTTCATCAGGCCCCACGGTGTAACGCAAATGAAGCCTGCAACTCGTATGAGGCATTTCTAATGGGCACGTTTACAGCTTGGAGATCGTTAACCCGTAATCGGATTCTACGTCTCAACCGCACAAATCCAAATTGGATTCTGCACCCAAGCCAGTGAACATTTAAATAATTCCATAGCCGTTCAAGCTAATCTAATTACATTACAAAGCTCCAAGGCGGTAAAACTACAATCCGTTTAACACACACACACACATTCAGAGTCAAATAAAAAAACAGATACACTATGGGGACCTCATTTGCCAGTAAAAATATGATAATTGGTTCTTTACCCTTCTATCTGGCAACAAAACTGACACCTTTTTGCAAGGAGTCATGTTTGCATAGACCGCAATACCTGCAGTCATAATACAAACAAAAGAACATAACTCTGATAATGTGCACTGTCCTTGAAGTTGATTGGTCCACACCCGAGACAGCTTTCCTTCGAGCCTAGTCTCATATGGGTTGGACCAGATGACGCCAAAAGGCGCGTTGACCAATCAACTTCAAGGACAGTGCACATCATCAGAGTTATGTTCTTTTGTTTGTATTATGACTGCAGGTATTGCGGTCTATGCAAACATGACTCCTTGCAAAAAGGTGTCAGTTTTGTTGCCAGATAGAAGGGTAAAGAACCAATTATCAAAAAAACAGATGTTTACAAATCTTGGGTGAAAACGCCACGTTGGTTTCCTTTCATTTCCGGTGAGACCCTAAGCGTCACAGCGCCACCACGAGGACAATGCTGGAGCTTCAGGCAGGATCACAAATTAGAATTTCAGTTTTCTTGGGTCTTTCGGTAAAGTCACGTAGATAGATTAAAATAAAACAAGCAGTCGTCTTCAGGAACAGACGACCGCTTGTGTTGCGATCGAAACGTCGTAGTTTTTTGTTATTTTCTTTGAACCCATCTACGTGACTTTACCGAAAGACCCAAGAATATTAATTCCTGCAGTCACGAAAGCTGCAAGGTGAAGATTTAGAATTTCAGTACACCGGCCAACGTTCGGCGTTTACTGGGCGATTCTGCCCTCGCCCCCCGCCACCCAATCTTTTCCAACCTTCAATTCCAGACGTTAATCGCCGTCCGATTTAGAGGACTAAAACATAAGCAGACGACGAGATGTCTTCATTAATCCCGTCTCTCCGCAGAAACTAAAAAATATAAATATTTTTTTTACGTTTTAACATCCATCCCATCGGCCTCACGGACCTATTGGGATTGAAATGCTTCAGCAGCGTCGACTTCAACACAACGAGCATTAAACATTAATTCTGGGACGATTTTGGCAGCCAGGCTTGGCTGGAATCAATCAATGGTGGCGGGGTGCCCCACGTTACAGGCAAGGACCCCTCTTGATGACATGGAGTTGGGGGGGTGGGGTGTTTGATCCTCACCTCTATCTCCCCCCTCCCGACCTCACCCAAAGTAAATTCATAGCAGTCTCCGACACTCGGGTCTCAACGCAGTCACTCACAAAGACAATTCAACTTTAAAACACACAAAGATCCCCCCGGTACAGCCTTAACCGACTGTTGGGGCAAGCGCTGTTAGCGAGCAGCTACGAAGGCCGGCACGGCACACGAGAGCGTGGGTGGCCATCATCTATGCCCGGCCGCATTCGTCTCCCCAGTGGCGATGTTTACACACCGCACCAGGTACTCATTTGAGGCCAAGTCGACCTAGGGGAGGCCCAGGACCGCTTTGAGAGGGAATCAAACTCGGGTTGTGGGGTTCACAGCGCTAAACGCTACACTACCACCCCCCACACCCATTGACTCAGACATCCACGGACTAAAAGATCACCCTTGCACAAACAGAGACCTATAGACTCGCATAAAAGAACCATACTTGCACAGACCCGTGCACCAACACAGAAACACATGCATCAGCTTACAACCCACCGACTAACCCATAACCTAAAGACGATCGTGACAAAACACACGACAAACACAACGTGCCCCCTCCTCCACCCCATGGGTCTCACCACTGGAGATCTCCGTGTGGAACGCGAGGAGCTGGTTGGCCTCGGGGGAGAGGGCTTCGCGGAGCCACGCGTGCTCCGAGTGGCACAGCCACTGACTGATGTGCCACTTGCGAGTCAGAAAGTCGCGCAGCCACACGAGGTACTCCACGCGGCCCGTCCGCATGTAGAGCCTGCGGGGGGGGGACAGGAGCAGGTTACAGGCGTACGCTCACAGGGATGTGGATGGAATATAGTTGTGGGTGCGCGCAGGGTGTGGGGGAGCCTTAAACATCAACACTAAGGAGACAAAGGGGGCCGGGCGTGGTGCAAGTCACCCACCCACCTCGTGTGCCGTGCCAGCCTTAATTAGGTGCTCGCTAACAGCACTTGGCCCCAAAAGTCAGTTAATGCCTAAACTGGGGGGAGGAGTTGTCGGTGTGCAAGTTTAACTTTTTTCGCAACGTACATAGCCAACCGTGCTAAATCGGAGGTACGGGGGAGGGGAAGACACCTGCACACAAAAATCGGTTCTAAAGAAATGAGTTTGTCAATCGAGATGATTTCAAAGTGCATAGCTCCTCGTGGCTTCCTCTTAAAATCGGAAGAGTGCATTCCAGACGGCCGCAAGAGCGCATGCAAAAGCACACGCGACGCGGCGATCGTCCTGTGTCCTGCGCAGAGGTCGCAAACGGGTTTTGATTCCTTACCCATACCCGGCCGCACCAGGGTCGCAAACGGCTACCCGTACCCGATACCCGGCCGGGTACGGGTAGCCGGGTATCGGGTAGGGTACGGGTATCGGGTACCCGATTGCGACCTCTGGGATGAAGCCATGTTTGCAGGCGCGGGTGGGTTGATTCTAGGAACTTGAATTGTGAGAAGAGACAAGACGTTGGGAAATGAGTGACAAACGGTGACTCACCAGTGACTCATGGCCTTCTCACTCATTGGTTGGGGTAAGTCACGTGCGGCTACCCGTAACCCGGCCGCACCAGGGTCGCAAACGGCTACCCGTACCCGGACGGGTACGGGTAGCCGGGTATCGGGTAGGGTACGGGTATTGGGTACCCGATTGCGACCTCTGGTCCTGCGGTGTGCGGTGTGCGTGCGGAGTTACTCGTAGTAGGGCGTCGGGTGGATGAGAGCCCAGCGCGTCTGGCTGTGCGCCACCCTCTGCAGCTTCAGCACCCTGCCCAATGCGACCTTCACAGAGTCCCAGATGGCGTTGCGGCTCACAGGCCCGGCCGTCAGCTGCGGTTGCATGGCACGCACCGCCCCCACCAGCGTGTGCATGTACACCTGCGGGGGGGGGGGGGCGGCACGGCACACACAAAGAGCCAATGTGAGCTGGGCTGGCAGCAGTATAGCAAGTAGATTATCTTTAGTGGGGCAAGGTCGGGAGGGCACGGCTGACAAGGCGGCCGGGCGGCATGCTAATCACACCGGCCCCTCGTGCGCCGTGAAGGCCTTCATTGGTGCTCGCTTTACAGCACTTTCCCTCAAAGTCTGTTAAAGGCTATACGGGGGATCTTTGTCCTTGTGCTAATCGGCGCGTTTGTCTAGCGTAGCTACGAACCTGGCAACCCAAGTTCTAGTCTCGCTTATGGTCAACACCAGTGAGGATCATCTGAACCGATCCTGGGCCTCCCCTAGGCCGACTCAGCCTCAAATGAGTACCTGGTGCGGTGTGTTAAACATCGCCACTGGGAAGACAAAGGCGGCCCGGGCGTGGTGCCAACCACCTACCCCCGTCGTGTGCCGTACCGGCCTTCATTAGGTGCTCGCTAACAGCACTTGCCCCTACAGTCTGTCAAGGCTACACGGGGGATCTTTGTCCGCCTTTGTTGGTGGTAGTGGCGGTGGTGGATGGGGGAGGGGTCACCTTTCGGCGCTTGAATTGGGTCCAGTCCCTGCTGGTGAGCCAGGCTTGCAGGGAGCGGCACGTGGACACGTAGTAGCGGACCGTGGCGATGCCTGCATCGACGTGGGCAGGGGAGCAGGCGGCGTGGTGGGGCAGAGCAGCGAGTCCGAGTACTGCAACACGAGTCCCCCCATTGCCAAACCCAGCCCCCCCGTTGGCAGATAACAGATCCAGTATCCGGCCTCGCGTTCCACATTTTTGGGTGGAATGTTGGGAATACCCCTTTCCCGCCGAGGAGCCCGTGCACCCTGGCTCGCCAGGAGAAAGCGGCACAGGAAAGCGTGGAACCCCCCCCCCTGCCCGTTCCATCCGCGTGGAATCGCGCATTGCCCCACCGTGCGCATGCGGTTCCCTATGGGTGCTCCGGTTTCCACCCACGTAAACAAAAAATAAAAAATAAAAATCGCCTGTTAAAACTAACTTAACTTTTTATCTCACCAGGTAAGGCCCACCGAGCTACGCAGCTAATTTTGCAGGAGAGACCTGGCTATCACAAATAACAGCTCGACCAAGTAAGTGGCTCATCATCGTGTGGATGTTTATTTGCCTCCGAAACGTCGTGAATTTTTATTTGACTTTTATTTGACTTTTATTAATTTAAATTTTTTACCTACGTGACCGTACCGAAAAAAACCTAAGAATATATTACAGCAGTTGCCAAATACTCTCAACGCATTCATTGGCCGATAAGACCCGATAGCGGTGACGGGCGACCCAGACTCGAGCCTGTCGGGCCATGCAAGCGGCTATCCCCCCCCCCCCCCCCCCCCGTCTTAATACTTCAAAAGTTCTCTCCCACCCTCATTCTTTGAAGGTCCTTCAAAATCTCTCCACCATTCTCGATCCATCTTCAGCCATCTTCAACCACCCTCTTACCACCCTCCTCCGCCCCACCCAATCACCTCTCAATCTCCATTCTGTACACCCACACCACCACTCCACCCCTGTACCCTGGCGGCTCTACACACACGCGGCACCCTTCAATAATCCACCTCCATCCATCACTTAATCCTTCAAGTTAATACGCATTGCCACATCCACCTCTCTCCATGCCTTGTCCACACTTCCAAATGCTCCAGTTGTTTCCACCGCTATCAAGCAATATCCATCCCCCCTAATTCCTTACTCAACCCCCACCACGCCATGCCACACACGTCTGACATCACTGCGTCCACACTTCCACAATCTCCCTCCAACGACGAGACTTCACTCACCGGCCTCCTCATCCGCCATGGCGAGCCGCCCCTGCAGATAGTCCCGCGTCACCTGGTGCATGTCGGCCACCCTCGACACCCCCCCATCGCACACCTTCGGGCGCTCTGAACTGCAGGTGGGGGGTGGGAGGTGGGGGGGGGTGGGAGGTGGGGACACAGCCAAGAGCGGTGGGCAGAGGTTGAGCAAAGGGTGAAGAGAGGTCTAAACTAAACCATTATTTTAAATTTCGATTTAAAGCTTTCGTGACTGCAGGGATTCATCTTCTTGGTTCTTTCGGTAAAGTCACGTAGAAGGGAAATAATAAAAATAAAACATAATAAAATAAAATTCTCACGACGTTTCGGCCACAACGCAAGCAGCCGTCCCTCAGGTGAAGAACAGGTCTGTCGGAAAGTCGTGAGAATTGTATTTAATGTTTTATTTGTATTATTTTATTATTTCCCTTCTACGTGACTTTACCGAAAGAACCAAGACGACATTATTTGAAACTAAACTATTTTAATTTCGTACCAGGCAAGGCCCACCGAGCTCTTTAGCTCTTTTTCAGAAGCAACGCCATTAAAGCTCCAAGTGGCTTATCGTGTGGACATTTATAGCAGTCAAATACTCTAAAACGCACAATGTTGATTACAAAATGTGGCGGGAAACAACCAAAGGACCCCCGAGAGAAATCCACGCAACCACCAGACGGAGAGAGAACATGCAAACTCCAAATACATCGGGGCTAGGATCGAACCCACGACCTCCTGCATACCAGGCAAAAGTAGTTAACATCACCACCAAGGTCAGCAGGAGGGGCGGGAATGAGACTAGAGTTAAAAAAAAAAACGCGACCCTCAATAGTCCGGTTCAACCACGGTCACAGCGTCACACTCCAGTCACCCGGCCTCCTACGTTTGTTCCAGAGTGAACTCCCTTGCTTACCGAGGCAGCAGATGAGATGGTTTAGAGGAGGAGGATGACTGGTCCCAGTCCACTGCACTCATATAAGTTAGGGTCACTTCCTCTCTTCTGCTGCCCCCACAGTCTGGAACTCCCCTTCCACCAGCCACTCCCGTGCTGCTGGGCCTTGCTTGCCCCTCTATTCAGGTCCGGGTTCAAGAAAGGCCTTTCTCCCCCCCACGACCGATCACCTCTGAGACCCACAGACCCGCAGAGAGACCCGCGATTCAAGAGGCCTACCCGCGTCTGTGCGCAGCAGATCGAGATGCGGTCTCATGCTTTATTACATTTTTATTTAGCGAAGACAAAGTCCCCGAGCTAAGCGGTCTCTTCTGGTCCCGCCGTGTCGAGGGCGAGGAGGAACTCCGCCGAGTCCGTGGATCGGGCAGAGTCCTAGGACGCGGTGCAGCACGGCTTGGTCCACCCACAACGCAGAGGTCGCAAACGGGTTTTGATTCCTTACCCGTACCCGGCCGCACCAGGGTCACAAACGGGTACCCGTACCCATACCCTACCGTACCCATACCCTACCCGTACCCGGCCGGGTACGGGTATCGGGTACCTGATTGCGACCTCTGGGATGAAGCCATGTTGCAGGCGCGGGTGGGATGATTCTAGGAACTTGAATTGTGAGAAGAGACAAGACGTTGGGAAATGAGTGACAAACGGTTACTCACCAGTGACTCACGGTCTACCCGTATTCGGCCGCACCAGGGTCGCAAACGGGTACCCGTACCCATACCCGGCTAGGTACGGGTAGCCGGGTATCGGGTAGGGTACGGGTATCGGGTACCCGGTTGCGACCTCTGCCACAGCGTGGGCCATGAGCGGTCCTCAACGTGTTGAGGGTGTGGACCGCTCCGTCCTGGGGAGGTCGAACCCAGGCGGCTGTTGCACGATCTCTCCGCTGCGGGCCACAACCCACGCCGCCCCTCGCAAGCGGAGCCACAGGGAGCAGTGGGGGGGGGGGGGGGGGGGGGGGAGATCATCGTTACCCACCCCGGGGGTAGACCGGTGCCGTCCCCCCTCCAGCACGTGAGGACGTACAGACTGCTGCCTCCGATTCTGCTCGAGGACACGGTCTCATGCAGCAGCTCGCCCATCAGCCACTGGAAGCGCTGCTGGCGGTACAGCGAGTAGGCGGCCTCCAGCGGCCGGTGCACTGCTAGGCGAGAAGAAACGGAGTGCGGCGAGGGCGGCCGCGCTCACCGTGTTAGCCAATTACGCCAACGCGTTCACACGGTCGCGCGCGCGCACACACACGGCCGGGTGCTCGCGGCGCAACTACAGGGACGTCGGCTTTCGCGAAACCTTCATGACCGTGGACTGGGGCGGGCAGCGCGAGACGTGGGGGTAAGTTCAGCCGAGGGATTTGGTGTGGGGAGGGGCAAGGCACTGTGGTGGTGGGGGAAGGAGGTTGATGTGAGGCGAGGAGGAGATAGGGGAGTAAGGAGAAAGAAGCGTTGGGGGAGTTTGGATGGGCCTGGTGGATTTGCGCGTGTAGATGCCGTACATGAGCATGTGTGCGCACACTCGGGAGACAAAGGTGGACGGGAGTGGTTGCTGGCCACCCACCCGTGTATGTAGACGTGTGTGGTGTGCGCGCGCACAAAGGTGGGAGCGTTAGTATAGCGGTTTGTTCTCAGCGCTACGAACCCGGCGAGTACGATTCCCGCTCACGGCCACCAACACCGGCGAGGTTGATGCGAACCGGTCCCGGGCTTCCCCAGTGCGGCGTGTAAACATCGCCACCAGGGAGACAAAGGCGGCCGGGCGTTGCGTCAGCCTTCATTCGGCACTCGCTAGCCGCACTTGCCCCAACAGTCTATTAAAGGCTATACGGAGTATCGTTGTTGTTGTTGAGCACGTGTCTGTGAGCGTCAGCGCATTTGCTCCGCGTGCGTCCGAGTGAGCGCGCGTGCTCCGCGTGTGTGCCTGTATACAAAGATAAAGATCCCCCGTATAGCCTTAACAGACTGTAGGGGCAAGTGCTGTTAGCGAGCACCTATGAAGGCCGGAACGGTACACGAGGGGGTGGGTGGCCAGCACCACGCCCGACCGCCTTTGTCTCCCTCGTGGCGATGTTTACACACCGCACCAGGTACTCATTTAAGGCTGAGTCGACCTAGGGGAGGCCCAGGACCGGTTCAGATAATCGTCACTGGTGTTAGCCGTGAGCGGGAATCGAACCCGGGTCGCCAGGTTCATAGCGCAGCGCGCTAACCGCTACACTACCGCTCCCCACAAACACACACGTACCGGAATTTAGATGCACGCTGAGCACATGACGCATCAGAGAGGCGGCATCTCCGTGGCGCAGGATGGCGGCGGCGTGCAGCTCCGTGCAGGCGACTCGGTACCAGTCTGCGTAGCCTGGGACTGACTCGCAATGGACAGCACTTCCCCCATGATCGCCCGAGCACACCCTCCGGGCCAAGTGCAATTTTCTCACAGCACATTACCACACGCGTGACACAGATATACACATGCCGCGTCCAACGATCAGAATCGGGACATGTATTGATACTGGAGCAATCTGATGAGCTACCAAGCTCTTTGTCCACAGATGCCCAGGAGTGAACTAATGACAGATTTTTTTCAAGGCAGGAACGAGTGAAGTTGACAGCGTGGAGAGGAGGTCTTCATCCAGCAGTGGATAGACAATGCCCACTGCTGATGATGATGGTGAAAGGTAATGGAACAATCATGTGGAGGAAGATGATACAAAGAAACAAAGTTTCTCCGTATAGCCTGAACAGACTGTTGGGGCAAGTGCTGTTTGCGAGCGTCTATGAAGACCAGCACGGCACACGAGGGGGTGGGGGGTGGCCAACATCATGCCCGCCGCCTTTGTGATGTTTGCACACTCCACACCAGGAATTATTTGAGGCCACCTAGGGGAAGCCCAGGACCGGTTGAGAATAATCATCGGTGTTAGCCATGAGCGGGAATCGAACTCGGGCCGCCGGGTCCAAAGCGCAACGGGCTAACCTCTAAGCTATTGCTCCCCACAAACACACACACTGCACATGCCGAGAGGAACACATAATCATAAGATCCCAAACCCCTGGCCCCCACCCACCGTACAGCATTAAAATACTTTTGGGGCAAGCGCGGAAAATCCGGACAGTCACCCAAGTTCGATTCCGGGACTAGGTCAACATGTGGCAGACAGCATCAGCTCTCTTCAACAGGCAGCTGTGTCACAGAACGGGGGCTTTACTCAGACACGGGACAGAGTAACCCCCTCTTGACCTCTCCGGACGTAAAACTAAAAACGTTTTGTTATTTTACCAGGCAAGTCCCACCGAGCTACGTAGTTCTGCTTCACAAGCGACCTGGCCACAAATGACAGCTCATCGACGTGGCTTATCATCGCGTGGAAATGCATAGCAGCCAAATGCTCTGAACTCGATGTCGATTCTAAAATGTGGAGGGAAAAACAGGAGGACCCGGGGAGAAAAACCCACGTGACCACGGGGAGCGAGACAAACAGACTCCAAATATACAGCAGGCATCAGGGTCGGGATCGGACCCACGGCCTCCTGTATACCAGGTGAGGTAGTTAACATCTCCTAGCCACCGTGATGATGAGCGAGAGACACGCAAACTCCAAATATACAGCAGGCATCACAGGGTCGGGATCGAACCCACGACCTCCTGCAGACCAGGTGAGGTAGTTCACATCTCCTAGCCACCGTGATGATGATGACGAGAGAGAGACACACAAACTCCAAATATACAGCAGGCGTCAAGGTCGGGATCGAACCCACGACCTCCTGTATACCAGGTGAGGTAGTTAACATCTCCTAGCCACAGTGATGATGAGAGAGAGACACACAAACTCCAAATATACAGCAGCAGGCATCACAGGGTCGGGATCGAACCCACGACCTCCTGCAGACCAGGCGAGGTAGTTCACATCTCCGAGCCACCGTGATGATGATGATGAGAGAGACACGCACACTCCAAATATACAGCAGCAGGCATCACAGGGTCGGGATCGAACCCACGACCTCCTGTATACCAGGCAAAGTAGTGAACATCTCCTAGCCACCGTGATGATGATGAGAGAGAGACACGCAAACTCCAAATATACAGCAGGCATCACAGGGTCGGGATCGAACCCACCACCTCCTGTATACCAGGCGAGGTAGTTAACATCTCCTAGCCACCGTGATAATGATGAGAGAGAGAGACACGCAAACTCCAAATATACAGCAGCAGGCGTCAGGGTTGGGATCGAACCCACGACTTCCTGCAGACCAGGCGAGGTAGTTAACATCTCCTAGCCACCGTGATGAGAGAGAGACACGCAAACTCCAAATATACAGCTGCAGGCATCACAGGGTCGGGATCCAACCCACGACCTCCTGCAGACCAGGCGAGGTAGTTCACATCTCCTAGCCACCGTGATGATGATGAGAGAGACACGCACACTCCAAATATACAGCAGCAGGCGTCAGGGTCGGGATCGAACCCACGACTTCCTGCAGACCAGGCGAGGAAGTAAACGTCTCATAGCCACCGTGATGATGATGAGAGAGAGACACGCAAACTCAAAATATACAGCAGGCGTCAGGGTCGGGATTGAACCCACGACCTCCTGCAGACCAGGCGAGGTAGTTAACATCTCCGAGGCACCGCGGCGCCCCTCACCGAGGAGTGGCTCTGCAAGATCGGCGGGGGTGATGCCCCAGAGCCGCATCATGTCCCTGCCGGTCACCAGCACCTTCTTGGGCAGCGCGGCGCTGCCGGGCCCCTGGAACGCCACCCAGCCGAGCCAGTAGGGCGTGCCGATGGAGGGGTGGCTCCGCGACACGATGGCGCGGTCCATGTTGCCGCGCAGGCGCGGGTTGAAGCGCAACATGGCGTGGATGCGGCTCCACATGTGGAGCGCGCGGTACACGCAGCGAGCGGTGGGGGAGAACGACGGCATGGAGACGGAGAAGTGGTTCTGAGGGGGGGGGGGGGGGAGAGAGATGTTGAACTTCTTTGGCACCGATAATTGGTTATTTACCCTTCTATCTGGCAACAAAACTGACACCTTTTTTACAAGGAGTCATGTTTACATAGACTACAATACCTGCAGTCGTAATGCAAACAAAAAACAGAACTTTGATAGTGTGCACCGTCCTTGAAGTTGATTGGTCCACACCGGAGACAGCTTTCCTTAGAGCCTAGTCTCACATGGTGTTGGACCAGATGACGCCAAAAGGCGCACAACTCAAAGACATCAGTTGTGTTGCCAGATAGAAGGGTAAAAAAACAATTATAATATTTTTACTGGCAAATGAGGTTCTTTGGCACCGTCACGTAGACAAACGCGCCTTAGCGGAGGAAGGACAAACTAAACGCAAGAAGCAGTTCTAAAGAAACGAGCTCTCAATGCAGATTTTAAACGCTGGAGGGGGGAGACACCGAGAAGTGGCTCTCAGTGGGGGGGGGGCAGGAACAGTGGGGGGGGGGGGGACAGTGGGGGGTGGACAGACATTAAGTGGCACCGAGTGGGGGGCACACGGTGGGGGAGGGGGGTTGGGGGGGGGGCGGTGGATCCCACTTAAACTGCCCTCCTCTCACCGTGCACAATCCTCCGTCCCAACTCTGCCGCCCATTCTCGCCTCTCTCCTCACCCTCCTGGATCTTTCCTCGGCCTTCGACACAGACCATCAGCCCTCCCCCCCCCCCCCCCCCCGTCACTCCTCTCCCAGTCTCGCCATCTCCAGCGCACCCCTTCACTGGCTCCAGTCTCACCTCGCAAACTTCCTCCAACCCCTCCACCTCCACACCCATCACTGTTGGTGCTCTTGCAATTCTCCCTCGACATCTCACCTCTGGAAGCGGTCATTTCTTCACGTAACTTTCCCCCTCATTCCTCTCCCTGCACCCCCCCCCCCCAACTTGCCTCCCTGCACCATCCCTCTCTCACTCTGCACCGTCTCCCCTCTCGCTCCCCTTCACTGGATCAACTCCCGCTGCAGCGCACAGAGCAATCAGCTTCACTCACCAGCTTCTTCCACTCGTCCCTTAGAGCAACCTCCATCACATCTGGCCTAGCCCAGCATAGGACTGCAACCCACCTTCACCTCCCCCCCCTACCTACTCCACCCCCCTCACCTCCACTGCCACCCCCCCACCTTCACCCTCCACCTCCCCACCCCCCTCACCTCCCCACCCCCCTCACCTCCCCACCCCCCTCACCTCCCCACCCCCCTCACCTCCACCCCCACACCCCCCCCACCTCCTCCACCCCCCCACCTCCACCCCCCCCCACCTCCACCACCCCCCACCTCCACCACCCCCCCACCTCCACCACCCCCCCCACCTCCACCCCCCCCCCCCACCTCCACCCCCCCCCACCTCCACCCCCCCCCCACCCCCCCCCCCACCTCCACCCCCCCCCCACCTCCACCCCCCCCCCACCTCCACCCCCCCCCCCCCACCTCCACCCCCCCCCCACCTCCACCCCCCCCCCACCTCCACCCCCCCCCACCTCCACCCCCCCCACCTCCACCCCCCCATCTCCACCCCCCCACCTCCACCCCCCACCTCCACCCCCCCACCTCCACCCCCCTACGTGGAACCAGGCCAGTTATAGCGCGGATCGCCCCCGTGCGCACCCAGAGAGTCTCCGCGCGCACCCGTGGCGTGCACAGCGGCCCCACGTGTCCCTGTCAGTGACGGCCCCACGTGTCCTTGGCTGTGACAGCCCCACGTGTCCCTGGCAGTGACAGCCCCACGTGTCCCTGGCTGTGACAGCCCCACGTGTCCCTGGCTGTGACAGCCCCACGTGTCCCTGGCAGTGACAGCCCCACGTGTCCCTGGCAGTGACAGCCCCACGTGTCCCTGGCAGTGACAGCCCCACGTGTCCCTGGCAGTGACAGCCCCACGTGTCCCTGGCAGTGACAGCCCCACGTGGCCCTGTCAGTGACGGCCTCACGTGTCCCTGGCAGTGACGGCCCCACGTGTCCCTGGCAGTGACAGCCCCACGTGTCCCTGGCAGTGACGGCACCACGTGTCCCTGTCGGTGACAGCCCCACGTGTCCCTGTCGGTGACAGCCCCACGTGTCCCTGTCGGTGACAGCCCCACGTGTCCCTGTCAGTGACAGCCCCACGTGTCCCTGGCAGTGACAGCCCCACGTGTCCCTGGCAGTGACGGCCCCACGTGTCCCTGGCAGTGACGGCCCCACGTGTCCCTGGCAGTGACGGCCCCACGTGTCCCTGGCAGTGACGGCCCCACGTGTCCCTGGCAGTGACGGCCCCATGTGTCCCTGGCAGTGACGGCCCCACGTGTCCCTGGCAGTGACGGCCCCACGTGTCCCTGGCAGTGACGGCCCCATGTGTCCCTGGCAGTGACGGCCCCATGTGTCCCTGGCAGTGACGGCCCCACGTGTGCCTGGCAGTGCCGGCCCCGCGTGTACCTTGCAGTGGCGGTTCCACAGGTGCTGGGACGAGCACACCTGGTAGAGGGCGCGGCACGTGGAGGCGACGCGGAGGAGCGAGACGGGGTCCAGGAACTCGAGGATTGCCTCCAGGACTTCTGGGCTCAAGGTCTCCAGGCTTGCCATCGTCACACCGCTAAGTAGAACCACTGCACACCGACACCAGATCAGACCCCCACAGAGGCGTAGCTAGGGGGGGGGGGGGGCAGGGGGGTACATGTGTCCCCGGGCGCCAAGGTAAAGGGGCGCCAAAATGAGGCTTACAACGCCCGAAACTACCGCACAAATCTACACCTCAACCTAAAAGTTTATATATCCCGCCACACACAGCCTACATGTCATGTAATTACATTTTGTTATGTGATTAAGCGGGGGGGGGGGGGGTTATAGTTCGTCCCCGGGCGCAAATTATCCTAGCTACGCCACTGGACCCCCCCCCCCCCCCGCCGCATAGCCTTTAGCAGGCTGTTGGGGAAAGCGCTGGTCAGGAGTAGCTATGAATTGCCCTTCAACAACTGGAGCTCTCCACCAAGTGGCGGTGACGTCCCCACGGCGCCCGTGCCAGGCTGGGTGCACGTTAAGGCCACGTGGAGTGTCGAACGCCCGCTGGCAGGGGGTCACGGAATAAACCCCGCAGGTGCCATGGGTCGTCTGAACTGACTGGTCGGTGCAGCAGCACCATCACCTGTGCCAACCTTCACAGTACACACACCAATACCAACACCCCGCCATTCCACACTGACGGTGACGTTACCACGCGGCTGTGACAGGCTAGGTGCACCTTGAGGCTACCACGTGAAGTGTCGAAGGCTCGCTGCTGACAGGAGGCCTCGGGACAGACCCAGCAGGTGCCATGGGTTGGCTGACTGAGATGACCGGTAGATGCACCACCAGCTGTACCCCCTACTGTGCCAGGCTAGGTGCAGGAGGTCTCGGGACAGACTCAGCAGGTGCCATGGGTTGGCCGACTGAGATGACCGGTAGATGCACCACCAGCTGTACCCCCTACTGTGCCAGGCTAGGTGCAGGTGGGTCTCGGGACAGACCCAGCAGGTGCCATGGGTTGGCTAACCGAGATGACCGGTCGATGCACCACCAGCTGTACCACCCTACTGTGCCAGGCTAGGTGCAGGAGGTCTCGGGACAGACCCAGTAGGTGCCATGGGTTGGCCGACTGAGATTACCGGTAGATGCACCACCAGCTGTACTCCCCTACTGTGCCAGGCTAGGTGCAGGTGGTCTCGGGAGAGACCCAGCAGGTGCCATCGGTTGGCCGACTGAGATGACCGCAACATACAAAACGAAAAGCCCCCGTGTAGCCTGAACAGACTGTAGGGGCAAGTGCTGTTAGCGAGTACCTATGAAGGCCGGCACGGCACACGAGGCGGTGGGTGACCAACACCACGGCCGACCGCCTTTGTCTCCCCAGTGGCGATGTTTACACACCGTCCCAGGTACTCATTTGAGGCCGAGTCGACCTAGGGGAGGCCCAGGACCGGTTCAGATAATCGTGAGTGGAAATCGAACTTGGGCCACCGGGTTCGTAGCGCAGCGTGCTGACCCACTCCCCATAACATCAACAAACAACAACCACGTCCCCACGGCGCTTGTGCCAGGCTAGGTGCACGTTCAGGCCACGTGGCAGGCCCAGATGCCATGGGTCGACCGACTGAGATGAGTGGCCCCACTACTGTGCCCATAACATCACCACCATCATCCCCACCCTCAACAAACCCCACCATCTCTACAGCCATCTCATACACCACCATCACACAGCAGCACAACTACAGCCTACACCATACCACCATCTCACACCCCACCATCACTACAGCCATCTCATACACCACCATCACACAGCAGCACAACTACAGCCTACACCATACCACCATCTCACACCCCACCACAACTACACCCATCTCATACACCACCATCACACAGCAGCACAACTACAGCCTACACCCTACCACCATCTCACACCCCACCACAACTACACCCATCTCATACACCACCACACACAGCAGCACAACTACAGCCTACACCATACCACCATCTCACACCCCACCATCTCTACAGCCATCTCATACACCACCACACACAGCAGCACAACTACAGCCTACACCATACCACCATCTCGCACCCCACCACAACTACACCCATCTCATACACCACCACACACAGCAGCACAACTACAGCCTACACCATACCACCCTCAACAAACCCCACCATCACTACAGCCATCTCATACACCACCATCACACAACAGCACAACTACAGCCTACACACCCTACCGCCATCTCACACCCCACCACTACCACTCCACCCCACCACCACAGCAACAACACCCTACCGCCATCTCACACCCAACCACCACAACTACAACCACCCCCACCACCACCTCACACCCCCCACAACCACCCCCACCACCACCACACCCCACCACAACTACACCCATCTCGAACACCACAACTACAGCCTACACCCTACCGCCATCTCACCCCCAACCACCACAACTACCCCCCCCCCCCACCACCACCACTCCACACCTCACCCCACCACCACTCCACACCCCACCACAACTACACCCCACAACCACCACTACTCCCACCGCCATCTCACACCCCACCACCACAACTACACCCCACCACCGCCACCACAACCACCACCACAACTACTCGCACCGCCATCTCACACCCCACCACCACTCCACACCCCACCACCACCACAACAACCACCACCACCACAACTACCCCCACCACCACCACCCCCACCGCCATCTCCACCCCACCACTACTCCACACCCCACCACCACCACAACAACCACCACCACAAATACCCCCACCACCACCACAACTACACCCCACCACCACCACCACAACCACCACCACCACAACTACACACCCCACCACCACCACAACCACCACCACCGCCACCGCCATCTCACCCCCCACCGCCATGGCACACACCTGCAAGGCCACTCCAAACACGCACACCCCACCACCACAACCACCCCCCACCGCCATGGCACACCCCACCACCACCACCACAACCACCACCATCTCCACCCCACCGCCATGGCACACACCTGCAAGGCCACTCCAAACACGTGCACCCCGAACAATCACGTGGGCGCTATTTATACTGTACACGGGGGGGGGGGGCTGGTGGGGGGGGGAGGGGCACATGTGACTCATTAGCATATGTAAATTATACATTTATTTAAATATACACCTTATAACAATTATAGCCATTGTAGGGTGAAGATAATACGAAATAAATCACACACGCCCAGTCCGAAATTCAAACGCCTCGACAGCGGAATGTATACAATTAGTGACGAATATTAAATAAATTAATAACATTTGTTGTGGATTAAATACTTGTTGAAGAAGAGCATTTCTTACTGGTAGGAACCTCCTGGTCCCACCAGCCCGCAGGGGATTATTGTGTCCGTCCGTCCGTCGTGCATCCAAAAATGGGAGGGGTGGGGCTGGATGGGGAGGGGAGGGTGGGGAGGGGCTGGGTGGGGAGGGAGTGGCTGGGTGGGGAGGGGCTGGGTGGGGCTGGGTGGGGAGGGGAGGGTGGGGAGGGGCTGGGTGGGGAGGGTGGGGAGGGGCTGGGTGGGGGAAGGTGGGGCTGGGTGGGGCTGGGTGGGGCTGGGTGGGGAGGGGAGGGTGGGGAAGGGCTGGGTGGGGAGGGTGGGGAGGGGCTGGGTGGGGAGGGGCTGGGTGGGGAAGATGGGGAGGGGCTGGGTGGGGAGGGGCTGGGTGGGGAGGGTGGGGCTGGGTGGGGATGGTGGGGAGGGGCTGGGTGGGGAGGGTGGGGAGGGGCTGGGTGGGGAGGGTGGGGCTGGGTGGGGGGTGGGATGGGTGGGGCTAGGTGGGGAGGGGAGGGGCTGGTCACCCCGTGGTGCCCTTATAAAACTCAACGTTTAACCTACTCACGCCGGCTTGTGCCCGCTCTCACAGTCGGGCATATTTGCGGAATACACCACGCTGCCGTTGACCCTGCAGGCCATTGACCGAGCAACCCAACGTTCCTCCCAGCTCCCTGCGCAGGACAATGTGTTTGTTTCATCCTGATGCGAGGTCCATACAAGGAAGTTGCCGACTGGATAAGAGGGGAGGGGCGGGGTAAGAGGGGAGGGAATAGGAGGGGGGAGGGGCGGGGTAGAGGGATTCGGAGGGGGATAGAGGGGAGGGAATAGGAGGGGGGAGGGGCGGGGTAGAGGGATTCGGAGGGGGAGGGGGTAGAGGGGAGGGAATAGGAGGGGGAGGGGGTAGAGGGGAGGGAATAGGAGGTGGGAGGGGGTAGAGGGGAGGGAATAGGAGGGGGGAAGGGGGTAGAGGGGAGGGAATAGGAGGGGGAGGGGGTAGAGGGGGAGGGAATAGGGGGGGGGGGGGGTAAATGTCGCGGTAGAATGAGAGGGAAGAGACACACACCGGCACACACACAGAGGCTCACAGGAGCTTGAGACTCAGGGCCGTGACCATTGCTCCGAGCCGTCTCAAGCTCGGCCTTGGCTTTGAGCCGCTTCGCTTGAGCCAGAGCCGTGACTCGGAACAAATGAGAATCCGTGAGTTAACAACAACAGCAGCAGCGAGGAGGAGGAGGAGTTTACACGCGCACCACGGCTGCATTGGAGCGATCGTATTTGGGTTTGGGTTCATCAGTTGACACCGTAGCTCTGGGTTTGATGCTCTGGGTGTGATGCTCTGGTTTGATGCTCTGGGTGTGATGCTCTGGGTGTGATTCTCTGGGTGTGATGCTCTGGGTGTGATGCTCTGGGTGTGATGCTCTGGGTGTGATTCTCTGGGTGTGATGCTCTGGGTGTGATGCTCTGGGTGTGATGCTCTGGGTTTGATGCTCTGGGTGTGATGTTCTGGGGTTGATGCTTTGGGTGTGATGCTCTGGGTGTGATGCTCTGGGTGTGATGCTCTGGGTGTGATGCTCTGGGTTTGATGCTCTGGGTTTGATGCTCTGGGTTTGATGCTCTGGGTGTGATGCTCTGGGTGTGATGCTCTGGGTGTGATGCTCTGGGTTTGATGCTCTGGTGTTTGATGCTCTGGGTGTGATGCTCTGGGTTGATGCTCTGGGGGGTGGGGGTGGATGCTCTGGATTTGATGCTCTGGGTTTGATGCTCTGGGTTTGATGCTCTGGGTGTGATGCTCTGGGTGTGATGCTCTGGGTGTGATGCTCTGAGTTTGATGCTCTGGGTGTGATGCTCTGGGTGTGATGCTCTGGGTGTGATGCTCTGGGTTTGATGCTCTGGGTGTGATGCTCTGGGTGTGATGCTCTGAGTTTGATGCTCTGGGTTTGATGCTCTGGGTGTGATGCTCTGGGTTTGATGCTCTGGGTGTGATGCTCTGGGTGTGATGCTCTGGGTTTGATGCTCTGGGTGTGATGCTCTGGGTGTGATGCTCTGGGTGTGATGCTCTGAGTTTGATGCTCTGGGTGTGATGCTCTGGGTGTGATGCTCTGGGTGTGAGCTCTGGGTTGATGCTCTGGTGTGATGCTCTGTGCGATGCTCTGGTGCGATGCTCTGGGTGTGATGCTCTGGGTGCGATGCTCTGGGTGTGATGCTGGTGTGAGCTCTGGGTGTGATGCTCTGGGGTGATGCTCTGAGTTTGATGCTCTGGGTGTGATGTTCTGGGGTTGATGCTTTGGGGTGATGCTTGGGTGTGATGCTCTGGGTGTGATGCTCTGGGTGTGATGCTCTGGGTTTGATGCTCTGGGTGTGATGCTGGGTTTGATGCTCTGGGTTTGGATGCTCTGGGTGTGTGATCTGGGTGTGATGATCTGGTGTGATGCTCTGGGTGTGATGCTCTGGGTGTGATGCTCTGAGTTTGATGCTCTGGGTGTGCTGATCTGAGTTTGATGCTCTGGGTGTGATGCTCTGGGTTTTGATGCTCGGGTTTGATGCTTGGTGTGATGCTCTGTGGGTGATGCTCTGGGTGTGATGCTCTGAGTTTGATGCTCTGGGTGTGATGCTCTGGTGTGATGCTCTGGGTGTGATGATCTGGGTTTGATGCTCTGGGTGTGATGCTCTGGGTGTGATGCTCTGAGTTTGATGCTCGGGTTTGATGCTCTGGGTGTGATGCTCTGGGTGTGATGCTCTGGGTGTGATGCTCTGGGGTGATGCTCTGGGTGTGATGCTCTGGGTTTGATGCTTGGGGTGATGCTCTGGGTTTGATGCTCTGGGTGTGATGCTCTGTGTGATGATCTGGGTGTGATGCTCTGGGTGTGATGCTCTGGGTGTGATGCTCTGGGTTTGATGCTCTGGGTGTGATGCTCTGGGTGTGATGCTCTGGGTGTGATGCTCTGGGTGTGATGCTCTGAGTTTGATGCTCTGGGTGTGATGCTCTGAGTTGATGCTCTGGGGTGTGATCTGAGTTGATGCTGGGTGTGATGCTCTGGTTGTGATGCTCTGGGTGTGATGCTCTGGGTGTGATGCTGGGTGTGATGCTCTGGGTGCGATGCTCTGGGTGTGAGCTCTGGTGTGTGATGCTCTGGGTGTGGCTCTGGGTGAGATGCTCTGGGTGTGATGCTCAGGGTGTGATGCTCTGGGTGTGATGCTCTGGGTGTGATGTGAGTGAGATGCTCTGGGTGTGATGCTCTGGGTTTGATGCTCTGGGTGTGATGCTCTCGGTTTGATGCTCTGGGTGTGATGCTTGGATTTGATGCTCTGGGTTGATGCTCTGGGTGTGATGCTTGGGTGTGGATGCTCTGGGTGCGATGCTCTGGTGCGATGCTCTGGGTGCGATGCTCTGGGTGCGATGCTCTGGGTGTGATGCTCTGGGTGTGATGCTCTGGGTTTGATGCTCTGGGTGTGATGCTCTGGGTTTGATGCTCTGGGTTTGATGCTCTGGGTGTGATGCTCTGGGTGTGATGCTCTGGGTGTGATGCTCTGGGTTTGATGCTGGGTTTGATGCTCTGGGTGTGATGCTCTGAGTGTGATGCTTGGGTTGATGCTCTGGGTGTGATGCTCTGGTGTGATGCTCTGGGTGTGATGCTCTGGGTTTGATGCTCTGGGTTTGATGCTCTGGGTGTGATGCTCTGGGTGTGATGCTCTGGGTGTGATGCTCGGGTTTGATGCTCTGGGTTTGATGCTCTGGGTGTGATGCTTCTGGGTCGTGATGCTCTGGGTTTGATGCTCTGGGTGTGATGCTCTGGGTTTGATGCTCTGGGTTTGTGCTTCTGGTGTGATGATCGGGGTTTGATGCTCTGGGTGTGATGCTCTGGTTTGATGCTCTGGGTTGATGCTCTGGGTTTGATGCTCTGGGTGTGATGCTCTGGGGTGATGCTCTGGGTGTGATGCTCTGGGTGTGATGCTCTGGGTTTGATGCTCTGGGTGTGATGCTCTGGGTTGTGATGCTCTGGGTTGATGCTCTGGTGTGATGGCTCTGGGTTGATGCTCTGTGCTGCTCTGGTGTGATGCTCTGGGTTTGATGCTCTGGGTGTGATGCTCTGGGTTTTGATGCTCTGGGTGTGATGCTCTGGGTGTGATGCCTTCTGGGTTTGATGCTCTGGGTGTGATGCTCTGGGTTGATGCTCTGGGTGTGATGCTCTGGGTGTGATGCTCTGGGTGTGAGGCTCTGGGTGTGATGCTCTGAGTTTGATGCTCTGGGTGTGATGCTCTGGGTTGATGCTCTGGTTGGATGCTCTGGGTGATGCTCTGGGTGTGATGCTCTGGGTGTGATGCTCTGGGTGTGATGCTGAGTTTGGCTATGGGTGTGATGCTCTGGGTGTGATGCTCTGGTTTGATGTTCTGGGTGTGATGCTCTGGGTGTGATGCTCTGGGTGTGATGCTCTGGGTGTGATGCTCTGGGTGTGATGCTCTGGGTGTGATGCTCTGGGTGTGATGCTCTGAGTTTGATGCTCTGGGTGTGAGCTCTGGGTTTGATGCTCTGGGTTTGATGCTCTGGGTGTGATGCTCTTGGGTGTGATGCTCTGGGTGTGATGCTCGGGTGTGATGCTCTGAGTTTGATGTTCTGGGTGTGATGCTCTGGTGTGATGCTCTGGGTTTGATGCTCTGGTGTGATGCTCTGGGTGTGATGCTCTGGGTGTGAGCTCTGAGTTTGATGCTCTGGGTGTGATGCTCTGGGTGTGATGCTCTGGGGTGTGATGCTCTGGGTTGATGCTCGGGTGTGATGCTCTGGGTGTGATGATGGGGGTGTTGATCTGGGTGTGATGCTCTGAGTTTGATGCTCTGGGTGTGATGCTCTGGGTGTGATGCTCTGGGTGTGATGCTCTGGGTTTGATGCTCTGGGTGTGATGCTCTGGGTGCGATGCTCTGGGTGCGATGCTCTGGGTGTGAGATCTGGGTGTGATGCTCTGGGTGAGATGCTCTGGGTGTGATGCTCAGGGTGTGATGCTCTGGGTGTGATGCTCTGGGTGTGATGCTCTGAGTGAGATGCTCTGGGTGTGATGCTCTGGGTTGATGCTCTGGGTGTGATGCTCTGGGTGTGATGCTCTGGGTGTGATGCTCTGGGTGAGATGCTCTGGGTGTGATGCTCAGGGTGTGATGCTCTGGGTGTGATGCTCTGGGTGTGATGCTCTGAGTGTGATGCTCCGGGTGTGATGCTCTGGGTGTGATGCTCTGGGTGTGATGCTCTGGGTTTGATGCTCTGGGTGTGATGCTCTGGGTGTGATGCTCTGGGTGTGATGCTCTGGGTGTGATGCTCTGGGTGTGATGCTCTGGGTGTGATGCTCTGGGTTTGATGCTCTGGGTGTGATGCTCTGGGTGTGATGCTCTGAGTGTGATGCTCTGGGTGTGATGCTCTGGGTGTGATGCTCTGAGTTTGATGCTCTGGGTGTGATGCTCTGGGTGTGATGCTCTGGGTGTGATGCTCTGGGTTTGATGCTCTGGGTGTGATGCTCTGGGTGCGATGCTCTGGGTGTGATGCTCTGGGTGTGATGCTCTGGGTTTGATGCTCTGGGTGTGATGCTGGGTTTGATGCTCTGGGGTGATGCTCTGGGTGTGATGCTCTGGGTTTGATGCTCGGGTGTGATGCTCTGGGTGCGATGCTCTGGGTGTGATGCTCTGAGTGTTGATGCTCCGGGTGTGATGCTCTGGGTGTGATGCTCTGGGTGTGATGCTCTGGGTTTGATGCTCGGGTGTGATGCTGGGTGCGATGCTCTGGGGTGATGCTCTGTGTGTGATGCTCTGGGTGTGATTGCTCTGGGTTTGATGCTCTGGGTGTGGATGCTCTGGGTGTGATGCTCTGAGTGATGCTCTGGGTGTGATGCTCTGGGTGTGATGCTCTGAGTTTGATGCTCTGGGTGTGATGCTCTGGGTGTGATGCTCTGGGTGTGATGCTCTGGGTTTGATGCTCTGGGGTGTGATGCTCTGGGTGTGATGCTCTGGGTGTGATGCTTCTGGGTTTGATGCTCTGGGTGTGATGCTCTGGTGCTATGCTCTGGGTGCGATGCTCTGTGTTGTGATGCTCTGGGTGTGATGCTCTGGGTGTGATGCTCTGGGTTTGATGCTCTGGGTGTGATGATCTGGGTTTGATGCTCTGGGTGTGATGCTCTGGGTGTGATGCTCTGAGTTTGATGCTCTGGGTTGTGATGTTCTGGGGTTGATGCTTTGGGTGTGATGCTCTGGTGTATGCTCTGGGGTTGTGATGCTCTGGGTTTGATGCTCTGGTGTGATGCTCTGGGTTTGATGCTCTGAGGTTTGATGGCGCTGGGGTGGATGCCTGGGTGTGATGCTCTGGTGTGATGCTCTGGGTTTGATGCTCTGGGTTTGATGCTCTGGGTGTTGATGCTCTGAGTGTGATGCTCTGGGTGTGTGATGCTCTGGGTGTGATGCTGCTGGGTTTGATGCTCTGGTGGGATGCTCTGGGTTGTGATGATCTGGGTGTGAGTGCTCTGGGTGTGATGCTCTGGGTGTGATGCTCTGGGTGTGAGGCTCTGGGGTGTGATGCTCTGGGTTTGATGCTCTGGGGTGTGATGCCTGGGTTTGATGCTCTGGGTTTGATGCTCTGGGTGTGATGCTCTGGGTGTGATGCTCTGGTGTGATGCTCTGGGTGTGATGCTCTGAGTTTGATGCTCTGGGTGTGATGCTCTATTGTGATGCTCTGGGTGTGATGCTCTGGTTTGATGCTCTGGGTTTGATGCTCTGGGGTGTGATGCTCTGAGTGTGATGCTCTGGTTTTGATGCTCTGGAGGTGTGATGCTCTGGGTTTGATGCTCTGGGTGTGATGCTCTGGGTGTGATGATCTGGGTGTGATGCTCGGGTGTGATGCTCTGGGTGTGATGCTCTGGGTGTGATGCTCTGAGTTGATGCTCTGGGTGTGATGCTCTGGGTTTGATGCTCTGGGTTTGATGCTCTGGGTGTGATGCTCTGGGTGTGATGCTCTGAGTGTGATGCTCCGGGTGTGATGCTCTGGGTGTGATGCTCTGGGTGTGATGCTCTGGGTTTGATGCTCTGGGTGTGATGCTCTGGGTGCGATGCTCTGGGTGTGATGCTCTGGGTGTGATGCTCTGGGTGTGATGCTCGGGTTGATGCTCTGGGTGTGATGCTCTGGGTGTGATGCTCTGAGTGTGTGCTCTGGGTGTGATGCTCTGGGTGTGATGCTCTGAGTTTGATGCTGGGTGTGATGCTCTGGGTGTGATGCTCTGGGTGTGATGCTCTGGGTTTGATGCTCTGGGTGTGATGCTCTGGGTGTGATGCTCTGGGTGTGATGCTCTGGGTGTGATGCTCTGGGTGTGATGCTCTGGGTGTGATGCTCTGGGTGCGATGCTCTGGGTGCGATGCTCTGGGTGTGATGCTCTGGGTGTGATGCTCTGGGTGTGATGCTCTGGGTTTGATGCTCTGGGTGTGATGATCTGGGTTTGATGCTCTGGGTGTGATGCTCTGGGTGTGATGCTCTGAGTTTGATGCTCTGGGTGTGATGTTCTGGGGTTGATGCTTTGGGTGTGATGCTCTGGGTGTGATGCTCTGGGTTTGATGCTCTGGGTGTGATGCTCTGGGTTGATGCTCTGGGTTTGATGCTCTGGGTGTGATGCTCTGGGTGTGATGCTCTGGGTGTGATGCTCTGGGTTTGATGCTCTGGGTTTGATGCTCTGGGTGTGATGCTCTGAGTGTGATGCTCTGGGTGTGATGCTCTGGGTGTGATGCTCTGGGTGTGATGCTCTGGGTGTGATGCTCTGGGTGTGATGCTCTGGGTGTGATGCTCTGGGTGTGATGCTCTGGGTGTGATGCTCTGGGTGTGATGCTCTGGGTGTGATGCTCTGGGTGTGATGCTCTGGGTTTGATGCTCTGGGTGTGATGCTCTGGGTTTGATGCTCTTGGATTTGATCTGGGTGTGATGCTCTGGGTGTGATGCTCTGGGTGTGATGCTCTGGGTGTGATGCTCTGAGTTTGATGCTCTGGGTGTGATGCTCTGAGTGTGATGCTCTGGGTGTGATGCTCTGGGTTTGATGCTCTGGGTTTGATGCTCTGGGTGTGATGCTCTGAGTGTGATGCTCTGGGTGTGATGCTCTGGGTGTGATGCTCTGGGTTTGATGCTCTGGGTGTGATGCTCTGGGTGTGATGATCTGGGTGTGATGCTCTGGGTGTGATGCTCTGGGTGTGATGCTCTGGGTGTGATGCTCTGAGTTTGATGCTCTGGGTGTGATGCTCTGGGTTTGATGCTCTGGGTTTGATGCTCTGGGTGTGATGCTCTGGGTGTGATGCTCTGGGTGTGATGCTCTGGGTGTGATGCTCTGAGTTTGATGCTCTGGGTGTGATGCTCTGGGTGTGATGCTCTGGGTGTGATGCTCTGGGTTTGATGCTCTGGGTGTGATGCTCTGGGTGTGATGCTCTGGTGTGATGCTCTGGGTTTGATGCTCTGGGTGTGATGCTCTGGGTGTGATGCTCTGGGGTGTGATGCTCTGGGTGTGATGCTCTGGGTGTGATGCTCTGGGTGGATGCTCTGGGTGTGATGCTCTGGGTGTGATGCTCTGGTTTGAGGCTCTGGGTGTGATGCTCTGGGTGTGATGCTCTGGGTGTGATGCTCTGGTGGGATGCTCTGGGTGTGATGCTCTGAGTTTGATGCTCTGGGTGTGATGCTCTGGGTGTGATGCTCTGGGTGTGATGCTCTGGGTGTGATGCTCTGGGTGTTGATGCTCTGGGTGAGATGCTCTGGTGTGATGCTCTGGGTGTGATGCTCTGGGTGTGATGCTCTGGGTGATGATGCTCTGGGGTGATGCTCATGGGTGTGATGCGCTGGGTGTGATGCTCTGGTGTGATGCTCGGTTTGATGCTCTGGGTGTGATGCTCGGGGTGAGATGCTCTGGTGTGATGCCTCGGGTGTGATGCTCTGGGTGTGAGGCTCTGGGTGAGATGCTCTGGGTGTGATGCTCAGGTGTGATGCTCTGGTGTGATGCTCTGGGGTGATGCTCTGTGGTGTGCTGCCTCTGGTTGGATGCTCTGGGTGTGATGCTCTGGTGGCTGATGCTCTGGTGTGATGCTCTGGGTGTGATGCTCTGGGTGTGATGCTCTGGGTTGAGCTCGGGGTGTGATGCTCTGGGTGTGATGCTCTGGGTGTGATGCTCTGGGTGTGATGCTCTGGGTGTGATGCTCTGAGTGTGATGCTCTGGTGGTGATGTTCCTGGGGTGTGATGCTCTGGGTGTGATGCTCTGGGTTGTGATGCTCTGGGTGTGATGCTCTGGGTGTGATGCTCTGGTGAGATGCTCTGGGTGTGATGCTCGGGTGTGATGCTCTGGTGTGATGCTCTGAGGTGTGATGCTCTGGGTGTGATGCTCTGGGTGTGATGCTCTGGGTGTGATGCTCTGGGTTGTGATGCTCTGGGTGTGATGCTCTGGGTGGATGCTCTGGTGTGATGCTCTGGGTGTGATGCTCTGGGTGTGATGCTCTGGGTGATGCTCTGGGTGTGATGCTCTGGGTGAGATGCTCTGGGTGTGATGCTCAGGGTGTGATGCTCTGGGTGTGATGCTCTGGGTGTGATGCTCTGGGTGTGATGCTCTGGGTGTGATGCTCTGGGTTTGATGCTCTGGGTGTGATGCTCTGGGTGCGATGCTCTGGGTGCGATGCTCTGGGTGTGATGCTCTGGGTGTGATGCTCTGGGTTTGATGCTCTGGGTGTGATGCTCTGGGTGTGATGCTCTGAGTGTGATGCTCTGGGTGTGATGCTCTGGGTTGATGCTCTGAGTTTGATGCTCTGGGTGTGATGCTCTGGGTGTGATGCTCTGGGTGTGATGCTCTGGGTTTGATGCTCTGGGTGTGATGCTCTGGGTGCGATGCTCTGGGTGCGATGCTCTGGGTGTGATGCTCTGGGTGTGATGCTCTGGGTGTGATGCTCTGAGTTTGATGCTCTGGGTGTGATGTTCTGGGGTTGATGCTTTGGGTGTGATGCTCTGGGTGTGATGCTCTGGGTGTGATGCTCTGAGTTTGATGCTCTGGGTGCGATGCTCTGGGTGCGATGCTCTGGGTGTGATGCTCTGGGTGTGATGCTCTGGGTGTGATGCTCTGGGTTTGATGCTCTGGGTTTGATGCTCTGGGTGTGATGCTCTGGGTGTGATGCTCTGGGTGTGATGCTCTGGGTTTGATGCTCTGAGTGTGATGCTCTGGGTGTGATGCTCTGGGTGTGATGCTCTGGGTTTGATGCTCTGGGTGTGATGCTCTGAGTTTGATGCTCTGGGTGTGATGTTCTGGGGTTGATGCTTTGGGTGTGATGCTCTGGGTGTGATGCTCTGGGTTTGATGCTCTGGGTGTGATGCTCTGGGTTTGATGCTCTGGGTTTGATGCTCTGGGTGTGATGCTCTGGGTGTGATGCTCTGGGTGTGATGCTCTGGGTTTGATGCTCTGGGTTGATGCTCTGGGTGTGATGCTCTGAGTGTGATGCTCTGGGTGTGATGCTCTGGGTGTGATGCTCTGGGTTTGATGCTCTGGGTGTGATGCTCTGGGTGTGATGATCTGGGTGTGATGCTCTGGGTGTGATGCTCTGGGTGTGATGCTCTGGGTGTGATGCTCTGGGTGTGATGCTCTGAGTTTGATGCTCTGGGTTTGATGCTCTGGGTTTGATGCTCTGGGTGTGATGCTCTGGGTGTGATGCTCTGGGTGTGATGCTCTGAGTTTGATGCTCTGGGTGTGATGCTCTGGGTGTGATGCTCTGGGTGTGATGCTCTGGGTTTGATGCTCTGGGTGTGATGCTCTGGGTGTGATGCTCTGAGTTTGATGCTCTGGTTGTGATGCTCTGGGTGTGATGCTCTGGGTGTGATGCTCTGGGTGTGATGCTCTGGGTGTGATGCTCTGGGTGTGATGCTCTGGTTTGATGCTCTGGGTGTGATGCTCTGGGTGTGATGCTCTGGGTGTGATGCTCTGGGTGTGATGCTCTGGGTGTGATGCTCTGGGTGCGATGCTCTGGGTGTGATGCTCTGAGTTTGATGCTCTGGGTGTGATGCTCTGGGTGTGATGCTCTGGGTGTGATGCTCTGGGTTTGATGCTCTGGGTGTGATGCTCTGGGTGCGATGCTCTGGGTGTGATGCTCTGGGTGTGATGCTCTGGGTGTGATGCTCTGGGTGAGATGCTCTGGGTGTGATGCTCAGGGTGTGATGCTCTGGGTGTGATGCTCTGGGTGTGATGCTCTGAGTGAGATGCTCTGGGTGTGATGCTCTGGGTTTGATGCTCTGGGTGTGATGCTCTGGGTGTGATGCTCTGGGTGAGATGCTCTGGGTGTGATGCTCAGGGTGTGATGCTCTGAGTGTGATGCTCTGGGTGTGATGCTCTGAGTGTGATGCTCCGGGTGTGATGCTCCGGGTGCGATGCTCTGGGTGCGATGCTCTGGGTGAGATGCTCTGGGTGTGATGCTCTGGGTGTGATGCTCTGAGTGTGATGCTTTGAGTGTGATGCTCTGAGTGTGATGCTCTGGGTGTGATGCTCTGGGTGTGATGCTCTGAGTGTGATGCTTGAGTGTGATGCTCTGGGTGTGATGCTCTGGGTGTGATGCTCTGGGTGTGATGCTCTGGGTGTGATGCTCTGAGTTTGATGTTCTGAGTCGGATGCTTTGGGTTTTTGCGTTCATCACTTAACGCTGCCGCTCTGTGCTCACTATGGAAGCGTACAGCCCCTGCTGTCAATCCACTGCTGGATGAGGGGCTCGCCCCCCCCCCCCCCTCACGCTGTGCGGGTCGTGGGAGTACGTTTAACCATACTTCACCACGCTGGTTTCATCGCGGTCCTGGCGTTGTTTTACAATGGCGTGATCACTGATCGGCAATATAACATCGAGTTATCATCTTCTTATGGCTGTGATGGTGCCTCCTTCGAGTAGAGCCCTCGATGTGAGTCTAGGGGTCTCCACGTGGGTTTATAGGTCTCGGCGTGAATCTAAATATCTATGTAAGTCTCGGGGCACGTTTGGTTTACGTGACAAACCTTACTAATTGTTTGTGTCGGGTGGCGGTGGGTGAACGACACAGCAATTATATTACGCGATATACCCCAATAACCTTTACACTGCAGGATGTTATTTCATGCTTTCCATAGACGGATCTACGGATGAAAGGGGCTGTCCATAAACGACGGCACGCGATTTTGGACGATTTTTTACCCCCCCCCCCCCTCGTCACACGGCGTCACAAAAAGTCAGACCCCCCTCAAATGACGTCACAAAGCTCTGCCCACCCCCCCCCCCCCAAAAAACCACATTTCCATTTTGAAAATAAAACATGCTTCAAATCGCTTTAAACTATAGTCATTGTAGTGCGTATTTAATGTGGCGCTGCACTCTGATGTTGTAGAAAATATTTATAAAAAAAGTATATTTAACTAAGTAGAACGTGTTTGTTTATATTTATTTAAAGTTGCGCATTTTGATGTGACGTCACATTTCTCAAACCCCCTCCCCCTCTCGTCACATCGTCACAAATGTCTGCCCCCCCCCCCATGTGCGTGACGTCATTTATGGACGGCCCTTTTTTACACCGTGCAACAGTCACCCCCTCGTATGCGGAACGTCACCCCCGTGACCGCGCCGTGATCAGTCTCAACATCAATCCGCCCGAGCCGTCTCACGCCACGGAGGATTTATTACGCAACACCGATTTTCGCTTGCGCGATATTTCCTGCTTCTCTCGCGACGCCGATGATTTTGCGCCGATTTTCTATCCACTAAAATTGTTGGCGTTCGATTTTTATTTCGCTTGGCTTCTGACGTTTTTTTGTTTTGTTTTGGTGACCCCAGGCCCCCTTTGTGAATGAGACTCTCCCCTCTATCCTGCCCCTGTGAGTTATCGCCTCGCCACACAGAATCCACTCAAAGCGAAACATATATATATAGAAACATATATACAGCTGATCCCTCGTTTATCGCGGTTAATGGGGACCGGAACCCCTCGTGATAGGTGAAAATCCGCGAAGTAGGATTGGCCCCCTAGGAATTTCCGTATATGTGTGTGTGGGTACCAGAATGTTTAAAATATGTATATTTATACTTTATATATATATTTTACTTAAATCTATTAAATTATAAAACCTTAATATTATACATGCACTTTCTCTCTCTCATACGATACGTATTATGGTGTTCTACACTCACCAATGACAGTAGTATCTTGAGACTTGACTCCAGTAATGACGACGACGACGACGATGACAATGACGACGATGACAGACCTGTGCAGTTCGATGAATGTGATGATGAATGATGATGATGATGGTGGTGTTACTACACAGGTATAATGAGGCCTTTAAATCAGTTCGAAAAATCCGCGATGCACTGAGGCCGCGAAACTTGAACCGCAAAGTGGCGAGGGATTACTGTATATAGAAACATTTATAGAATAGGCGACGTTTCCGGCAGTGGCCATGTCTCATAAAACTTCAAGATGCACTGCGAGGAAGGGTCATTGCCCGAAACGTCGCCTATTACAGCAGTCCCTTCCCTCTCGCGGGTTTAGCCATCGCGGGCTTTGCGCCAAACGTACGAAGGGTACGGAGTTCGCCCATCGCGCACTCCTGTAGCTCGACCACTCGCGGTTGGCCGCGAGATTCCTGCACGTGTCGTAACTGCGCTGCTCGCGATGAGGCTGCTACGGAAGAATGCACGCGGTGCCGTCTCGTCTCCGTCTCCATCCTCCGTCTTGTCTCCCCAAGCGGATCCGTCGCGGGTCCCAGGTCCAATCGGTGTTCCCAGCCTCCAATGAGGAGGCAGTGAGGGTCAGCTGCCAGCGATTTGTCTAACCGTAGTCTACGGCATCGTACATGGCGCGACATTTTCCCTTTCGATTTAAAGCTTTCGTGACTGCAGGGATTCATCTTCTTGGTTCTTTCGGTAAAGTCACGTAGAATGGAAATAATAAAAATAAACATTATTATGTTAATAAAATAATAAAAATAAAACATAATTTTGTTACATTTTTATTATTTTATTATTTCTATTCTACGTGACTTTACCGAAAGAACCAAGAAGAATTTTCCTTTCATTCTACACATTCGCCGCACGAGTTATGAACGAACGCTCGAAAATAAAAGACAACTTTTTCACTGAAAATACTTCCTCTTTAATGTGTTGCGTTGATGCAGGGCGGCGTGAAACAGAAGGACGGCGGGGCGGGTGTCGGTGGCGTATTACGAACCACAAACCAAACCCCGAGCTCTCACATTTGCCTCTGAGCTTTGCGGATTGCGGATCAAAGGAACGTGACCCAGACCCACCGCGTTGGGCGAGGGTTTTGCCGCGTGTGGATATCTTCCGGGGTCCGAGCCACGGGTGTTGTCGGTCGCGCACCGCTGCCAACGTGGCGGCAGGAGCAGCAGCCGCATCACCAAATCATGAGTGCATTTGGTAATTGCCAAATCATTATAGCACGGGGCTATCTACAAAATGCGCTATGCTCCACAGACGCAGTCTGCGTGAGTCTCGCGATAGGGTGGCGGCGGGTGGGGGTAGGGGGGGGCGATGGTGCTGTGTGGTTATTCCAAATTTGGTAATTTGCGGTTTAATTTTTCAAGTTTAGTTGAATTTGCCAAATATGCACCGTGACACCAGCACACAATGGGCAAATATTCATAATTATACCACGGGGTCTCTCACGTGAACTGTGAAGCGGACGGCGCGTACTATTTATGGTTAATTGGCCCGCGGTATTAACCAGGGCGGCCGTGGGGCTCGAACCACAAACCTCTGCAACGCTCGGCAAACGCGCTACGGCTCAACGGTACCACCGTGCCACCGTCTCAGTGCCCAGCTCGCAGAGTCCTTGCCACCATCGGCGCCATCACCACCACCAGCACCACCACCAACAGCGCCACCACCGCTACCACCACCACCATCAACACCAGCGAAAGCGACAGCAGCACCACCGTTACCACAACTGACCAGCAGCACCACCACCATCAGTATCACCATCAACAGCAGCACCACCACCATCAGTATCACCACCAACAGCAGCACCACCACCATCAGTATCACCATCAACAACAGCACCACCACCATCAGTATCACCATCAACAACAGCACCACCACCATCAGTATCACCATCAACAGCAGCACCAACACCACCACCAGCTGCAAAACCGGCACCACGACCACCAGCAACATCGGCGCCACCACCACCACCATCACTGGCAGCACCAAACCTCGCCACCAGCACCAACAACATCAGCAAAACCAACCAACAGCATCACCACCACCACCACCGGCAAACCACCGCGCCGCGTTACGCCTTGGAGCCGCGAATCGTCGGTAACTCGAGGCCAATGACCCGCACGGAGTCGCAGCTCGCTCCGGCCTGGACTGCCGTCCTGCTGCCGGCACCGGCGGAGGCTGCTGCCGCTGCCGCCTCCTCGCCACCTCTCCCACCACCCCCCCCGTCCTCCGCCGCCGCCGCCGCTTCCTCGCCAGGCATGGCCGGGCCGGCCGGGCGTGCGGTCACGGCGGCCTCCGCCGTGGGCGTGACGGAGTAGACGATGAGCCCGGAGATGATGATGAGGAAGGCGGCGATGTAGAGGGCTGAGAACTGCGGCGCAGGCGCAGGGGCGGGGAGAGCGGCAGTGGGAAACCAAAACAACAACAACAACTAACACACTCAACGTTACAAGAGCCGCAATGCAACGTGAACACGACGCGGTGGGTGCTTGATAAATAACGCCACGAAGCAGATTCTTCAAGGAGTCGCGTGCGGCTCTGGAGCTGCAAGTTGCCCGACCCCCCCCCTCCCCCCCACTGGCCATCAGGTGGCAAGACGAAGATAAAGGTGCAGCCACGTGTGTGTGCAATAGCTTGCTCGTGCAGCGAGCTGGCGGAAGGACCCCCCCCCCCCCCCCACTCGAGGGAGCAACTCTGAACTCCGCACCTCGCCCCTGAACGGTACCCCCCGCTCCGCAGCTTTCGGACAGACAGGGGGACGCAGATGGAGGACGACTCAATTTCCCGAGCCCTGCAATCCTCTGCTATATTAAAAGGTGCTACTTGGACGATTAACGAGCGCTGTGGACAAAGCGATTTGGGTTGAGAGCGACTCGGTTTCGTGCGACCGATCGCTCGGGTGCGAGACACGCGCCGTCGTGCGACTGTGCTGCGTGCGACCCTGTTGCGTGCAACCCTGTTGCGTGCGACCCTGTTGCGTGCGACCTTGTTGCGTGCAACCCTGTTGCGTGCAACCCTGCTGCGTGCGAGCGTGCTGCGTGCGACCTTGTTGCGTGCAACCCTGTTGCGTGCAACCCTGCTGCGTGCGAGCGTGCTGCGTGCGACCTTGTTGCGTGCGACCTTGTTGCGTGCGACCCTGTTGCTTGCGACCCTGTTGCGTGCGACCCTGTTGCGCGCGAACGTGCTGCGTGGCGGAGCGCGTACCGGGTACTTGAAGAGGAAGGTGCCGAGGAAGAGGCTGTAGAGGTCGGCCGTGAGGATGGCCAAGTTGACGGAGGCGGCACTCGTGAGGCGCAGGGCCAGGGGCATAAGGCTGTAGAGCGAGAACATGCAGCAGGCGAAGCCCGCGTACAGCAGGCCTGCGCAGCCAGAGACACGCACAGTCATCATCATCAGCAGTAGCATCAGCAGCATCATCAGCAGCATCATCATCAGCATCATCAGCAGCAGCAGGCGAAGCCCACGTACAGGAGGCCTGCGCAGCCACAGACACGCAGAGTCATCGTCAGCAGCATCATCAGCAGCAGCATCATCATCAGCATCACCGGTATCATCATCAGCAGTAGCAACGTCATCATCAGCATCATCAGCAGCATCACCAGTATCATCATCAGCAGCATCATCAGCAGCATGATTATTAGCAGCAGCAGGCGAAGCCCGCGTACAGGAGGCCTGCACAGCCACAGGCACGCACAGTCATCAGCAGCAGCATCATCAGCAGCAGCAGCAGCATCATCAGTATCATCATCAGCAGCATCATCAGCAGCAGCAGGCGAAGCCCGCGTACAGGAGGCCTGCGCAGCCACAGGCACGCATAGTCATCATCATCAGCAGTATCATCAGCAGCAGTAGCAACGTCATCATCAGCAGCATCATCATCAGCAGCAGCATCATCATCAGCAGCAGGCGAAGCCCGCGTACAGGAGGCCTGCACAGCCACAGGCACGCACAGTCATCATCGTCAGTAGCATCAGCAGTAGCATCAGCAGCATCATCAGTATCATCATCATCAGCAGTAGCAACGTCATCATCAGCAGCATCATCAGCAGCATGATTATCACCAGCAGCAGGCGAAGCCCGCGTACAGGAGGCCTGCGCAGCCACAGACACGCAGTCATCGTCATCAGCAGCAGTATCAGCAGTAGCATCATTAACACGTAGTAGGCTTTCACGGCCAAAATCATCCATAAGAGTTTTTTGGGTTAGATCGCATATAAATATATGTGTCGTTAAACCCACCACCACCCGACACAGCCAACTAGTAAGGGTTGTCACGTAAACAGAACGTGGCCAATTCGTCACTAGTACAGCATCACCGGTGCGTTGGAGAGCCAAGCCACAACATTTACAATCTGACGTACGACGTTTCGCCAGTAATTACAACTAGCTTCATCAGGCGACAGCCAGATTTGTGGCCACCACATCTACGCCTCTATATAAGGAACGAAACAGGTGGACTTCATTTATGGACGGCCCCTAACGCGAATTTTGGTTCGGCGCGATCGCTGTTCTCATCGCCGCGATTCTCGTCGTCACGGCGGCAGGAGTTGTACCGGTCCCGGGTTAGTGGTCTCGGGACCGGGGGGGGGTAGGGGTGCGTGAATACTGACCCACGCGCCAGGTCCACTCCATGCTGGCGAGAGCATTGCGCTCGGCGATGGCTCTGCGTGTGTTGTGTGTGTGTACGTGCGTGTGTGTACGTGCGTGTGTGTGTGAGTGAACGTGTGTGTGTGTGAAAGTGTGCGTGTAAGAGTATATACGTGTGTGTGTTCGTGCGTGTGTGTACGTGCGTGTGTGTGTGTGAGAGCACGTGTGTGTGTGAAAGTGTGCGTGTAAGAGTATATACGTGTGTGTTGTGTGTGTGCGTGTGTGTTGGAGAGCACGTGTGTGTGAGTGGGCGTGTGCGTGTGTGAGCGAGAGAGTGTTAGGCAGCGTGTGTGCATGCATGTGTGAGTGTGAGTGGGTATGTGCGTGTGTGCGCGAGAGAGTATGCGAGTGTATGAGAGCGTGAGTGAGTGAGTGTTTGGGGGTAGGGTGGTGGGGTGTGAAGTGTGGGGATGTATAGGGTATGTGGGGGGGGGGGGGGGGTACAAAGGCAAACAACACACAAAATAAAGACGGCGTCGTCTCTGACCAGTCGCTCGCTCTCTCGTGATGAGCAGCTCACCACGGACAGAGACCCCCCCCCCCCCACCAAATCGCGTGTCGCACATCAAGCCCCAGGGCACCCCCCCAGACAGACACGGGACCCGCCCGCGGTCTCGACCGTCGCCCCGCACAAAATAAAACCATTTGAGTGTCGCTGTGGAGAAGCGACGCGCAGAGTGAAACCGCGGGACCGAGTTAGTGCGCTCTATACAACACAAAATATATAAACTATTTAAAAAAAAATTTCGATTGAAAGATTTCGTGACTGCAGGGATTCATCTTCTTGGTTCTTTCGGTAAAGTCACGTAGAAGGGAAGTAATACAATAATAAAAATGAAACATAATAAAATAATTCTCAGGTGACCTGAGGACGGCTGCTTGCGTTGTGGCCGAAACGTCGTGAGAATTATTTTATTATGTTTTATTTTTATTATTTTACTACTTCCCTTCTACGTGACTATTACACATTTTTTAAAATTTCACCGACTAAGACCCCGCTCAGCTGCTACGTAGTTGTTTTTCAGAAGCGACCTGGCCGTCAAAAATTATCGACAGCCCGACGAAGATGCGTATCGTCACGTGGACATTTAGAGCGGTCAAATACTCTGAACGCGTGACGTTGATTATTGTTGTGGAGGGGAAACCGGAGGACCCGGAGAGAAATTCACTCGACCACGGGGGGAGAGAGACAGAGAGTAACGGAAACTCCAAATATACAGCAGCAGGCGTCAAGGGTCAGGATCGAACCTACGACCTCCCGCACACCAGTCGAGGTAGTTAACATCTCATAGCCACCGTGATAATGATGAGAGAGAGAGAGACACCGCAAACATCAAATATACAGCAGCAGGCGTCAGGGTCGGGATCGAACCGGCGACCTCCCGCAAATCAGGCGAGGTAGTTGACATCTCCTGCGGACGCTGCTAATGGTTGCGGCTTACTGGACAAGCCGTTTGACTATCCAGGTGGGGCCGGCTGGCAAATCTTCAACTCGTACTTGCTCTATATACCCTCTGATTCTTTCGGTAAAGTCACGTAGATAGAAAAAAAAAATAACACTGGTCAACACACTTTTTTCTGGGATAAGGTATTCCAACGGGTTTAAGGTAATTTTGGGGAGCTGATTCCAAATCTGGCATCAGTTTTTGTCTATCACATCAGGTTTTTGAGATATCAAATATTGCATTTTCAATAAAAACTGCAGAAGAAAAATATTAAATAAATGTGGATATCTACATGAAATGATATTATAAACACACAATTCTAAAAATACAGCACCATATTTTAACACTAAAGCAATCACTGACTCGCAACAACTTGCACTCATAAGTGACAGAGTTAATTTCGGGTAAAATCAATGAAAATGGGGTATGCCGATAGCATAAAATGAGATGTGATAGAGCAAATCTGAGATCAGACTTGGAATCAGCACCCTGAAGTTAGTCTAAAACAGCTGCAAAAGTCCAGGCCAGAATTTTTTTTGTTGACCAGTGTAATAGAACACGACGTTTCGGTCGCAACGCAAGCGTCCGTTATCAGGTGAGAAAGAATGATCTGCTGTTGTGGCTTTATATAGGCTCGGGAAGGAAGGGGGGGGGGGGGGGGGGGGGGTTTAGAGTCGTGACTTTACCTAAAGAAGCAGAGTATGGATTCCTGCAGTCGCGAAAGCTTCAAATCTTTCGGCTCTCTCAGACGGCGTGACTGGCTGCAAATCGTAAATCGTTGTGGGTTTACCCTCCACCACACAACCCGGTGTTGCTGTACGAGTAACCCGGTGTTGCTGTACTAGTAAGCAGCTGGCACGCTTTGTTCTACGCCTCTATATAAGGAGCGAAACAGGTGGACTTCTCCACAAATCTGGCTGTCGCCTGATGAAGCTGGTTGTAGTTACTGGCGAAACGTCGTACTCAGATTGTAAATGTTGTGGCTTGGCTCTCCAACGCACCGGTGATGCTGTACTAGTGACGAATTGGCCACGTTCTGTTTACGTGACAAACCTTACTAATTGGCTGTGTCGGGTGGTGGCGGGTTTATATTGAAGCGACATAACCCCGAAACAAGCTGATGGGTGGTATTGGTCGGTAAATCCTGCTGCTACTGCGTGTTAAAGTGGCCGCACGAGCCATCAACAGCACGGAGCTGCACTTTTACCTTTGCCGCTGCTGCTGCTGTCTGCGTCGATATCGTGGTGAGGCTGTCTGGAGCGTGAGTCGGGGGTGAGTAGGGGGGCTCAAGGGGGTCTCGTGACGTACGACCGTGACTAGGGGGTGAGTAGGGGGGCTCAAGGGGGTCTCGTGACGCACGGGGGTGAGTAGGCGGTGAGTAGGGGGGCTCAAGGGGGTCTCGTGACGTACGACGTGAGTAGGGGGTGAGTAGGGGGGCTCAAGGGGGTCTCGTGACGTACAACCGTGAGTCGGGGGTGAGTAGGGGGGCTCAAGGGGGTCTCGTGACGCACGGCCGTGAGTAGGAAGTGAGTAGGGGGGCTCAAGGGGGTCTCGTGACGTACGGGGGTGAGTAGGGGGTGAGTCGGGGGTGAGTAGGGGGGCTCAAGGAGGTCTCGTGACGCACGGGGGTGAGTCGGGGGTGAGTAGGGGGGGGGATCAAGGGGGTCTCGTGACGCACGGCCGTGAGTAGAAAGTGAGTAGGGGGGCTCAAGGGGGTCTCGTGACACACGACCGTGAGTCACGGGAGCAAGGTGCAACGTGTTATCGGTTTTTTTGACTGAATATCCGTGAATGTATAGTTACGGAGTGCATGCGTTTGTAACCATTGAAGGAGTTTGGCGTTTAATGGCTAATGTTGGGTAACTCCTCGTGCGCCTATTTAAATATTGGTAATCGGATTAAAATGTTAATTCTCATCATGGTGTAAACAAGGCGGAGGGGTCCTCCAACTGTTATCGTCCTCTGTCTCTCGACTGGCCTCTATCCATAAGCTATGAGGTAGGGCCTTTGTCCGAAACGTCGCCTATTATGAATATATTATTTATTTTGAGAGCCACAGTGTAATTCACAGTCGAGTTTGCTCACTCACAGCCCGTTTCTTTGTTTGTTCATGAGTGGTAACCGCGTGAAATAAACTCGTCATGTAACCGAATAAAACCGGTTTTCTCACTTACTGAAACGTCTAGAGCAGCGGTTGGTCACCAAAATAACAATAAGAGACGTTGTTGTTGTTTTAGTCTTTGACCAAAATAGTTCACAGAGAGCCGCATCACGCACAGAGCCACGTGTACACACACAAACACACAGACAGACAGACACACACACAGACACAAAGACACACACACTCAAACACACACAGACGGACACACAGACACACAGAAGCAGCGGGTATACAGGAGACGACAACACAAATTCTGACTTAAACAAAATAAGTGATGGACTAAACTACGTCTATTTAGTTTCTGTGCCCCCAAGTTATTCTTTAACAATACTGCACATTGTGTCGTCACCAAGACATTCCGTAGTGACCCATTCCATCGTGACCCATTCCCTCTTGTATTTAATACACTTTTTTTTATCTGTGCGTAAAATTCTGTGCGACCCTGGTGCGGCCGGGTACGGGTATGGGTAGGCCGTGAGTCACTGGTGAGTAACTGTTTGTCACTCATTTCGGGTAGGGTACGGGTAGGGAACGGTTACCCGTACCCGGCCGGGTACGGGTACCCATTTGCGACCCTGGTGCGGCCGGGTACGGGTAAGGAATCAAAACCCGTTTGCGACCTCTGCCCTGCTGTGATGTTCAGCTCAGAATCTTCGCCACCGCTCAGAATCTCTCCACTCTCTCCGTCTCTCTCAAACGCCGCCACCACCGCCGCCCCACTCAAAAGGTAAAGACGCAGCTCCTGCAATTGCCTCCTCACGGCGCTGCTGGTGGAAGAACTTCCACTCAGGGGGGGGGAGAGCTTTTGACGGCGCGTTTGGAGATGATTTGTCATCTTCCACGCCGGGACCAGTACGGTCTTGGAGGCTGTAGGAGAGTTTACCCAAACTTCACCCCACCACACGTGACCTGCCGGTCATAGGCGAACCCGATCACACTGCTGCCGCGTGGAGTTTAAGAAGCTTGCCCCCCCCCCCCCCCCCCCCATTGTTTCAAATTCCATGCCGGGAGATGGAATCGAAGTCCAGCGGGCTCACAAACCATCAACAAGACGGCGGCACCTCCACTCAAAGCCCCCGCCCCCCACTAAATAAAACATCCCCCAACCCCCCCCCCCTCTCCAACACGACTCACAGTTGCACGCCGCTGATGAGGGTGCCGAACAGGCCGACTGCGCCCAGGAACTCGACGCGGCCCCGGGAGCGCACCAGCTGCTCCTCGCACACGTTGCACACTCCGTAGAGGACGGCCCCGGCCACCACGAGCATATCTCCCAGCGCGCGGTTAGAGGCTGGGGCGGTGGTCACGTGGGGGGCACGTGGGAGACACATGGGAGATACATGGGGGAAGATGGAGGGACACGTGGGGGTCACGTGGGGTACACGTGGGGGTCACGTGGGGGGCACGTGGGAGACACATGGGAGAAGATGCAGGGACACGTGGGGGTCACGTGGGGGCCACGTGGGAGACACATGGGAGAAGATGCAGGGACACGTGGGGGTCACGTGGGGAACACGTGGGAGACACGTGGGGGAAGATGCAGGGACACGTGGGGGTCACGTGGGGAACACGTGGGAGACACGTGGGGGAAGATGCAGGGACACGTGGGGGTCACGTGGGGAACACGTGGGGGACACGTGGGAGAAGATGCAGGGACACGTGGGGGTCACGTGGGGACACGTGGGAGAAGATGCAGGGACACGTGGGGGTCACGTGGGGCACACGTGGGGGTCACATGGGGGAAGATGCAGGGACACGTGGGGGTCACATGGAAGACACGTGGGGGTGACATGGGGAAGATGCAGGGACACGTGGGGGTCACGTGGGGCACACGTGGGAGATACATGGGACACGTGCAGAGTTGCACAGGGGGCGCATGGGGGGACGTGGGGGGACGTGGGGATACATGAGGACACACGAGGGGACACGCGAGGGGACACGCGAGGGGACACGCGGGGGGACATGCGGGGGACAGTTTAAATTCTTTCTTCGGACGGTTGTCTGGGACACCCTCACTAGGCTGTGGTGCTGTTGCTGCTGAGGATGTCATGGATGTCAGTCTCATCAACTTGGTGATCCTGATGGTGATAACGATGGTGACCATGGTGATGATGGTGATGATGGTGATGATAATGATGGTGATAACGATGGTGACCATGGTGATGGTGATGATGATAATGATGGTGAAAACGACGGTGACCATGGTGATGATGGTGATGATGATGATAATGATGGTGATAACGATGGTGACCATGGTGATGATAACGATGGTGACCATGATGATGATGGTGATGGTGACGATGTTGGCCGGTCAGCTGTCGTCACCTTCGCCCTGCGACCTCCCCGTGAGGCGGTCGGCCCCCACCATGGCCCCCACGCCCACGAGGCAGAGCGCCACGGCGACCACGTGACCCGCGCGGTAGCGCACGCGCAGGAAGAACCACGAGAGGGCGAACACCACGGGGAGGACCATGCAGTCCAGCAGCTGGGGGGCGGGGGGGGGGGGGGCGGGTGGAGAGGGGGGTGGAGAGGGGGTGGAGAGGAGGGTGGAGGGGGGGGTAGAGGGGGGGGTGGGGGGTGGAGAGGGGGAATGGAGGGGGGGATGGGGGGGGCTGGAGAGGGGGGATGGAGAGGGGGATGGAGAGGGGGTGGAGGGGGTGGAGAGGGGGGTGGGGGAGGAGAGAATGGAGGGGGGAATGGAGGGGGGATGGGGGGGTGGAGAGGGGGGTGGAGAGGGGGTGGAGAGGGGGTGGAGGGGGGTGGAGAGGGGGGTGGGGGGGAGAGAATGGAGGGGGGAATGGAGGGGGGATGGGGGGGTGGAGAGGGGGGTGGAGAGGGGGTGGAGAGGGGGTGGAGGGGGGTGGGGGGAGAGAATGGAGGCGGGATGGGGGGGTGGAGAGGGGGGTGGAGAGGAGATGGAGAGGGGGGTGGAGGGAGCATGGGGGGGGGGTGGGGGAGGGGGGTGGAGGGGGGATGGGGGGAATGGAGGGGGGATGGGGGGGTGGAGAGGGGGGATGGAGGGGGGGGGTGGAGAGGGGGGTGGAGGGGGGTGGAGGCGGATGGGGGGGTGGAGAGGGGGGTGGAGGGGGGGGTGGAGAGGGGGGTGGAGAGGGGGTGGAGAGGAGGGTGGAGGGGGGGGGGTAGAGGGGGGGGTGGGGGGGTGGAGAGGGGGAATGGAGGGGGATGGGGGGAGAGGGGGGGATCGAGAGGGGGTGGAGGGGGGGATGGAGGTGAGGGGGTGGAGGGGACAGAGGTTTAAGCACCACGATGTTCACTTCAACCTTAACCGAGCAACTCGTCACCGTGACCCTCCGCCGCTCCCTCTGCGCGTGCGCTCAGCCCGGCAAAGCCGCGTGCGTACACTTTGTTTGTAACGACATGGATCACGACAGCGCGTCAATCACGACGCTCGGACACTCCGGATGTCAGCGTCCACCCCCCCAGGCATATCCGAGTCACAAGTCTGGATGACAACCTCTTGATGGCTGTGGTATCCGAAATGGCTCCGTGCCCCCACCCACCCCCTCTCCCGGGCATGCCGCCCCCCTCCCATCCTCCCCAAATCTAACACCCCCCCCCTCCTATCCCAAACTCGTATCCCTCCCCATCCCTGCACCCCTCCACCCCCAGCCCTGCCTCCACCCCTCCCCTCAGGGCCCCTCCATCTACTTCCCCCACCCCCCCCGATCTCAACCACGAACCCCTCTCGTCTCCCAATTCCCCCACCCACCCACCCACCCACCCCTACTCCAACACCCCCCCCCCCTCTTTTGTTCCCCCAATCATCGTGACCCACTGGAGGAAGCCAATGAGCATTAGAGCGCTTTTTCACAGACGTCCAGTAAACATCATGGCTATGAGATGTTAACTACCTCGCCTGGTGTACAGGAGGTCGTGGGTTCGATCCCGACCCTGACGCCTGCTGCTGTATATTTGGAGTTTGTCTCTCTCTCATCATCATTACGGTGGCTAGGAGATGTTACTACATCGCCTGGTATACAGGAGGTCGTGGGTTCGATCACGACCATGACGCCTGCTGCTGTATATTTGGAGTTTGTCTCTCTCTCATCATCATTACGGTGGCTAGGAGATGTTAACTACCTCGCCTGGTATACAGGAGGTCGTGGGTTCGATCACGACCCTGACGCCTGCTGTATATTTGGAGTTTGTGTGCGTGTCTCTCTCATCATCATTACGATGGCTAAGATATGTTAACTACCTCGCCTGGTATACAGGAGGTCGTGGGTTCAATCACGACTCTGACGCCTGCTGTATTTTTGGAGTTTGCGGTGTCTCTCCCCGTGGTCGCGTGGATTTTTCTCCGGGTCCTCCAGTTTTAAAATGTTAAAACACGTGTTTAGAGTAGTTGTCTGCTATACATTTCCACACGACGACGATGAGCCACTTCGTTGGGCTATCACTTGTGGGCAGGTCCCTTCTGCAAAGGAGCCACACAGCTCAGTGGGGGCTTACCTGGTAAAATAAAAATAGTTTAGATATAAGTTCTCCCTTCAGTCGTCTCGTTCCCACACCTCCCTAAACCTACACGCTGGTGAGTGTGGTGTACAGGTGCGTCTTAACGACTAGGTAGTACCTGCACGCTGGTGAGTGTGGTGTACAAGTACGTCTTAACCACCAGGTAGTACCTGCACGCTAGTGAGTGTGGTGTGCAGGTACGTCTTCACTACCAGGTAATACCTGCACGCTTGTGAGTGTGGTGTACTGGTAGGCCTTCACGACCAGGTAGTTCGCCTCCACGTCCACCAGGGCCAGCAACGCGTACTTCCAGCCACGAGCCCTCAGCACGTCCAGCAAGTTCCCGTCGTCTGCGCGATAGACGGTGAGAGGTGGAGTGGGGTGAGTTTGATGGTGAGGTGTGGGTGGGGTGAGTTGGATGGTGAGGTGTGGGTGGGGTGAGTTGGATGGTGAGGTGTGGGTGGAGTGAGTTTGATGGTGAGGTGTGGGTGGGGTGAGTTGGATGGTGAGGGTGGGTGGGGTGAGTGGGATGGTGAAGTGTGGGTGGGGTGAGTTGGATGGTGAGGTGTGGGTGGGGTGAGTGGATGGTGAGGTGTGGGTGGGGTGAGTTGGATGGTGAGGTGTGGGTGGAGTGAGTTGGATGGTGAGGTTGTGGGTGGGGGTGAGTTGATGGTGCAGGTGTGGGTGGGTGAGTTGGATGGTGAGGTGTGGGTGGGGTGAGTGGATGGTGAGGTGTGGGGTGGAGGGAGTTGGATGGTGAGGTGTGGTGGGGTGAGTTGGATGGTGAGGAGTGGGTGGAGTGAGTTGGATGGTGAGGTGTGGGTGGAGCGAGTTGGATGGTGAGGTGTGGGTGGGGCGAGTTGGATGGTGAGGTGTGGGTGGGTGAGTTGGATGGTGAGGTGTGGGTGGGGTGAGTTTGATGGTGAGGTGTGGGTGGGGTGAGTTGGATGGTTGAGGCGTGTGGGGTTGGATGTGAGTTTGGATGGTGAGGAGTGTGGTGGAGTGCAGTTGGATGTGAGGTGTGGTGGAGGGCGAGTTGGATGGTGGGTGTGGGTGGGGCGAGTTGGATGGTGAGGGTGTGGGTGGGGTGCTGAGTTGGATGGTGAGGTGTGGGTGGGGTGAGTTGGATGTGAGGTGTGGGTGGGGTGCGGTTGGCTGGTGAGGTGTGGGTGATGGGTGCCGTTGTATGGTGAGGTGTGGGTGCGACCGAGTGAGTTGGATGGTGAGCCGTGTGAGTGGGGTGTAGTTGGGTGGTGAGGTGTGGGTGGATGTGAGTTGGCTGGTGAGGTGTGCGTGGGGTGAGTTGGGTGGTGAGGTGTGGGGGGGAGAGTTGGATGGTGAGGTGTGCGTGGGGTGAGTTTCGGTGGTGAGGTGTGGGTGGGAGAGTGGATGGTTGAGGTGGGGGTGAGGTGAGTGGGATGGTGAGGTGTGGGTGTGGTGAGTGGGATGGTGATGGTGTGGGTGGGGAGAGTGGATGGTGAGGTGTGCGTGGGTGAGTTGGGGGGTGAGGTGTGGGTGGGGAGAGTTGGATGGTGAGGTGTGTGGGTGGGTGAGTTGGATGGTGAGGTGTGGGTGGGGCGAGTTGGATGGTGGAGGTGTGGGTGGAGTGAGTTTGATGGTGAGGTTGTGGGTGGAGCGAGTTGGATGGTGAGGTGTGGGTGGGGTGAGTGGATGGTTGAGGTGTGGGGGTAGGGGTGAGTGGGATGGTGAGTTGTGGGAGGGGTGAGTGGGATGGTGAGGTGTGGGTGGGGTGGAATTGGGTGGTGAGGTGTGCGTTGGGTGAGTTTGATGGTGAGGTGTGCGTGGGGTGAGTGGGATGGTGAGTTGTGGGAGGTGTGAGTGGGATGGTGAGGTGTGGGTGGAGGTGAGTTGATGGTGAGGTATGGTGGACGTGAGTTGGATGGTGAGGGTGTCGGTGGGGCGAGTGTTGGATGTTGTGAGGTGTGCGGTGGTGTGAGTTGATGGTGAGGTGTGCGTGGGTGTGAGTGGGATGTGAGGTGTGGGTGGGGTGAGTTGGATGGTGAGGTGTGGGTGGGGTGAGTTGGATGGTGAGGTGTGGGTGGGGCGGTTGGATGGTGTGGTGTGGTGGGGTGAGTTTGATGGTGAGGTGTGCGTGTGGTGAGTTTGATGGTGAGGTGTGGGTGGTGAGGAGTGGGTGGGGCGAGTTGGATGGTGTGGGTGGGGTGAGTGGATGGTGAGGTGCGGGTGGCGTGAGTTGGATGGTGAGGTGTGGGTGGAGTAAGTGGGATGGTGAGGTGTGGGTGGGGTGAGTTGGATGGTGAGGTGTGGGTGGAGTAAGTGGGATGGGTGAGGTGTGGGTGGGGTGAGTTGGATGGTGAGGTGTGGGTGGGGTGAGTAGGAATGGTGAGGTGTGGGTGGGTGTGAGTTGAATGGTGAGGTGCGGGTGGGGTGAGTTGATGGTGAGGTGTGGGTTGGAGTGAGTTGGATGGTGAGGTGTGGGTGGAGTGAGTTGGATGGTGAGGTGTGGGTGGAGTGGAGTTGGATGGTGAGGTGTGGGTGGTGAGTTTGATGGTGAGTTGGGGTGGGGTGAGTTGGATGGTGAGGTGTGGGTGGAGTGAGTTGGATGGTGAGGTGTGGGGTGGAGTGAGTTGGATGGTGAGGTGTGGGTGTGGTGAGTTTGATGGTGAGTTGTGGGTGGGGTGAGTTGGATGGTGAGGTGTGGGTGGAGTGAGTTTGATGGTGAGTTGGGGTGGGGTGAGTTGGATGGTGAGGTGTGGGTGGAGTGAGTTGGATGGTGAGGTGTGGGTGGAGTGAGTTGGATTGTGAGGTGTGGGTGGAGTGAGTGGGTGGTGAGCTATGGGTGGGGTGAGTTTGATGGTGAGGAGTGGGTGGAGTGAGTTGGGTGGTGAGCTGTGGGTGGGGTGAGTTGGATGGTGAGGTGTGGGTGGAGTGAGTTGGATGGTGAGGTGTGGGTGGGGTGAGTTGTATGGTGAGGTGTGGGTGGGGTGAGTTGGATGGTGAGGTGTGGGTGGGGCGAGTTGGATGGTGGGGGTGGGTGGGGTGAGTTGGGTGGTGAGGTGTGGGTGGGGTGAGTTGGATGGTGAGGTGTGGGTGGGGCGAGTTGGATGGTGAGGTGTGGGTGGGGTGAGTTGGGTGGTGAGGTGTGGGTGGGGGAGTTGGATGGGGGGTGTGGGTGGGGCGAGTTGGATGGCGAGGGGTGGGTGGGGCGAGTTGGATGGTGAGGTGTGGGTGGGGTGAGTTGGATGGTGAGGTTTGGGTGGGGTGAGTTGGATGGTGAGGTGTGGGGGGGTGAGTTGGATGGTGAGGTGTGGGTGGGAGAGTTGGGTGGTGAGGTGTGGGTGGGGTGAGTTGGATGGTGAGGTGTGGGTGGGGAGAGTTGGGTGGTGAGGTGTGGGTGGGGAGAGTGGATGGTGAGGTGTGGGTGGGGAGAGTTGGATGGTGAGGTGTGGGTGGGGAGAGTTGGGTGGTGAGGGTGGGTGGGGAGAGTTGGGTGGTGAGGTGTGGGTGGGGTGAGTTGGATGGTGAGGTGTGGGTGGGGAGAGTGGATGGTGAGGTGTGGGTGGGGAGAGTTGGATGGTGAGGTGTGGGTGGGGTGAGTTGGATGGTGAGGTGGGGTGGGGTGAGTTGGATGGCGAGGTTTGGGTGGGGTGAGTTGATGGTGAGGTGTGGGTGGGGTGAGTTGGATGGTGAGGTGTGGGTGGGGTGAGTGGGATGGTGAGGTGTGGGTGGAGTGAGTTGGATGGTGAGGTGTGGGTGGGGTGAGTTGGATGGAGAGGAGTAGGTTGGGTGAGTTGGATGGTGAGGTGTGGGTGGGGTGGTGTCAGTTTAACACGGGCGGACTTTCGCGACCGGCGTGACCATTCCCAGTTGATGTTGGGTCAGATCTCCGCGTGCTTGTTCGTGTCATATACCCTCCTCCACCCGACACACGAACAAACCAACAGTGTTGCGAGTGCGTTACTGCTTCAGCACCGCGTGTGTAGGAGAGCTCCTGTGCGCGCAATTGCACCATTTGGTGCGACAAACTAAACTGTACTGTTTTTTCCATTTCGCCAGGTAAGGCCCACTGAGCTATACGAGTTTCAAGGTAAGGCCCACTGGGATAAATGAGTTTTAGATCTAGATTTTAAAGTGCAAAGCTCCAGTGTATGTATGTGTGTAGTGTATGTGTGTATGTGTACCAGCGGTGTCAAGATCGGCCTCTGTGGAGGAGGCTCGTGAAGGACGCTACTGGGCAGTTGGAGGCAGTTGCCCTCCAACAACAACGGAGGGCGGAGGAGGAGCGACGCTCACAACAACGTGCGGAGCGCCGGGTGGCTAAAATACAGCAAGTTGGCACAGTAGGCGGCACAGGTGGTGCATCAGCCAGTCATCTCGGTCATCTCAGTCAGTCGACCCGTGGCACCTGGGTCTGCCCCGTGACCTCCTGCCAGCGGGCGTTCGACACTTCACGTGGCCTCAAGGTGCACATGGCCTGGCACAAGCGTCGTGGCGAATGGCGTGTTGTTGTTGTTGTGTGTATGGTGTATGTGTGTGTGAATGTTGAACGCCTTTGGCACCGTACGTAGCCAACCGTTGCTCATCGTAGCCGAGTGGAAGGACAACAAACTAAACACGCATAAGCAGTT
>NC_083783.1:4074500-4104030 GCF_015708825.2 Lethenteron reissneri
CTGCCCGCTATTGCCCTCTGCTGCATGCTACTGCCCTCTGCTGCCAGCTTCTGCTGCCCGCTAACGCCCTTTGCTGCCCTCCTGTGCTGCCCGCTACTGCCCCCTACTGGCCTCCGCTTGCCCTCTTCTGCCAGCTTCTGCCGTCTACTGCTGCGCTGCTGCCCGCTGCTGCCCGCCACTGCCCGCCACTAAGCCCAGCATTAAGTGGCAGCAGCAGCAGCAGCAGCAGGCTGTGAGAGCGTGCTCTGTGTGTGCATCGTCGTTGTCGCCGTGGTCCCTGGCGCTCAAGACGCTCCTGCCAAGTGTCGGCAACGGGGGTCGACTACCGAGATACATTCATAATTCGTGAACTGGTTCATTGACGCATTAATGTATTTGGTTAATTAATTGTTTAATGAACTGATTCCTTGCAACTTTGTCAAATTAGACGCCCGGCACGCGCCCGTTGCCTTTCGCGTTTCGAATGGCGTCACGTGATCTTGAACGTCCACCGACGAAGCAGATTTAGCACGTGTGTTGCTGTTGTTGCTGCTGCTGTTGTCTTCGTGGTGAACGCCACGCAGTGCAGCATTGACCAGAGCCGGCCCTGCCGGATACGAACCGCGAGGCGCCTCTGGGGCCGTCCATAAATGACGTCACGCACCTGGGGGGGGGGGGGTGGGGTCAGACATTTGTGACGATGTGTGACGAGGGAGGGGGGGGGTTGAGAAATGTGACGTCACATCAACATGCGAAACTTTAAATAAATACTGTATAGACAACACGTTCTACTTAATTAAATAGACTTTTTAATAAATGTTTTTTCCTACAACATCAGAGTGCAGCGCCACATTAAATACGCACTACAATGACAATAGTTTAAAGCGATTTGAAGCATGTTTTATTTTTGTGGGGTGGGGGGGGCAGAGCTTTGTGACTTCATATTTGAGGGGGGGTCTGACTTTTTGTGACGCCGTGTGACTAGGGGGGGGGGGGTCAAAAATCGTCCAAAATCGCGTGACGTCATTTATGGACGGCACCTCTGCGGAACAACGATCGGCAAACCGCGCCGCTGTCAAACTCCTGCGGACCCCGTAGCAGCTGCCTGCGAAGCACACCGGCCCATGCATTCATTCATTCATTCCTTTATTCATTCCTTTATTCATTCATTATTTTATTCATTCATTCCTCGCTCCCGCCCTCCCGTCGCGATGTTTGTCCTTCGCGTGGCCTCTCATTGCTTCGTTCATTCATTTCTTCCTCGCTCCCCCCCCCCGCCCACCGGCGCGATGTTTGTCCTTCGCTCTCCCTCTCATTCATTCGCTCGCCAGGCTCGGCAGTTCGAGTCACGTGTCGGAGGCGCAGGGAGAGGGGGGCCGGGACTCCAACGTCGGGAGGGGGGCCGATTCGGGGGTCCCCTTGTGCGGGGGGGGGGCCGCGGTGAGCGGCGCTGTGACCCCCGTGACGAGTCCCGCTTCGTGCTGACAAGAATGTGTGGGGGGGGGGGGTGGTGGTGGGTGGTGGTGGGATGGTGGGGTGGTGGGGTGGTGGGGAGGGTGGTGGGTGGGGTGGTGGGGAGGGTGGTGGTGGTGGTGTGGGAGGGTGGTGGTGGTGGGTGGTGGTGGGATGGTGGGGTGGTGGGGTGGTGGGGAGGGTGGTGGGTGGGGTGGTGGGGGGTGGTGGGGTGGTGGGGAGGGTGGTGGGGAGGGTGGTGGGGAGGATGGTGGGTGGGGTGGTGGTGGGTGGTGGTGGGTGAGGTGGTGATGGGGGGTGGTGGGTGAGGTGGTGGGTGGGTTTGGTGGGGGGTGGTGGTGGTGTGGGAGGATGGTGGTGGGGGGTGGTGGGTGGGGTGGTGGTGGTGGTGGTGGGGGGTGGTGGGTGGGGTGGGGGGTAGTGGTGGGGGGGTGGTGAGGAGGGTGGTGGGTGGGGTGGTGGGTGGGGTGGTGGTGTGGGGAGGGTGGTGGTGGGGGGTGGTGGTGGGGTGCTGGGTGGGGTGGTGGTGGGGAGGGTGGTGGGTGGGGTGGTGGGGTGGGTGGTGGGTGGGATGGTGGGGAGGGTGGTGGTGAGGGTGGTGGGGAGGGTGGTGGGGAGGGTGGTGGGTGGGGTGGGCGTGGAAGTCTTCATCTCACCGGGGGATTGTCGAGGTCTTCTGTTGTGGAGGAAGCGTGGAGGAGGCGGAGAAGGAGGGGGTGACGAGGAGGAGGAGGTGGGCAAGACAATGTCGTCGTGAAGACTCGACGACGAACCGCTCGTGAAGATCACGATGAGTGAGTGATGTGTGAGTGTGAGTGATGTGTGAGTGATGTGTGAGTGATTAGTGAGTGTGAGTGGTGTGTGAGTGATGTTAGAGTGATGAGTGAGTGATGTGTGAGTGATGTGTGAGTGATGTGTGAGTGATGTGTGAGTGGTGTGTGAGTGATGAGTGAGTGATGTGTGAGTGATGTGTGAGTGATGAGTGAGTGATGAGTGAGTGATGTGTGAGTGATGTGTGAGTGATGAGTGAGTGATGTGTGAGTGATGTGTGAGTGATGTGTGAGTAATGAGTGAGTGATGAGTGAGTGATGTGTGAGTGATGTGTGAGTGATGAGTGAGTGATGTGTGAGTGATGAGTGAGTGATGTGTGAGTGATGAGTGAGTGATGTGTGAGTGATGAGTGAGTGATGTGTGAGTGATGAGTGAGTGATGTGTGAGTGATGTGTGAGTGATGAGTGAGTGATGTGTGAGTGATGTGTGAGTGATGAGTGAGTGATGTGTGAGTGAGTGATGTGTGAGTGATGTGTGAGTGATGAGTGAGTGATGAGTGAGTGATGTGTGAGCGATGAGTGAACGATGTGTGAGCGATGTGTGAGCGATGAGTGAGCGATGTGTGAGTGATGAGTGAGTGTGAGTGATGAGTGAGTGATGTGTGAGTGATGAGTGAGTGATGAGTGAGTGATGTGTGAGTGAGGTGTGAGTGATGAGTGAGTGATGTGTGAGTGATGAGTGAGTGATGTGTGAGTGATGTGTGAGTGATGAGTGAGTGGTGTGTGAGTGATGTGTGAGTGATGTGTGAGTGATGTGTGAGTGATGTGTGAGTGATGAGTGAGTGATGTGTGAGTGAGTGATGTGTGAGTGATGTGTGAGTGATGAGTGAGTGATGAGTGAGTGATGTGTGAGCGATGAGTGAACGATGTGTGAGCGATGAGTGAGCGATGTGTGAGTGATGAGTGAGTGTGAGTGAGTGATGTGTGAGTGATGAGTGAGTGATGAGTGAGTGATGTGTGAGTGATGAGTGAGTGAGGTGTGAGTGATGAGTGAGTGATGTGTGAGTGATGAGTGAGTGATGTGTGAGTGATGTGTGAGTGATGAGTGAGTGGTGTGTGAGTGAGTGAGTGAGTGATGTGTGAGTGATGTGTGAGTGATGAGTGAGTGATGAGTGAGTGATGTGTGAGTGATGAGTGAGTGATGTGTGAGTGATGAGTGAGTGGTGTGTGAGTGGTGTGTGAGTGATGAGTGAGTGATGTGTGAGTGATGAGTGAGTGATGTGTGAGTGATGTGTGAGTGATGTGTGAGTGAGTGGTAGTAGTAGGGGTAGTGATAGAGGCAGGGAGTAGTAGTCGATGGGATTTAATGGAAGACCGACACGTGTATTCAGTCGCACACGCACTCGATAGTCGCGTTGCGTCGTTAATTGATCCGCGTGAACCCTGCGTGCATTGCGCTCACGTGACCCCTGCAGCCACTCGCGTTGCGTTAAAATATCGATTTTATTTTTGTATCGAATTGCGTCAATTATGCTATTATTTTTACGACTGTTACTACTGCTGTTGTTATTCCGCTTGTTTCCGTCGGAAAGATTCACAGGAGGGTCCTGCCAAGTCGCGGGAGGCAGGCGATGTTGCTGCTGCTGCTGTGTGATCACAATTGAGTAATTTGCTGGGAATTCCTTCATCTTGGAGATATGTTATACGACACTGCAGAATCCGGAGGAAACCCATGCAGAACAGGGGGAGAACACACAAACTCCACACACCCACTCACTCACCCACTCACACTCATTAACACTCTGCAGAACAGGGAGAGAATATACAGACTCCACCCACTTACTCACCCACTCACTCACTCACCCACTCACTCACCCACCCACTCACCCACTCACTCTCTACATTACAGAGGGAGAGCACACAAACTCCACTCACCCACTCACTCACTCACCCACCCACTCACTCACCCACTCACTCACGCACTCACCCACTCACTCACTCTACATTACAGGGGGAGAGCACACAAACTCCGCACTGCCAGAGCACCCGAGTCGAGAGTGGAACCCATGTACATCTCGCTGCGAGGCGCGGGTGTTACCAGCGCCGCCTACGCTGCATCAATTCGATTTGCTGGACACCCCTTCTCAAACGAGGTGTTTCCATCTCAAGGGATATGCCGAGTGACATCGTATTGATAAATATCGATTCGCGGGGAGGGTGACGGGGGAGGGGGTCTGAAGGGGGTGGTGTTTTAATTCCACGTGGGGAGCGGTGGCGCAGCGGTTAGCGCACTGCGCTACGAACCCGGCGACCCGAGTTCGATTCCCGCTCAAGGCCAACACCAGTGGTGATTGTCTGAACCGGTACTGGGCCTCTCCTAGGTCGACTCGGCCTCAAATGAGTACCTGGTGCGGTGTGTAAACATCGCCACTCGGGAGACAAAGGCGGCCGGGCGTGGTGCTGGCCACCCACCCCCTCGTGTGCCGTGTGGTGCTCGCTAACAGCACTTGCCTCATCAGTCAGTGACAGGCTATACGGGGGACCTTTGTCTTTGTTGTTTAAAGTTCTACCCGCGTGATAACATCCTGAGCACGTGGCCACGTGACCCCCACAATCGACCTCGCGTCCCCCCGTGAATCAGCGCTGGGCCTGGTGAATCCTGATCGTAGGCCTCGGCAAGGCAAGAATTATTTTATTATGTTTTATTTTTATTATTGTATTATTTTATTATTTCCCTTCTACGTGACTTTAGCGAAAGAACCAAGAAGATGAATCCCTGCAGTCACGAAAGCTGTAAATCGAAATTTAGGCTCGTTGCTTTTTACCTTACCTGCTAAAGGGTAAAAGGTAGGGTAGAGTGATTATTTTGTGGTAAGGAAAAGGTAGGGTAAAAGTAGGCTCGTGGCTTTTTAAATCCTTTATATTAAGTTCACTTGCTTGCGCGCTTACGACCGTGCAAATCTTTCGGTCGTTTTTTAACCCACTTCCCGTGATCCAATCGAGCTGACATTTTGCACACAGACTCGTTGTGCGTGACAATTAATTTCCACTTTTTAGGATTTTTTTTTCATATTTAATTTAAAATACCAATGTGATCAAAATGAAACTCTTACTCAAGAAAAACAGAAATGAATAATAAAATAAAACCGATGCCACGCATATAAAGGATTTATAGTGAAAAACGTTGTTTTTACGGGTTAAATTATTACCTTACCTGCTAAAGGGTAAGAGGTAGGGTAGAGTGATTGTATTGTGGTAAGATAAAAGGTTGGGTAAATTTAGGCTCGTTTTTTTTTACACTATTACCTTACCTTGCCGAGGCCAGTCTGATCGGGCGATCCCGTGCCGGGTTTTCCCGGAATGATGTCCGTAGACGTCTCTGCGGCCGCGCCTTCGACACTCCGCAGCAGCTGGGTACGCAGAGAGCACGCGGTGATCGAGCTGTGTATGCAATAGATGGACTTTTCGTGTTTCTACTCAGACATATGTGTATATGTATGTGAATGGTATTTAATGGTACGGGGCCCTTCGCTCATCACTTGCCTGGTGAAGGGGCCGTGTCGTATGTGAGCACGGGTGGTGGTGATGGGGTGGGGGGGTGTTTGACCATACTTCACCACCACGCTGCTAAGAAATGGAACCTTTTTGCCGGTATCAAAGCATGAAAAATTAACGAAGAGGTTTTACGCTTTCTGGAATTAAAACGGGAAGGTGTTTGGATGTTCAAACACCAAGTAGCTGTCTCTGGTGCACGCCAATCAGTTCCAATGTCAACGCCATATATTGTTAGAGCTACGTGTGTTTGCATGTTCACCACAAGTAGAGTTTGTGGTTAATGCAGTAACTTGATAACTTGCAAAAGCAATGGTGTAAATGCTTACCCCGAGCTCTCATACTCTGACGGTGCATTGTCTTTGAGTTGTGCGCCTTTTGGCGTCATCTGGTCCAACACCATGTGAGACTAGGCTCTAAGGAAAGCTGTCTCGGGTGTGGACCAATCAATTTCAAGGGCAGTGCATACATTATCAGAGTTGTGTTTTTTGTTTGCATTCCGACCGCAGGTATTGTGGTCTATGCAAACATGACTCCTTGTAAAAAAAAGGTGGCAGTTTTGTTGCCGGATAAAAGGGTAAAAAAAACAATTACAGTATCAACTTGCAAAAGGTTTCTCTTTGGCGTTTCATCATCTTAACACAACCCCTGCTGTTTTATTATGGGCCAGAAAGGGTAAAACCTCTTCTTATTTTTGTAACGCTGATAAGCTTAGGGAGGGGTCTTCATTCAACAGATCGTAGCTCGATGTCGATGATGATGATCTAGTTTACAACGGGCAGAAGGAAGAAAGCGAATGCGTGGTGGAATCAATGATATTGGCAACGTCTTAACTCCTTCTCTCGAATAAAACTCACTCGGAAATTGTCTGTCGTTCATACGTGCCCGGCGCAGCGCTCGTTTCTCTACTCATCAATGAAGTCAGTGCTGGGAATTCCACGTTCCTATGGCGGGGGCGGGGGGGTGGTGCAGCCTAATCCACAGGACATCCACCCCTGGATGTCCACGCCGTTGAAGAGCGAATCGATGAGTTGACAGAGAACCTGGAATTGACCTCGCGACCTACTTAACGGTTGTCTGTCCGTCCCGCGCGTGACGTCACTCCACATGAGGCCCACCCCCCCCGCGTGACGTCACTCCACATGAGGCCCACCCCCCCGCGTGACGTCACTCCACATGAGGCCCACCCCCCCCCCCGCGTGACGTCACTCCACATGAGGCCCACCCCCCCCCCCCGCGTGACGTCACTCCACATGAGGCCCACCCCCCCGCGTGACGTCACTCCATATGAGGCCCACCCCCCCCGCGTGACGTCACTCCACATGAGGCCCACCCCCCGCGTGACGTCACTCCACATGAGGCCCACCCCCCGCGTGACGTCACTCCACAGGAGTGTGTGGATTTTTACACCAACGCAGAGGAAGGTCTAGCTGAATTAAATAATTAAATATTTTTTACGCAAAGTCGCGTCAAATATGACGTTTCTTTACAGAAAGTGACGGTAAAAAATAAATCTACGCAGCACAGTGCTACATCCGTGCGTGACGTCACTGCAAAAGCCCCCTCCCCCCTCCTTCATTAATATTCATGCCCCGCGTGGACATTTACACTGACGCACAAGAAGGCCGCGCACTCCACATGCCGCACCCCTCCCCAATAACCATTAGCGGGTGACGTCACTCCACATGGGTCAACCCCCCCTCATTAATAATCATGAGCGGGTGACGTCACTCCACATGCCGCGCCCCTCCCCAATAACCATGAGGGGGTGACGTCACTTCACATGCCGCACCCCTCCCCAATAACCGTTAGCGGGTGACGTCACTCCACATGCTGCACCCCTCCCCAATAACCACGAGGGGGTGACGTCACTCCACATGCTGCACCCCTCCCTCATTAATAATCATGGGGTGACGTCACTCCACATGCCGCACCCCTCCACAATAACAATGAGCTGGTGACGTCACTCCACATGCCGCACCCCTCCCCAATAACAATGAGCTGGTGACGTCACTCCACATGCCGCACCCCTCCCCAATAACCATTAGCTGGTGACGTCACTCCACATGCCGCACCCCTCCCCAATAACCATTAGCAGGTGACGTCACTCCACATGCCGCACCCCTCCCCAATAACCATTAGCAGGTGACGTCACTCCACATGCCGCACCCCTCCCCAATAACCATTAGCGGGTGACGTCACTCCACATGCCGCACCCCTCCCCAATAACCATTAGCGGGTGACGTCACTCCACATGCCGCACCCCTCCCCAATAACCATTAGCGGGTGACGTCACTCCACATGCTGCACCCCTCCCCAATAACCATGAGGGGGTGACGTCACTCCACATGCCGCACCCCTCCACAATAACCATGAGGGGGTGACGTCACTCCACATGCTGCACCCCTCCCCAATAACCATGAGGGGGTGACGTCACTCCACATGGGGCACCCCCCCCTCATTAATAATCAAGAGCTGAACAATTTTTCTATTTAATATTTTAGATTTACTGCAATCTACAAAAAAAATCTAGTTTTATTTGTTTCATATAAATGATTGTATTATTTAGAATTATTATAGTAGTGTATACTTTTCGATTTAAAGCTTTCGTGACTGCAGGGATTCATCTTCTTGGTTCTTTCGGTAAAGTCACGTAGAAGGGAAATAATAACATAATAAAAATAAAACTTAATAAAATAATTCTCACGACGTTTCGGCCACAACGGTATCAAAACAGGTCTGTCGGGAAGACAGCGTCTGAATGACGCTATCTTCCCGACAGACCTGTTTTTCACCTGAGGACGGCTGCTTGCGTTGTGGCCGAAACGTCGTGAAAATTATTTTATTATGTTTTATTTATATTATTTTATTATTTCCCTTCTACGTGACTTTACCGAAAGAACCAAGAAGTGTATACTTTGTGACTGATGAAGGACTCACTATACCCGGTTTATAAACTGGGCCATCAAAATAACACATTTCAAATGTAATCCTCATCATGGATCTCCCGCGGTTTAAACCCCGGCAGTCTACAGCCCCTATCGTCTACTCTGTCTCGCTACTCACCTCTCTACCTGTGAAGAAGGGTCATTGCTCGAAACGTCACCTATTATCTATATGTTGTACTTTCAAGGCCACACATTGTTATTGACGAATGTTGATGGTGTCATGAGTCACCACCCTCCTCCATCCCCCCCGCCCGTCATCGAGCAGCGGACAGAGCATGTCTGGTGAGGATGCATGGTGGGAAGCAGAGCTGTAAAGCCTTCAGTGTCTTCCAACGCTCGCTCGCTCACACTCGGACATCCAGAGAAGACCGTGCAACGTGTCCCGACGCAATGCCCCCGATCCACAGACGCACCCTACTCCGCCGCTCCTAACGCGGTTACCTGGGCGTGACCACCTGAGTCTGGGATTGTAGTCGGTGCCCTGCATCTGTGGGGGCCGTTGGCCCCCGGGGTCCCTCCCGCCTGCATCCCCTATTGTGTTTACGTTACCCCACCTCCCTATTACCCGCTACGGTTTCGCCGGCATTCGAACGCGACGCCCCTACTGTTACAGCCTCGCGCCGCGCTCCCACGCTGCGAGCATACGTGTGCACAGCATCATCAATCAAACGCCACACTCCCCCTCCTTACACCGCTACGTGCAGCTCTCGCACACTGCGAGCGTGTGCCCGTCTATAGCCCTGTGCGGCATTCGCCTCCACGTCGAATAACCACGTGACCAATGCGCATCCGTATCCGACACGTAACGAACGTATGCGCACTCACGCACACAGCTCCCCGCGGCACTCACTCACCACTGAATACTCGCGTTATGATCGCGCACCTGTATCACACACGGGGTGAACACACGCGACACCCACTCTCGCACCGCTCTGCGCAGCGCTCCCCCGAGGCGAGCCGCAGCACTACAGAACCACTGCGCACACACGCGCACCCGCACGCTCAGCTCCGCGCAGCGCTCACTCACGTGGCGAACCACTGTGCACACAGCGCACCCGCGCGCTCAGCTCCGCGCAGCGCTCACTCACGTGGCGAACCACTGTGCACACAGCGCACCCACACGCTCAGCTCCGCGCAACGCTCACTCACGTGGCGAACCACTGTGCACACAGCGCACCCACACGCTCACGCTGCTCGACAAGATCACGCGAGGCCACGCTTCGCTATTAATGATTTATTATCTGCTACCTGGAACTAGATGTTAAATCAGTGTGAGTCGACGAGGCTGGCCTGTTCCACTAAACCTGTACCTATTCCCTATCTATCGTTCACGAAATACGTTTACCTCCTTACTCACGGTTTGAGGTACTCGACGTTCCGTGGATTTTCCTCGCTGCTTGCCTCGACACGTCGCACGGACGTCCGGAGGGCAGAGCTGGGGGCCGTCTTGGACGCTGGCTTCTCGGAGTAAGAGAGAGCTCTACCTCGCTACGCTCCCTTTTATCCTAATTCCCCGGACTCAGGCCCCTACCCCCTTCCCACGTACCGTGGGCCTTCGATATGGTAATCGGATGTTCCGCGAGTTAACTCCTTGCTCACGCATGCCTTTGTTATTGCAGATTATGCGGCGGCGGCGTCCATTACAAAGGTGCGCCGTGGGAATTTGTGCACGGCTGCCCGCGTGACCCCGCTCTCCAGGTTATTTATACTAACAGCCTTATCCTTTAACTCCCCTAACAATGGTGCCTGCGTGCCCGAGCGTAATTATGCCGTCCCTCCGCTGCCTGTGCGGGGGTGCCTGATCATGCAGTTCAGATGCGTTGCGTGTTTTCTAATGATGCTCCTCCATCACAATGCTTATTCCCTCTGCCCTGCCCCGTCGATACTTGCGTGTGTGGGGGGAAATGCGCCTCAACCGCGGTGGCCGAATGCCCCACGCCGCGACCACACCATATTAAGGCTGATCGCAGCACCGCGGCGCAACGTAGCACGGGGGAGGTCATCCAATTCCCTGATCGCCAAAAACCGTGAGAGTTAATCCCGATAAGGTTTTCTCGGATAAAAACCGGTCGGCCAGGTGACCTCCCCTCGGAGCTCTATGGGGGGGGGGGGGGGGGGGGATGCGTGCGGGTGTGTTAATGTGAGGTGAGGTGAGGGGGACAAGGGGTCGGCTCCGTCGCTTGGTGGTGGCGAGGTCGTAGCTGGGGCGCGTGCTGAACGGCTTCGTGGCGGCGGCATCACACATCTACCATCAGTTTCAGGCTCATTTATTAGGCATAACCCTGAGAGCCATGCGGCCCTTGACTCGGGTGCAACCGCAACAAAACAAAAACATGAACAAGAAACATCTTAAAGTGACTACACGCAACAGAAAAATCCTGGAAAAAACAGCAAAGTCTTCCAGAAAAAAACACCGTACTTCAACGCTGTGTGCAAAAATCCCAGTGGGATGCAAGTCAAACAATAACAACCATAAGACAATGTAGAATAAAGTTATCAGGCTAACTCTGTACTACAACAAACATGGCTAAACCAAAACGTTTACGAAATAAAGCTATAAAACAATGTAACAGTGAACTGTGATTAAAATTTAACAATAAACGATATACATAACATGTACTACCAAACTTTGCAGCCATAGTTGGTTCAATGAGTCACTCCATAACAGCAGGAGTATCAGTAGCAGAATAAAAAAATGTCAATGCACCTTTAAAGATCAAACTCAAGATCATACTTTGCAGCGGTCAATGATACATTTTATTTCAGGCCATTCTGAATAGCAGTGGCAGCTAGTGTGTGTACAACTCCTCTAGAGCAGTTTTGAGTGAAGATCTCACAGATCGTGATCCAAGTTGCAGTTTATTGCCGATAGCATTCCAGACCCTGGGGGCATAAATCGGCCGCCACACTACAAGAAGCAGGTGACGACCCACAATCAACACGTGATGACTCAGCAGTCACGTGTCTCTCACGTGGATAACGATCGGCCGATTGCATTCTTGACTCCAGGAGTGGAGAGATCACGGCCGATTATGATGACAATGATAGGGTACAATGTCTATTGTATTCCTACAGCACACATTCACCCTCCCCCACCACCCACCCCCGCTCCCCGTCAGTAACGACAAAGACGTCGTGTGTCACGCGGTGGTCGGATTGCTCCTTGCCGCTACGCCGAACTACGATGTAGCAACCTGGATATCTCAAATGATAGCCCAACGAAGTGGTTTATCACGTGGACATTTATAGCAGCCACATACTCTAACCGCGTGACGTTGATTCTACATGTGGAGGGAAAACCCGGAGGACCCGGAGAAGAATCCACACGACCACGGGGAGAGACACGCAAACTCCAAATATGCAGCAGCAGGCGTCAGGGTCGGGATCGAACCCACGACCTCCTGTAGACCAGGCGATGTAGTTAACATCTCCTAGCCACCGTGATGATGAGAGAGAGAGACACGCAAACTCCAAATCTACAGCAGCAGCAGCAGGGTCGGGATCGAACCCACGACCTCCTGTATACCAGGCGAGGTAGTTAACATATCCTAGCCACCGTGACGATGAGAGAGAGACACACACATACAGCAGGCATCAGGGTCGGAATGAACCCACGACCTCCTGTATACCAGGCGAGGTAGTTAACATCTCCTATCCACCGTGATGATGAGAGAGCGAGACAACGCAAACTCCAAATATACAGCAGCAGGCGTCAGGATCGGAATCGAACCCACGACCTCCTGTATACCAGGCGAGGTAGTTAACATCTCCTAGCCACCGTGATGATGAGAGAGAGACACGCGAACTCCATATATACAGCAGCAGGCGTCAGGGTCGGGATCGAACCCACGACCTCCTGAATACCAGGCGAGGTGGTTAACATTCCTAGCCACCGTGACGATGAGAGAGAGACACACACATACAGCAGGCATCAGGGTCGGAATCGAACCCACGACCTCCTGTATACCAGGCGAGGTAGTTAACATCTCCTAGCCACCGTGATTATGAGAGAGCGAGACACGCAAACTCCAAATATACAGCAGCAGTCAGGGTTGGGATCAAACCCACGACCTCCTGTAGACCAGGCGATGTAGTTGACATCTCGCCACCAATCGATGGGGCCCGTGGATTGGGAGCGTGTTCGTGGCGAGAGACAATCACGCACCTTCCCCGCAGACCGACAGTGCACAATGACGATAGAACCCTCGGCTCTCTGCGAACATTCGACCCTTCACACCGTGCACGAGATGGTGCAATGCACGAGGGAGCTGCCACCCTCCCGGGCCGTCCATAAATGACGTCACGCACCTAGGGGGGGGGAGTCAGACATTTGTGACGATGTGTGACGAGGGGAGGGGGAGGTTTGAGAAATGGTGACGTCACATCAAAATGCACAACTTTAAATAAATATAGACAACGCGTTCTACTTAATTAAATAGACTTTTTAAATACATGTTTTCTCCTACAACATCAGAGTGCAGCGCCACATTAAATACGCACTACAATGGGGGGGGGGGGGGCAGAGCTTTCTGACGTCATATTTGAGGGGGGGGGTCTGACTTTTTGTGACGCCGTGTGACGAGGGGGGGAGATCAAAAATCGTCCAAAATCGCGTGACGTAATTTATGGACGGCCCCTAACCGCGTCTGTCCACAGCGAGTCTATAGTACAGTCTGTTCAGTGGGAGTCCGAAAAACCGGTCATCCGTAACCGGTCGTGTGAACGGTTACCCGATCAAAAAGTCGGAAAACCGGTAACCGTTTGCTGTGGAGTGTTGCGAGCGCCGACGTGCAAACAAAGCAGCACGGCACGTGCGGCTCTGATTGAAACCTCGTGCAGCCTCATCACTCATCCCACCCCTCCTCCTCCTCCACCACGTGTTGCGGTCGCGTCTCGGTTCAGGGGAACACGGAGCAAAGGTGCAGCACTACAACTCCCCGCTCACGCCACTTGCTGGAAGAAGGGGAGGGAGGGAGGGACCTTAGCTCTCTGGCCTCTCTGTGTCGCTTGAGCGTTCCCTTCTCAACTTCGATATACGACGACCTCAATACGCATCTCTTAGACAATAAACACGGGCGTCTCGCCCTGCGGAAGGGACGCTTAATCGAGACAATTCTGCGTGCTCACCATACCGCCGTGCCAGAGCAATAAGCCGGTGAATGAGTGACGACAACGACGACGATGTCGCGTGTGCACGCGCGCTAATGGTTAACCACGTGGTGGCGGGCAGGCGAGGGCCTGGAGACTCCTCGGGCGGTCTCTCTCTCTCTGTCTCTATAACCCACCACGGGAGTCTCGGAGCCAGCCACTTGCACCTTGGCCGCTGGCGGTGGTGGAGGTGGAGGCAGTAGCGTTGCTGCTGATGCTGGTTGTTGGTGGTGGTGGTGGTTGTGGTGAGATGTGCCGGTGGTGGAACTAGCATGTATGTATGAACTTCTTTCGCGCCGTACGTAGCCAGCCGTGCTAAGCGGAGGTGCGGGGTTAGCACAACAAACTGATAGTGGTGGTGGTCGTGGCACAACTGGTGGTGGTGGTGCTTGCTGCTGTTGGTGGTGGTGGTGGTGGTATTGGTACGACTGATCGTGGTGGTGGTGGTGGTATTAGTACGACTGATCGTGGTGGTGGTATTGGTAAGACTGATCGTGGTGGTGTTGGTGGTGGTGGCATTGGTACGACTGATCGTGGTGGTGGTGGTATTAGTACGACTGATCGTGGTGGTGGTATTGGTAAGACTGATCGTGGTGGTGGTGGTAGTGGTGGTGGTATTGGTACGACTGCTCGTGGTGGTGGCTGCTGGTGCTAGTTGTACCGAAGATAACCCATCATGGACCCGTGGGGAGCGAGCGATTCTCAACATCCTCCGCACGCGGGAGTGGAGGTCGCGCCATCAAGCCAGCAGCAGCATCAGAGTAAGAAGTTGACGGCGTTCCCTACGGGTCAAGAAATCCAAGTTCGTCTCCGACGGATCTTCACACGGTGAGAGTAGCACCACGGAATCTCTGCACCGGTGCGGTGCGCGACGTCTCTGACTGTTCAGTCCTCTTGGTCAGGGTCCACTCTCGTCTCGTGATGATGATGATGATTGTGATTATTTTCACGCTTGTCAAGCCAGGAAATTCTCACCACGTTGTCGTGGTTCGGGGTGGACGGGGATAATTCGAATATGACGGGAAAAAACCTCAACGCCACTTCAAAGGGAAACATGAAAGGCGACGTTTCGGGCAATGACCCATCACACATAGATATTACAATTCAGTCATGTGACTGGTGATTCTTTTTTTCTCTTCGGATTCGGACTCGTCTATTGTTGCTGTGGTTTTAAACAACAACAACAACAAAGTTAAACCAAACACGACAATGTCACCGGTATTGTTCAAACATTCCCAATGCTGAAAGAACACCTCCAAATGACTCAATTGGGATCGCACAGCAACAGAAGTAGCAGCATCGCCTCCTCCACCGCCTAACCAAACCGTTGACTTATGATTGTATCTCGTCGCGACCCGCGTGGCTAATGGACAACTGCATGGAATCTGTCGCCCGTTTTGTTATTAACCCAACACGAGGCTATAAACGCAACTTTTTATATAATTCTAGATTTGAAGTTTTCGTGACTGCAAGGATCCATACTCTTTGGTTCTTTCGGTAGAGTCACTGCACTCCCCGCCTCCTGAATCTCTCCTCCCTGGCTCTTACCCCCCCCCCCCTCCTCTTACCTGATATAATCGATTGTCACAAACAGCTCTCTTTGCCCACCACAGTATTTTTTGTTTCTTACTGTGGTTGTCCCACCTGATGACGGAAGCTTGTGTTGCTTCCGAAACGTCGTGATTTAATTTAGTTATTTCTAGTTTGTTTATTTTTTTTTATTGTATTAATTTTTATTCTTATTTTATTTTTTCACCTACGTGACTTTACCGAAAGAACCAACGAGTATTTAGATTATCTCACCAGGTAAGGCCCACACTAAGCTGCTGTATAGTTCGTTTTTTTCAAAACCGACCTGGCTATTACAAATGATCGTGCAACGAAGTGGCTTCCCATCATCGTCATCATCACGTGGACATGTATAACAGGCAAATACTCTAAACGCGTGACGTTGATTCTAAATGTGGAGGGGAAAAACCGGAGGACCCGGAGAAAAATCCACGTGACCGCTGGGAGAGAAACACCGCAAACTCCAAATATACAGCAGCAGGCGTCAGGGTCGAGATCGAACCCACGACCTCCTGTATACCAGGCGAGGTAGTTAACATCTCATAGCCACCGTGATGATGATGAGAGAGAGAGACATGCAGACTCCAAATATACAGCAGGCGTCAGAGTCGAGATCGAACCCACGACCTCCTGTATACCAGGCGAGGTAGTTAACATCTCATAGCCACCGTGATGATGATGAGAAAGAGACACGCAGACTCCAAATATACAACAGGTGTCAGGGTCGAGATCGAACACACGACCTCCTGTATACCAGGCGAGGCAGTTAACATATCATAGCCACCGTGATAATGATGATGAGAGAGAGAGAGACGCAAACTCAAATATACAACAGGCGTCAGTGGAGATCGACCCACGACCATCTGCATACCAGGCGAGGTAGTTAACATCTCATGGCCACCGTGCCCCATCACGCCCCCCCCCCTCCCACCAACACTTACACGGCAACTCGCCAAACCAACCACTCAAGTGAGCTTTAGACCCCCACGTCCACGGCTCGTGATGACTGCGGGGGCTATAGGGGGGTCCCACTTTTGAGGTGGGGGGGGGTGCCCGCGCCCCTCTCAATTTGACAGAACAGAGAGGTGGATGCCGAATGACTGACGTTCATCCATCATGAGCAGCAGCAGTAGCCCTAACGGCCTGTTCTCAAGGCTATACGGGGCGGGCAGATGGTTACCTCTGTCTGTATGTTCTTGGTTCTTTCGGTAAAGTCACTTAGAAGGGAAGTAATATAATAATAAAAATAAAACAAAATAAAATAATTCTCACGACGTTTCGGCCACAACACAAGCAGCCGTCTTCAGGTGAAGACCAGGTCTGTCGAGGCGACAGCGTCTAAAAGAAAACACCACCACGCTTGGAGCGTCTATTTAAGCTGGGTTGGAAGGGGGGGGGGAAATGCGCATTGGCAAAATAATCTGCATATCAAGAGGAATTTAGCATATTTATGGGAAATGCAGGAAATACAGGAATGCGATTATGTATGTTACAGGGAACTGGCCTTGAACCTAGCTCTGGGGCAGCTGCTGTCGCTACTCATCTGCGGCACGGGCGTGTGCAGCCAGTACCTGCAGGAACACGGCGTGAACACCCCAGTGTTCCAGAGCTTCTTCAACTACGCACTGCTGCTCCTCGTGTACGCGGGCATGATGGCGCTGCGCCGCGGTCAGTCCAATGCCTCTTGGGAAGCCACTGGGAGCTGGGCCCTTGGAAATCATCGAGTCTGAACACTCGTTTCTTTACAACTGCTTATGCGTGTTTAGTTTGTTGTCCTTCCACTCGGCTACGATGAGCAACGGTTGGCTACGTACGGTGCCAAAGGCGTTCAACATTCACACACACATACACACATACACAACAACAACAACAACAACCGCCATTCGCCACGACGCTTGTGCCAGGCCATGTGCACCTTGAGGCCACGTGAAGTGTCGAACGCCCGCTGGCAGGAGGTCACGGGGCAGACCCAGGTGCCACGGGTCGACTGACTGAGATGACCGAGATGACTGGCTGATGCACCACCTGTGCCGCCTACTGTGCCAACTTGCTGTATTTTAGCCACCCGGCGCTCCGCACGTTGTTGTGAGCGTCGCTCCTCCGCCCTCCGTTGTTGTTGGAGGGCAACTGCCTCCAACTGCCCAGTAGCGTCCTTCACGAGCCTCCTCCACAGAGGCCGATCTTGACACCGCTGGTACACATACACACATACATACACACATACATACACTGGAGCTTTGCACTTTAAAATCTAGATCTAAAACTCATTTATCCCAGTGGGCCTTACCTTGAAAACTCGTATAGCTCAGTGGGCCTTACCTGGCGAAATGGAAAAAAACAGTACAGTTTAGTTTGTCGCACCAAATGGTGCAATTGCGCGCACAGGAGCTCTCCTACACACGCGGTGCTGAAGCAGTAACGCACTCGCAACACTGTTGGTTTGTTCGTGTGTCGGGTGGAGGAGGGTATATGACACGAACAAGCACGCGGAGATCTGACCCAAACATCAACTGGGAATGGTCACGCCGGTCGCGAAAGTCCGCCCGTGTTAAACTGACACCACCCCACCCACACCTCACCATCCAACTCACCCAACCTACTCCTCTCCATCCAACTCACCCCACCCACACCTCACCATCCAACTCACTCCACCCACACCTCACCATCCCACTCACCCCACCCACACCTCACCATCCAACTCACCCCACCCACACCTCACCATTCAACTCACCCCACCCAAACCTCGCCATCCAACTCACCCCACCCACACCTCACCATCCAACTCACCCCACCCACACCTCACCATCCAACTCTCCCCACCCACACCTCACCATCCAACTCTCCCCACCCACACCTCACCATCCAACTCACCCCACCCACACCTCACCACCCAACTCTCCCCACCCACACCTCACCACCCAACTCTCCCCACCCACACCTCACCATCCAACTCTCCCCACCCACACCTCACCATCCAACTCTCCCCACCCACACCTCACCACCCAACTCTCCCCACCCACACCTCACCATCCAACTCACCCCACCCACACCTCACCACCCAACTCTCCCCACCCACACCTCACCATCCAACTCACCCCACCCACACCTCACCATCCAACTCACCCCACCCAAACCTCACCATCCAACTCACCCCACCCACACCTCACCATCCAACTCGCCCCACCCACCCCTCGCCATCCAACTCGCCCCACCCACACCCCACCATCCAACTCACCCCACCCACACCTCACCACCCAACTCACCCCACCCACACCTCACCATCCAACTCGCCCCACCCACACCTCACCATCCAACTCACCCCACCCACACCTCACCACCCAACTCACCCCACCCACACCCCACCATCCAACTCGCCCCACCCACACCTCACCATCCAACTCACCCCACCCACACCTCACCATACAACTCACCCCACCCACACCTCACCATCCAACTCACTCCACCCACACCTCACCATCCAACTCACCCCACCCACAGCTCACCACCCAACTCACTCCACCCACTCCTCACCATCAAACTCACCCCACCCATAGCTCACCACCCAACTCACTCCACCCACACCTCACAATCCAACTCACTCCACCCACACCTCACCATCCAACTCACTCCACCCACACCTCACCATCCAACTCACCCCACCCACAACTCACCATCAAACTCACTCCACCCACACCTCACCATCCAACTCACCCCACCCACAACTCACCATCAAACTCACCACACCCACACCTCACCATCCAACTCACTCCACCCACACCTCACCATCCAACTCACTCCACCCACACCTCACCATCCAACTCACCCCACCCACAACTCACCATCAAACTCACCCCACCCACACCTCACCATCCAACTCACTCCACCCACACCTCACCATCCAACTCACTCCACCCACACCTCACCATCCAACTCACTCCACCCACACCTCACCATTCAACTCACCCCACCCGCACCTCACCATTCAACTCACCCCACCCACACCTCACCATTCAACTCACCCCACCCACACCTCACCATCCAACTCACCCCACCCACACCTCACCATCCCACTTACTCCACCCACACCTCACCATCCAACTCACCCCACCCACACCTCACCATCCCACTTACTCCACCCACACCTCACCATCCAACTCACGCCACCCGCACCTCACCATCCCACTCACCCCACCCACACCATCCAACTCGCCCCACCCACTCCTCACCACCCACACCTCACCATCAAACTCACCCCACGCACACCTCACCATCAAACTCACCCCACCCACACCACACCATCCAACTCGCCCCACCCACACCTCACCATCCAACTCACCCCACCCACACCTCACCATCCAACTCACCCCACCCACACCTCACCATCCCACTCACCCCACGCACACCTCACCATCAAACTCACCCAACGCACACCTCACCATCCAACTCGCCCCACCGACACCTCACCATCCAACTCACTCCACCCATACCTCACCATCAAACTCACTCCACCCACACCTCACCATCCCACTCACCCCTCCCACAACTCACCATCCCACTCACCCCACGCACACCTCACCATCAAACTCACCCAACGCACACCTCACCACCCAATTCACCCCACCCACACCTCACCATCCCACTCACCCCTCCCACAACTCACCATCCCACTCACCCCTCCCACACCTCACCATCCAACTCACCCCACCCACACCTCACCATCCAACTCGCTCCACCCACACCTCACCATCAAACTCACTCCACCCACACCTCACCATCCAACTCGCCCCACCCACACCTCACCATCCAACTCACCCCACCCACACCTCACCATCCAACTCTCCCCACCCACACCTCACCACCCAACTCACCCCACGCACACCTCACCATCCCACTCTCCCCACCCACACCTCACCATCCCACTCACCACACCCACACCTCACCATCCCACTCACTCCACCCACACCTCACCATCCAACTCTCCCCACCCACACCTCACCACCGAACTCACCCCACGCACACCTCACCATCCAACTCTCCCCACCCACACCTCACCACCCAACTCACCCCACGCACACCTCACCATCCAACTCACTCCACCCACACCTCACCACCCAACTCACCCCACTCACACCTCACCATCCAACTCACTCCACCCACACCTCACCATCCAACTCACTCCACCCACACCTCACCATCCAACTCACCCCACCCACACCTCACCATCCAACTCACCCCACCCACACCTCACCATCCAACTCACCCCACCCACACCTCACCATCCAACTCGCCCCACCCACACCTCACCATCCAACTCGCTCCACCCACACCTCACCATCCAACTCACTCCACCCACACCTCACCATCCAACTCACTCCACCCACTCCTCACCATCCAACTCACCCCACCCACACCTCACCATCAAACTCACCCCACCCACACCTCACCATCCAACTCACCCCACCCACACCTCACCATCCAACTCACCCCACCCACACCTCACCATCCAACTCGCCCCACCCACACCTCACCATCCAACTCGCTCCACCCACACCTCACCATCCAACTCACTCCACCCACTCCTCACCATCCAACTCACCCCACCCACACCTCACCATCCAACTCACTCCACCCACACCTCACCATCCCACTCACCCCACCCACACCTCACCATCCAACTCACCCCACCCACACCTCACCATCCAACTCACCCCACCCACACCTCACCATCCAACTCACTCCACCCACACCTCACCATCCAACTCACCCCACCCACACCTCACCATCCCACTCACCCCACCCACACCTCACCATCCAACTCACCCCACCCACACTTCACCATCCCACTCACCCCACCCACACCTCACCATCCAACTCACCCCACCCACACCTCACCATCAAACTCACTCCACCCACACCTCACCATCCAACTCACCCCACCCACACCTCACCATCCAACTCACCCCACCCACACCTCACCATCAAACTCACCCCACTCACACCTCTCACCGTCTATCGCGCAGACGACGGGAACTTGCTGGACGTGCTGAGGGCTCGTGGCTGGAAGTACGCGTTGCTGGCCCTGGTGGACGTGGAGGCGAACTACCTGGTCGTGAAGGCCTACCAGTACACCACACTCACAAGCGTGCAGGTATTACCTGGTAGTGAAGACGTACCTGCACACCACACTCACTAGCGTGCAGGTACTACCTGGTGGTTAAGACGTACTTGTACACCACACTCACCAGCGTGCAGGTACTACCTAGTCGTTAAGACGCACCTGTACACCACACTCACCAGCGTGTAGGTTTAGGGAGGTGTGGGAACGAGACGACTGAAGGAGAACTTATATCTAAACTATTTTTATTTTACCAGGTAAGCCCCACTGAGCTGTGTGGCTCCTTTGCAGAAGGGACCTGCCCACAAGTGATAGCCCAACGAAGTGGCTCATCGTCGTCGTGTGGAAATGTATAGCAGACAACTACTCTAAACACGTGTTTTTAACATTTTAAAACTGGAGGACCCGGAGAAAAATCCACGCGACCACGGGGAGAGAGACACCGCAAACTCCAAAAATACAGCAGGCGTCAGAGTCGTGATTGAACCCACGACCTCCTGTATACCAGGCGAGGTAGTTAACATATCTTAGCCATCGTAATGATGATGAGAGAGACACGCACACAAACTCCAAATATACAGCAGGCGTCAGGGTCGTGATCGAACCCACGACCTCCTGTATACCAGGCGAGGTAGTTAACATCTCCTAGCCACCGTGATGATGATGAGAGAGAGACAAACTCCAAATATACAGCAGCAGGCGTCAGGGTCGGGATCGAACCCACGACCTCCTGTATACCAGGCGAGGTAGTTAACATCTCCTAGCCACCGTAATGATGATGAGAGAGAGACAAACTCCAAATATACAGCAGCAGGCGTCAGGGTCGGGATCGAACCCACGACCTCCTGTACACCAGGCGAGGTAGTTAACATCTCCTAGCCACCGCGGTGATGATGATGAGAGAGAGACACACAAACTCTAAATATACAGCAGCAGGCGTCAGGGTCGGGACGTCTGTGAAAAAGCGCTCTAATGCTCATTGGCTTCCTCCAGTGGGTCACGATGATTGGGGGAACAGAAGAGGGGGGGGGGGTGTTGGAGTAGGGGTGGGTGGGTGGGTGGGTGGGGGAATTGGGAGACGAGAGGGGTTCGTGGTTGAGATCGGGGGGGGTGGGGAAGTAGATGGAGGGGCCCTGAGGGGAGGGGTGGAGGCAGGGCTGGGGGTGGAGGGGTGCAGGGATGGGGAGGGATACGAGTTTGGGATAGGAGGGGGGGGTGTTAGATTTGGGGAGGATGGGAGGGGGGCGGCATGCCCGGGAGAGGGGGTGGGTGGGGGGCACGGAGCCATTTCGGATACCACAGCCATCAAGAGGTTGTCATCCAGACTTGTGACTCGGATATGCCTGGGGGGGTGGACGCTGACATCCGGAGTGTCCGAGCGTCGTGATTGACGCGCTGTCGTGATCCATGTCGTTACAAACAAAGTGTACGCACGCGGCTTTTGCCGGGCTGAGCGCACGCGCAGAGGGAGCGGCGGAGGGTCACGGTGACGAGTTGCTCGGTTAAGGTTGAAGTGAACATCGTGGTGCTTAAACCTCTGTCCCCTCCACCCCCTCACCTCCATCCCCCCCTCCACCCCCTCTCGATCCCCCCTCTCCACCCCCCATCCCCCCTCCATTCCCCCCTCCACCCCCCTCTCCACCCCCCCATCCCGCCTCCACCCCCCCTCCACCCCCCTCTCCACCCCCCCCTCCACCCCCCTCTCCACCCCCCCATCCCGCCTCCACCCCCCCTCCACCCCCCTCTCCACCCCCCCCCTCCATCCCCCCTCTCCACCCCCCCATCCCCCCTCCATTCCCCCCCATCCCCCCTCCACCCCCCTCCCCACCCCCCCCCATGCTCCCTCCACCCCCCTCTCCATCTCCTCTCCACCCCCCTCTCCACCCCCCCATCCCGCCTCCATTCTCTCCCCCCACCCCCCTCCACCCCCTCTCCACCCCCTCTCCACCCCCCTCTCCACCCCCCCATCCCCCCTCCATTCCCCCCTCCATTCTCTCCCCCCACCCCCCTCTCCCACCCCCCTCCACCCGATCCACCCCCTCTCCACCCCCCCATCCCCCTCCATCCCCCTCCATTCTCTCCCCCCACCCCCCTCTCCCCCCTCCACCCCCTCACCCCTCTCATCCCCCTCTCCACCCCCCTCTCCACCCCCCCCATCCCCCCTCCATTCCCCCCTCTCCACCCCCACCCCCCCTCTAGCCACCCCCCTCCACCATCTCTCACCCCCTCTCCATTCCCCTCTCCATCCCTCTCCAACCCCCCCCCCCAGCTCCCTCCATTCTCTCCCCCCACCCTCCCCCCATCCCCCTCTCCACCCCCTCTCCACCCCCCTCTCCACCCGCCCCCCCCCCCCCGCCCCCCAGCTGCTGGACTGCATGGTCCTCCCCGTGGTGTTCGCCCTCTCGTGGTTCTTCCTGCGCGTGCGCTACCGCGCGGGTCACGTGGTCGCCGTGGCGCTCTGCCTCGTGGGCGTGGGGGCCATGGTGGGGGCCGACCGCCTCACGGGGAGGTCGCAGGGCGAAGGTGACGACAGCTGACCGGCCAACATCGTCACCATCACCATCATCATCATGGTCACCATCGTTATCATCACCATGGTCACCATCGTTATCACCATCATTATCATCATCATCACCATCATCACCATGGTCACCGTCGTTTTCACCATCATTATCATCATCACCATCACCATGGTCACCATCGTTATCACCATCATTATCATCACCATCATCACCATCATCACCATGGTCACCATCGTTATCACCATCAGGATCACCAAGTTGATGAGACTGACATCCATGACATCCTCAGCAGCAACAGCACCACAGCCTAGTGAGGGTGTCCCAGACAACCGTCCGAAGAAAGAATTTAAACTGTCCCCCGCATGTCCCCCCGCGTGTCCCCTCGCGTGTCCCCTCGTGTGTCCTCATGTATCCCCACGTCCCCCCACGTCCCCCCATGCGCCCCCTGTGCAACTCTGCACGTGTCCCATGTATCTCCCACGTGTGCCCCACGTGACCCCCACGTGTCCCTGCATCTTCCCCATGTCACCCCCACGTGTCTTCCATGTGACCCCCACGTGTCCCTGCATCTTCCCCCATGTGACCCCCACGTGTGCCCCACGTGACCCCCACGTGTCCCTGCATCTTCTCCCACGTGTCCCCACGTGACCCCCACGTGTCCCTGCATCTTCTCCCACGTGTCCCCCACGTGTTCCCCACGTGACCCCCACGTGACCCCCACGTGTCCCTGCATCTTCCCCCACGTGTCTCCCACGTGTTCCCCACGTGACCCCCACGTGTCCCTGCCTCTTCCCCCACGTGTCTCCCACGTGTTCCCCACGTGACCCCCACGTGTCCCTGCATCTTCTCCCATGTGTCTCCCACGTGGCCCCCACGTGACCCCCACGTGTCCCTGCATCTTCTCCCATGTGTCTCCCACGTGCCCCCCACGTGACCCCCACGTGTACCCCACGTGACCCCCACGTGTCCCTCCATCTTCCCCCATGTATCTCCCATGTGTCTCCCACGTGCCCCCCACGTGACCACCGCCCCAGCCTCTAACCGCGCGCTGGGAGATATGCTCGTGGTGGCCGGGGCCGTCCTCTACGGAGTGTGCAACGTGTGCGAGGAGCAGCTGGTGCGCTCCCGGGGCCGCGTCGAGTTCCTGGGCGCAGTCGGCCTGTTCGGCACCCTCATCAGCGGCGTGCAACTGTGAGTCGTGTTGGAGAGGGGGGGGGGGGGTGGGGGATGTTTTATTTAGTGGGGGGCGGGGGCTTTGAGTGGAGGTGCCGCCGTCTTGTTGATGGTTTGTGAGCCCGCTGGACTTCGATTCCATCTCCCGGCATGGAATTTGAAACAATGGGGGGGGGGGGGGGCAAGCTTCTTAAACTCCACGCGGCAGCAGTGTGATCGGGTTCGCCTATGACCGGCAGGTCACGTGTGGTGGGGTGAAGTTTGGGTAAACTCTCCTACAGCCTCCAAGACCGTACTGGTCCCGGCGTGGAAGATGACAAATCATCTCCAAACGCGCCGTCAAAAGCTCTCCCCCCCCCCCCCCCCCTGAGTGGAAGTTCTTCCACCAGCAGCGCCGTGAGGAGGCAATTGCAGGAGCTGCGTCTTTACCTTTTGAGTGGGGCGGCGGTGGTGGCGGCGTTTGAGAGAGACGGAGAGAGTGGAGAGATTCTGAGCGGTGGCGAAGATTCTGAGCTGAACATCACAGCAGGGCAGAGGTCGCAAACGGGTTTTGATTCCTTACCCGTACCCGTACCCGGCCGCACCAGGGTCGCAAATGGGTACCCGTACCCGGCCGGGTACGGGTAACCGTTCCCTACCCGTACCCTACCCGAAATGAGTGACAAACAGTTACTCACCAGTGACTCACGGCCTACCCATACCCGTACCCGGCCGCACCAGGGTCGCACAGAATTTTACGCACAGATAAAAAAAAGTGTATTAAATACAAGAGGGAATGGGTCACGATGGAATGGGTCACTACGGAATGTCTTGGTGACGACACAATGTGCAGTATTGTTAAAGAATAACTTGGGGGCACAGAAACTAAATAGACGTAGTTTAGTCCATCACTTATTTTGTTTAAGTCAGAATTTGTGTTGTCGTCTCCTGTATACCCGCTGCTTCTGTGTGTCTGTGTGTCCGTCTGTGTGTGTTTGAGTGTGTGTGTCTTTGTGTCTGTGTGTGTGTCTGTCTGTCTGTGTGTTTGTGTGTGTACACGTGGCTCTGTGCGTGATGCGGCTCTCTGTGAACTATTTTGGTCAAAGACTAAAACAACAACAACGTCTCTTATTGTTATTTTGGTGACCAACCGCTGCTCTAGACGTTTCAGTAAGTGAGAAAACCGGTTTTATTCGGTTACATGACGAGTTTATTTCACGCGGTTACCACTCATGAACAAACAAAGAAACGGGCTGTGAGTGAGCAAACTCGACTGTGAATTACACTGTGGCTCTCAAAATAAATAATATATTCATAATAGGCGACGTTTCGGACAAAGGCCCTACCTCATAGCTTATGGATAGAGGCCAGTCGAGAGACAGAGAGGACGATAACAGTTGGAGGACCCCTCCGCCTTGTTTACACCATGATGAGAATTAACATTTTAATCCGATTACCAATATTTAAATAGGCGCACGAGGAGTTACCCAACATTAGCCATTAAACGCCAAACTCCTTCAATGGTTACAAACGCATGCACTCCGTAACTATACATTCACGGATATTCAGTCAAAAAAACCGATAACACGTTGCACCTTGCTCCCGTGACTCACGGTCGTGTGTCACGAGACCCCCTTGAGCCCCCCTACTCACTTTCTACTCACGGCCGTGCGTCACGAGACCCCCTTGATCCCCCCCCCTAATCACCCCGACTCACCCCCGTGCGTCACGAGACCTCCTTGAGCCCCCCTACTCACCCCCGACTCACCCCCTACTCACCCCCGTACGTCACGAGACCCCCTTGAGCCCCCCTACTCACTTCCTACTCACGGCCGTGCGTCACGAGACCCCCTTGAGCCCCCCTACTCACCCCCGACTCACGGTTGTACGTCACGAGACCCCCTTGAGCCCCCCTACTCACCCCCTACTCACGTCGTACGTCACGAGACCCCCTTGAGCCCCCCTACTCACCGCCTACTCACCCCCGTGCGTCACGAGACCCCCTTGAGCCCCCCTACTCACCCCCTAGTCACGGTCGTACGTCACGAGACCCCCTTGAGCCCCCCTACTCACCCCCGACTCACGCTCCAGACAGCCTCACCACGATATCGACGCAGACAGCAGCAGCAGCGGCAAAGGTAAAAGTGCAGCTCCGTGCTGTTGATGGCTCGTGCGGCCACTTTAACACGCAGTAGCAGCAGGATTTACCGACCAATACCACCCATCAGCTTGTTTCGGGTTATGTCGCTTCAATATAAACCCGCCACCACCCGACACAGCCAATTAGTAAGGTTTGTCACGTAAACAGAACGTGGCCAATTCGTCACTAGTACAGCATCACCGGTGCGTTGGAGAGCCAAGCCACAACATTTACAATCTGAGTACGACGTTTCGCCAGTAACTACAACCAGCTTCATCAGGCGACAGCCAGATTTGTGGAGAAGTCCACCTGTTTCGCTCCTTATATAGAGGCGTAGAACAAAGCGTGCCAGCTGCTTACTAGTACAGCAACACCGGGTTACTCGTACAGCAACACCGGGTTGTGTGGTGGAGGGTAAACCCACAACGATTTACGATTTGCAGCCAGTCACGCCGTCTGAGAGAGCCGAAAGATTTGAAGCTTTCGCGACTGCAGGAATCCATACTCTGCTTCTTTAGGTAAAGTCACGACTCTAAACCCCCCCCCCCCCTTCCTTCCCGAGCCTATATAAAGCCACAACAGCAGATCATTCTTTCTCACCTGATGACGGACGCTTGCGTTGCGACCGAACGTCGTGTTCTATTACACTGGTCAACAAAAAAAATTCTGGCCTGGACTTTTGCAGCTGTTTTAGACTAACTTCAGGGTGCTGATTCCAAGTCTGATCTCAGATTTGCTCTATCACATCTCATTTTATGCTATCGGCATACCCCATTTTCATTGATTTTACCCGAAATTAACTCTGTCACTTATGAGTGCAAGTTGTTGCGAGTCAGTGATTGCTTTAGTGTTAAAATATGGTGCTGTATTTTTAGAATTGTGTGTAGATATCCACATTTATTTAATATTTTTCTTCTGCAGTTTTTATTGAAAATGCAATATTTGATATCTCAAAAACCTGATGTGATAGACAAAACTGATGCCAGATTTGGAATCAGCTCCCCAAAATTACCTTAAACCCGTTGGAATACTTATCCCAGAAAAAAGTGTGTTGACCAGTGTTATTTTTTTTTCTATCTACGTGACTTTACCGAAAGAATCAGAGGGTATATAGAGCAAGTACGAGTTGAAGATTTGCCAGCCGGCCCCACCTGGATAGTCAAACGGCTTGTCCAGTAAGCCGCAACCATTAGCAGCGTCCGCAGGAGATGTCAACTACCTCGCCTGATTTGCGGGAGGGTCGCCGGTTCGATCCCGACCCTGACGCCTGCTGCTGTATATTTGATGTTTGCGGTGTCTCTCTCTCTCTCATCATTATCACGGTGGCTATGAGATGTTAACTACCTCGACTGGTGTGCGGGAGGTCGTAGGTTCGATCCTGACCCTTGACGCCTGCTGCTGTATATTTGGAGTTTCCGTTACTCTCTGTCTCTCTCCCCCCCGTGGTCGAGTGAATTTCTCTCCGGGTCCTCCGGTTTCCCCTCCACAACAATAATCAACGTCACGCGTTCAGAGTATTTGACCGCTCTAATGTCCACGTGACGATACGCATCTTCGTCGGGCTGTCGATAATTTTTGACGGCCAGGTCGCTTCTGAAAAACAACTACGTAGCAGCTGAGCGGGGTCTTAGTCGGTGAAATTTTAAAAAATGTGTAATAGTCACGTAGAAGGGAAGTAGTAAAATAATAAAAATAAAACATAATAAAATAATTCTCACGACGTTTCGGCCACAACGCAAGCAGCCGTCCTCAGGTCACCTGAGAATTATTTATTATGTTTCATTTTTATTATTTTATTACTTCCCTTCTACGTGACTTTACCGAAAGAACCAGAAGATGAATCCCTGCAGTCACGAAATCTTTCAATCGAAATTTTTTTTAAATAGTTTATATATTTTGTGTTGTATAGAGCGCACTAACTCGGTCCCGCGGTTTCACTCTGCGCGTCGCTTCTCCACAGCGACACTCAAATGGTTTTATTTTGTGCGGGGCGACGGTCGAGACCGCGGGCGGGTCCCGTGTCTGTCTGGGGGGGTGCCCTGGGGCTTGATGTGCGACACGCGATTTGGTGGGGGGGGGGGGGTCTCTGTCCGTGGTGAGCTGCTCATCACGAGAGAGCGAGCGACTGGTCAGAGACGACGCCGTCTTTATTTTGTGTGTTG
>NC_083783.1:4111713-4131781 GCF_015708825.2 Lethenteron reissneri
GCCAGAGAGGTCGTGTACACCTCGGCAGGGAGGCCGTCTATACCGGGGGCCTTCCCCGCGGCGAGACTCCTCACCGCGGCCTCCAGCTCTGGCAGGGTGACCTGCTCGTCCAGGGCCGTTGGTGTCAGACGAAGCCAAACTGGGGACGCCCTCTAGGAATTTCCGCCACCCGCCCTCCCCGGCAACTCCCTCTCAGCAATAGCTGGCCGTAGTACCGTTGACGAGGCGCATGATTCCCTCCCCGTCGCACTGGGTCTCCCCGTCCGGCCCCGTCAGGCTGGTAATGTCGGTTCGCTGGGCCCGCGTGGCCCCCTGCCTGAAAAAGGCTTTTGTCGGCGCGTCCATGCTGTACAGGTGGGTCATTTTCCGGCCCACAAACCCCCTGTACGCGTCGTTGTCTGAGACGGCCCTCAGGAGCCGCTGTTGTTGCCGCAGCTCCCTGCAGCCGTCGGCGGCGGGGTGGTGGCCCAATGCTTCCTCCACCACCAACACCCGGGCCCGGAGAACCTCCTCCTCCTCACGCCGGGCCGCCACGCGTTGGCCCATGTAGGCCCTTGCCAGCACCCCCACCTGGGCCTTCCCGTTGTCCCACCACTGCTGGAGTGTGGCGAAACGGCCCCGTCTCCCCTCCCACACCTTCCACAAGGCCCGGAAAGCCGCCAGAAACCCACCGTCGTCCAACAGGTCCACGTTCAACCTCCAATACGGGCGCCCTTGCCCGCCGTGAGGGAGATGCAGGCGCACGTGCACCATGTGGTGGTCGGAGAAGCCGGTGGGGATTACCCCGCTCTCACCGAGCAGGCTGGCCCCCCCCGGCGCGACGTACATCCGATCCAGCCTGGCCAGGCTCGGCCGCCCTCCCGCACCGCACCTGCTCCAAGTGTACTGGCGCCGGCCCAGGTTTTGGAGCCGCCACGCGTCCAAAAGTCCGTTGTCAGCCACGACGGCCGCCCACTCTCTCGCCGATTCGGGGTGCGGTTCCGGCCCAGTCCGATCCAGGGAGGGTTGGAGTGTGCAATTAAAGTCTCCCGCCACGACCGTGACCGCTCCCTCGTCGCCGCCGGTCTCCGCCACCACCCGCCGTAATTCTCCTTTGAAGAACTCAGCCCTGTCCCTCGACCTGCTGGCGCGTACACGTTAATCACGTGGGTCTTGGTGCCGGCGAGCACCATGTCCGCCACGACGAGGTGGCCAGCCACTATCTCCCGATACGTCAGGGCGTCTGGGGCGAAAGTCCGGGAGCACACCACCGCGACCCCCGCCGCCCCGTCCACGCCGTTGCTAAAAAAAAGGAACGCCCGTGCAGCATCTGCTGGCGGCTCGGGTGTAGCGCGGCGTCCAGGTGGGTTTCCTGAATCAAGGCTACGTCGACCGCTTGGTCGTCGAGGAGCCTGCACAGGCGGCGCCACCGGTCCTCGCTGCGCAGTCCGTTGCAGTTTATGGTTGCAACAATCAATCCTGGCCCCATCGCGGCTTTCAGGGGAGGTCCACGCACGCCGGCACCCTCGAGGCCACTTTTGAGGCCACCTTCTCCTTGCCCCGCAGCCTCGTCATCATACCCTTGATGCGGTAGCGCTCCCTCGGGGTGCAGCCGTACTCTGCCGGCCGCCGGCAGATCTCCTGCGCCGTGGAGAGGAACGCGTCCGCGTCCGGGAAGACCTTATGGGGCACCACCCTCTTGCCATAATTTTCCCTAAAAAAGGCCAGGATGGCCTGCGCGGGCATCTTTCTGTCCGGTTCTACCGGGCTGCAGCTCCACTCGCTTCCGCAGACGCTGCCCCCGTCGCCCTCATGCACGGTGTAGGCGTCGTCGTCTACGCCGTTGTCGTCGCCGCCTCCTCCCGGGGCGCCGCAGTCGTCATCGTCGCCGCCGCCGCCGCCGCCTCCACCCGCGCCGGCATCCGCGCGCTCGGCGCGGCCACCCCCGGGGTCAGCGTCACCTGCCCACCACCGTGGGTCCAGGACGCCGCTCGGACCGGGGCGACTTTCGTCACCCGGCTCGACGGGCGCTCCCTCGGCCGCCGTCGTCGCCGGCTGCAGCGCACCTCCGTCGCTGCCACAGGTGTCCGTCACTGGGGGGGTGGGGGGGGTGGGGGGGGTGGGGGGGGTGGGGGGGGTGGGGGGGGTGGGGGGGGTGGGGGGGGTGATGGTTCCTCCAAGGTCCATCTCCTCCCCTCGCGCCTCGTTCTCAGCATCGACGGGCGGCCTCGCCGCGTCTCTCTCGATGCCGGCCGTGCGCTTCGGGGGGGCGCCTTCGCCCTCCACCTCCACGTGCCCGTTCTTCGCCTTCCTCTTTGCCCTTTGCTTCTTACGACTCCCCTCGACCACTACGAAGCCGGCGGAGTCGTCCCCCCGCGCCTGCGCGTCGTTGGCTGGTTGCGCTCCCGGCGGGTCGTGGCTGGTGACCTGCCTCTCCCGCCGGTCCTGGCACTCGTCCTGCTGCGGCTGCTGTTGCTGCTGCTGCCGCTGCTGTTGCTGCTGCTGCGTCGGCTGCCGCCGCTGCGGCTGCTGCTGCTTCTGCTGCTGCTCCTGTTGCTGTTGCTGCGGCTGCTGCTGCTGCTGCTGCGGCTGCTGCTGCTGCTCCTGTTGCTGTTGCTGCGGCTGCTGCTGCTGCTGCGGCTGCTGCTGCTGCTGCTGCTCCTGTTGCTGTTGCTGCGGCTGCTGCTGCTGCTGCTGCTGCGGCTGCTGCTGCGGCTGCTGCTGCTGTTTTTGTTGCTGCTGCTGCGGCTGCGGCTGCTGCTGCTGCTGCTGCTGTTTTGTTGCTGCTGCTGCGGCTGCTGCTGCTGTTTTTGTTGCTGCTGCTGCGGCTGCTGCTGCTGCTCCTGTTGCTGTTGCTGCGGCTGCTGCTGCTGCTGCTGCGGCTGCTGCTGCTGTTTTTGTTGCTGCTGCTGCTGCTGCTCCTGTTGCTGTTGCTGCGGCTGCTGCTGCTGCTGCTGCGGCTGCTGCTGCTGTTTTTGTTGCTGCTGCTGCGGCTGCTGCTGCTTTTGTTGTTGCTGCTGCTGCCCTTGGTGTTGTTGCTGCGGCTGTTGCTGCTCCTCCGGTCGGACCCATTGTCCCGGCATCGCCGCGGCAGGTGGCGCGACCAACCCGCTCACCTTGCTCGGGCAGTTTCTACGGGCGTGGCCCGGTTTGCCACACCCGTAGCATCGGAGCCCAACCGAAGAGGCATACACCGTGTAAGTGCTTTTGTTTATGGTGTATTTGAGTGTAACGTCAAGTTCTTCGGCCCCATTCTTCAGGACCATAAAAACTTGGCGCTGTAGTGCCTTGACATGGGTGAGTGCTGCGTTGCTCGTTCTCATGGGCAGTGTTGTGATGCTCGACACGGCCGTGCCGAAGCGCTGCAGGTCGACGCGCAGCTCGGCGTTGGAGAGGTACGGCGGCGTGCCGGAGAGCAGCACGCGGACCGCGGGCGAGGCGAGCGGGGCGCACTGCACAAACAGCTCCCCCACCGTGAGCCCCTTCTCCACGACTCGCGCCACCATCTCCTCCTCCGCCACGAACACGGTGACGCCGCGGTTTTGGCGCTGGACGGCCAAGACGCCGGCGGAGCCGACGCACGCGGCCACCGCGCCGGCGACAGCATCGGCTGTCACCTCAGGTGGAGGGAAAGCCACGAGGCCGTTCCTCCGCGTGAGGCTCAGCATCCTCGCGTCCTCCTCTTCCGCGCGCTGGCGCTGCGCCATGATGGTGGTGGCAGAGTACCTTTGCGCTGTGTCGTTGGGCGTTCGCTGGCGGTGCTGCTTTCGTAAATGTTGTCGTTGTTGTCGTTGTTGTCGTTGTTGCCGTTGCTTTGTTAAGTCGCGCCGCGTGTGCGTCGTCCCGCGTGCGCGTGTGGAAGGGGAAAAGGAAAAAATCCGCACAAAAGAAATCTCGCCGCGAGTCGAACGACCGTGACTTTCGGTCGACGAGCTCGGCGGACCAAAAAAAAGGAAAATAAAGAAAAAACTGGGAAAAGCCAAATAAGGGAGTGGGGGGAATAAAGATGAAAACCGAAAACGAGGGATGAAAGTATCGTCCTTTGGTTATTCGGCGGTATGAAACTCTCTCGCGGCCTGAGCCCAGGCCCCCATCCACACCAACGTTGGGGCAGGAGCTCAGGTGAAACGCAGCCGCACCCGACGGTGGTGAGAGAGAGAGAGAGAGAGTGAGCGAGAGAGTGACCGAGAGAGTGAGCGAGAGAGTTAGCGAGAGAGAGAGCGAGAGAGTGAGCGAGAGAGTGAGCGAGAGAGTGAACGAGAGAGTGAGCGAGAGAGTGAGCGAGAGAGTGAGCGAGAGAGTGAGCGAGAGAGTGAGCGAGAGAGTGAGCGAGAGAGTGAGTGAGAGAGTGAGCGAGAGGTGGGAGTTTACATAAAGCAAAGTAAAAAAAAGTTACCAAATGATGAACGAAGCAAAGTGTCGTCTACACCGAGCATCTTCTTGTTTTCAATGATCGTAAAAAAAAATAGAGAGGGGGGGAGGGCAGGGTGGTAGACGCCTAACAGAGTTGTTGTCTTCTGGGTTTCCTAGGACCCCCCCCCCGTACCCCCGATGGCGAACCAGTCGGACCCCGACTACGACCCTGCGGTCTCAACGCAGCACGGCGCCCTGAGCCCGGACCCCTTCCGCTCCAAGCTGTCTCCAGTGGCCGACATGGTGGCTGGCGTCTACCTCACGTCGATATGTAAGCCACCTACCCACCTACTCAACTACCCACCTACCCACAAACCCACCTACCCACCTACCCACCTACTCAACTACCCACCTACCCACCTACTCAACTACCCACCTACCCACAAACCCACCTACCCACCTACCCACCTACTCAACTACCCACCTACCCACCTACCCACCTACCCAACTACCCACAAACCCAACTACCCACCTACCCACCTACCCACTTACCCACCTACCCACCGACCCACCTACCCAACTACCCACCTACCCACCTACCCAACTAGCCACCTACCCACAAACCCACCTACCCACCTACTCAACTACCCACCTACCCAACTACCCACCTACCCACCTACCCACAAACCCACCTACCCAACTACCCACAACCCACCTACCCACAAACCCACCTACCCACCTACCCACCTACCCAACTACCCACCTACCCAACTGCCCAACTACCCACCTACCCACCTACCCACAAACCCACCTACCCACCTACCCACCTACCCAACTACCCACCTACCCATCTACCCACCTACCCAACTACCCACCTACCCAACTACCCACCTACCCAACTACCCACCTACCCACCTACCCAACTACTCACCGATCCACCTACCCACAAACCCACCTACCCAACTACCCACCTACTCAACTACCCACCTACCCAACTACCCAACTACCCACCTACCCACCTACTTAACTACCCACCTACCCAACTACCCACCTACCCAACTACCCACCTACCCAACTACTCAACTACCCACCTACCCACCTACCCACCTACCCACCTACCCAACTACCCACCTACTCACCTACCCACCTACCCACGTACCCACCTACCCACCTACCCAACTACCCACCTACCCAACTACCCACCTACCCAACTACCCACCTACTCAACTAACCAACTACCCAACTACCCACCTACCCAACTACCCACCTACCAAACTACCCACCTACCAAACTACCCACCTACTCAACTACCCACCTACCCACAAACCCACCTACTCAACTACCCACCTACTCAACTACCCACCTACCCACCTACGCACAAACCCACCTACCCAACTACCCATCTACCCACAAACTCACCTACCCAACTACTCAACTACCCACCTACCCAACTACCCACCTACCAAACTACCCACCTACTCAACTACCCACCTACCAAACTACCCACCTACTCAACTACCCACCTACCCACCTACCCAACTACCCACCTACTCAACAACCCACCTACCCACCTACACAACAACCCACCTACCCACCCACCCACCTACCCACCTACCCAACTACCCACCTACCCACCTACCCAACTACCCACCTACTCAACAACCTACCTACCCACCTACCCAACTACCCACCTACCCAACTACCCACCTACCCACCTACCCAACTACCCACCTACCCAACTACCCACCTACCCACCTACCCAACTACCCACCTACTCAACAACCTACCTACCCACCTACCCAACTACCCACCTACCCAACTACCCACCTACCGCCTCGCCTGTGCTCCGCGTGTGTCATTACTCCGGGGAGTGGTGGCGCTGTGGTTAGCGCAATGCAATGCTACGGAATCCTGCTGCAGGATCACGGCCAACACCAGTTGCGATTGTATCTGAACCAGTCCATGGTCTCCTCTAAGTCTACTCAGCCTCAAATGAGTACCTGGTGTGGTGTGTAAAGTATCCGCACTGGGGAAACAAAGGCGGCCGGGCGTGGTGTTGACCATCCACCCCCTCGTGTACCGCCCCTGCCTCAATAGGTGCTCGCTAACAGCACTTTCCCCAACAGTCTGCTAAAGGCTACATGGGGGATCTTAGTTTAGTCTTTGTGTGTGTTTCTATTGTGTATGTGTGCTATGTATCAACGTGTACTGTGTGTACTGTGTGTATGTACTCTGTATGTATCACTGTTGTGTGTTCATGTGCAGCTGTGTATATGTCGTGTGTGCACATGGTTACGTAGTGGGTTCCACGGCGACACACACTTCAACTTGGAGTCAACACGTTAATCGCCACACCCCGACAGGGCAACTGCATCAACGTACGGGATAACAAATAATGTGATGACCACCACGTGTAACTAAGACCACAACGGGGTAACGATCGAAGACCGAAGATCGAAGACCGAAGAGACGAAGGACGGCTGGTCAGAGGTCACAACCGGGTACCCGATACCCGTACCCTACCCGATACCCGGCTACCCGTACGGTACGGGTACGGGTACCCGTTTGTGACCCTGGTGCGGCCGGGTACGGGTACGGGTAGGCCGTGAGTCACTGGTGAGTAACCGTTTGTCACTCATTTCGGGTAGGGTACGGGTAGGGAACGAGTACCCGTACCCGGCCGGGTACGGGTACGGCTACCCATTTGCGACCCTGGTGCGGCCGGGTACGGGTAAGGAATAAAAACCCGTTTGCGACCTCTGCGGCTGGTTGACTCCAGACAACAGCACGGACCGGCTCTCGGGACCCCCCTTATATGCGCCTGAGCGTGGCCTGGCTCCGCCCACCGCCACGCCCCCTTCTGGATCCTACCAGAAGGTTCTCGGCTGCATGTCACGTGTCCCGCTCGCCCCCCTTGGGCCCCCCCCCCCCCCGCTACCCTGTCCTGGTCACGTGCCCTCTCGGGTTCACCCAGAGTATCATTCTTTGGTTCTTTCGGTAAAGTCACGTAGAAATAAATTAAATAATAATAGAATACGACGTTTTGATTGCAACACAAGCAACCATCATCAGGTACAATTGAATGAGAAAACAAACGTAGTAAACCTAGAAATATAATGCAATACAACACAGAGAGTGGGCCAACACAACAGTCAACACCCCACCTGGTTGATTACGTTCTTCCAAAGATTGCTACATTTGAGAGAGAGACAAAACAAAAGTTACATCCCATAGATACATCCCACAGTCATGTCTCTTAGTTACATCACGTAGTTACGTCACGTAGTTACGTCTCGTAGTTACGTCCCGTAGTTACGTCACGCAGTTACGTCACGTAGTTACGTCCCGTAGTTGCGTCACGTAGTTACGTCACGTAGTTACGTCTCGTAGTTACGTCACGTAGTTACGTCACGTAGTTACGTCCCGTAGTTACGTCACGTAGTTACGTCTCGTAGTTACGTCCCGTAGTTACGTCACGTAGTTACGTCACGTAGTTACGTCACGTAGTTACGTCTCGTAGTTACGTCACGTAGTTACGTCACATAGTTACATCCCATAGTTACGTCACATAGTCACTTCGGTTGGGATCTTATCCCCCCCACCCCTCCCACCCCCCCCCCCCATTGTCATTGATGTTAAGCGCCTGGAGGTGGTTTTGATGCACGGTGCAACATGAGCAGATTCATTATCACGATTACTACGCGTGTGTAACATGTGGTTGTGCTGTGTGTACTGTGTGTGCTGTGTGTACTGTGTGTGCTGTGTGTAGGTGTGTGTGCTGTGTGTACTGTGTGTACTCTATGTGTGCTGTGTGTAGGTGTGTGTACTACATGTGTACTGTGTGTAATGTGTGTACTGTGTGTGCTGTGTGTAGGTGTGTGTAGGTGTGTGTACTACATGTGTGCTGTGTGTACTGTGTGTACTCTATGTGTGCTGTGTGTGCTGTGTGTAGGTGTGTGTACTACATGTGTGCTGTGTGTACTATGTGTACTCTATGTGTGCTGTGTGTACTGTGTGTACTCTATGTGTGCTGTGTGTGCTGTGTGTAGGTGTGTGTACTACATGTGTGCTGTGTGTACTGTGTGTACTCTATGTGTGCTGTGTGTGCTGTGTGTAGGTGTGTGTACTACATGTGTGCTGTGTGTACTATGTGTACTCTATGTGTGCTGTGTGTACTGTGTGTACTCTATGTGTGCTGTGTGTGCTGTGTGTAGGTGTGTGTACTACATGTGTGCTGTGTGTACTGTGTGTACTCTATGTGTGCTGTGTGTAGGTGTGTGTAGGTGTGTGTACTACATGTGTGCTGTGTGTACTGTGTGTACTCTATGTGTGCTGTGTGTACTGTGTGTACTCTATGTGTGCTGTGTGTAGGTGTGTGTAGGTGTGTGTAGGTGTGTGTACTCTATGTTGACTGCGTGTGCCGTGTGTGCTTGTTGTGCTGTGTGTAGGTGTGTGTGCTGTGTGTGCTGTGTGTACTGTGTGTAGGTGTGTGTGCTGTGTGTAGGTGTGTGTACTACATGTGTGCAGTGTGTACTGTGTGTGCTGTTTGTAGGTGTGTGTAGGTGTCTGTAGGTGTGTGTACTACATGTGTACTGTGTGTAGGTGTATGTAATCTATGTGTAATGTGTGTGCTGTGTGTAGGTGTGTGTAGGTGTGTGTACTACATGTGTGCTGTGTGTAGCTGTGTGTAGGTGTGTGTGCTGTGTGTACTGTGTGTGATGTGTGTAGGTGTGTGTAGGTGTGTGTACTACATGTGTACTGTGTGTGCTGTGTGTGCTGTGTGTAGGTGTGTGTGCTGTGTGTGCTGTGTGTACTGTGTGTGCTGTGTGTAGGTGTGTGTAGGTGCGTGTACTACATGTGTGCTGTGTGTGCTGTTTGTAGGTGTGTGTAGGTGTGTGTACTACATGTGTACTGTGTAGGTGTGTGTACTCTATGTGTAATGTGTGTGCTGTGTGTAGGTGTGTTTGTGTACTATATGTGTACTGCGTGTGCTGTGTGTAGGTGTGTGTAGGTGTGTGTACTACATGTGTACTGTGTGCTGTGTGTAGGTGTGTGTGCTCTATGTGTACTGTGTACTCTATGTGTACTGTGTGTAGGTGTGTGTACTGTGTGTGCTGTGTGTAGGTGTGTGTATTGTGTGTTCTGTGTGTAGGTGTGTATGCTCTATGTGCAATGTGTGTACTGTGTGTGCTGTGTGTGCTATGTGTAGGTGTGTGTAGGTGTGTGTACTCTATGTTGACTGCGTGTGCCGTGTGTGCTGTGTGTAGGTGTGTGTAGGTGTGTGTGTGCTGTGTGTGCTGTGTGTACTGTGTGTAGGTGTGTGTGCTGTGTGTAGGTGTGTGTACTAAATGTGTGCTGTGTGTACTGTGTGTGCTGTTTGTAGGTGTGTGTAGGTGTCTGTAGGTGTGTGTACTACATGTGTACTGTGTGTAGGTGTATGTAATCTATGTGTAATGTGTGTGCTGTGTGTAGGTGTGTGTAGGTGTGTGTACTACATGTGTGCTGTGTGTAGCTGTGTGTAGGTGTGTGTGCTGTGTGTACTGTGTGTGATGTGTGTAGGTGTGTGTAGGTGTGTGTACTACATGTGTACTGTGTGTGCTGTGTGTGCTGTGTGTAGGTGTGTGTGCTGTGTGTGCTGTGTGTACTGTGTGTGCTGTGTGTAGGTGTGTGTAGATGCGTGTACTACATGTGTGCTGTGTGTGCTGTTTGTAGGTGTGTGTAGGTGTGTGTAGGTGTGTGTGCTGTGTGTGCTGTATGTAGGTGTGTGTAGGTGCCTGTACTACATGTGTGCTGTGTGTGCTGTTTGTAGGTGTGTGTAGGTGTGTGTACTTCATGTGTACTGTGTGTAGGTGTGTGTACTCTATGTGTAATGTGTGTGCTGTGTGTAGGTGTGTTTGTGTACTATATGTGTACTGCGTGTGCTGTGTGTAGGTGTGTGTAGGTGTGTGTACTACATGTGTACTGTGTGCTGTGTGTAGGTGTGTGTGCTCTATGTGTACTGTGTACTCTATGTGTACTGTGTGTAGGTGTGTGTACTGTGTGTGCTGTGTGTAGGTGTGTGTATTGTGTGTTCTGTGTGTAGGTGTGTATGCTCTATGTGCAATGTGTGTACTGTGTGTGCTGTGTGTGCTATGTGTAGGTGTGTGTAGGTGTGTGTACTCTATGTTGACTGCGTGTGCCGTGTGTGCTGTGTGTAGGTGTGTGTAGGTGTGTGTGCTGTGTGTTGACTGCGTGTGCTGTGTGTGCTGTGTGTAGGTGTGTGTACTCTATGTTGACTGCGTGTGCCGTGTGTGCTGTGTGTAGGTGTGCTGTCTCTGCTGGGTAACGGGCTGGTGCTCACGCAATGCCTCATGCGCAAACGCAAACTCAAGCCGGCGGAGATCATCACCGTCAACCTGGCCATCTCTGACTTCTGTCTCTCAGGTGAGATTCGGGGATCATCCTGTGTGTGTGTGTACGTATCCGTGTATGTGTGTGTATATATGTGTGTGTTTACGGGTGGCTAAAGCACAGCAAGTTGGTACAGTAGGGGGCACAGGTGGTGCATCAGCCAGTCATCTCGGTCATCTCGGTCAGTCGACCCGTGGCACCTGCTGGGTCTGCCCCGTGACCTCCTGCCAGCGGGCGTTCGACACTTCACGTGGTAGCCTCAAGGTGCACTTGGCCTGGCACAAGCGTCGTGGTGACGTCACCGCCACTTAGTGGCGAATGGCGGTTGTTGTTGTTTACGTCCGGCAAAACAATCCCCTACCTCCTCGTGGTGCCGAACGGGCAATACCGTCGTGGGGAGTGCTGTGGGTGGGGGGAGAGAGCCAATTCGAATTGACCTTCTCAACTCATGACGTATGTAACCACCACAGCGGCCAAATGGGGGCTCTGGACTGCTGCGAGAGGCTGGTAACCCCTCCACCTTCAATGAATTACCACTAAACCACGACCTTCATGATGGTGAGCGGGCCCGGGAAAAACTACGTGGCCGGGAGTCAGAGCCATTCCCTGTACACCTTGGGGTGCGACAGGGATGTCTTCTTTGTCCTACATTATTTAACATCTATTTTGACCACGTAGTTCGTGAAGCCTTCAATAGCTGTACCGGAGGAATTTCCATTTGTACAGATATAATGGGAGGCTGATCGATGCCCGGGTGCGGTCAAAGGATGGCTCTCTATTGCTCAACCACGTTATGTATGCCGATGATTTGGTAATAGCTGCTCATTCAGAAGAGGAGTTGGAGACGCTGCTGCTGAGACTGGAGCGTGCCACTAAGAGGTGGGGCCTTACCATCAGCCCCACCAAAACTAAGCACCTGCCTGGGTATTTTGTACCATCGGACATTCCACCCCCACAACTCCCAATTGGTGATAGGGCAGTTGTGGAGAGAGTGGAGAGTTTCCCATACCTTGGCAGTGTGCTCATGACCGGCTCCGGTTTAACAGCAGAGGTCTCACTCTGAATCAGCCGACCGGCATTATCTTTTCATCGGTTACGTAATGCTGTGTGGAAGCTACCTGGTCTGTCGCTCCGCACGAAGCTTTAGGTCTTCTCAGCCACGGTCATTTCCCTCCCTTCTCTACGCTTGCGAAACGTGGCACCCCCTAATGGAACATCTTTGCCGGTTAGAAACATTTAGGCTGGCCTACCTACGACCCATCCTGGATTTAACCAGGCTGGATTGTGTGAGCTCACAAATCCTTGAAAGATGTGGACAAAGTCCCTTTCGGCAGGCAAGGCTGCGCTGGCTGTGTCATGTAGCCCGCATGCCCAGCCACCGCATGCCTAAACAGCTTTTGTTCGGCCAGATCGAGGGGGCTAAACTGGCGCGGCACGGGCTAGAGAAGAGATGGAGTAATGTGGTACAGGAGGATGTGGAGCTGAGTGGACTTGCCGATGACTGGTACCAGCGGTGTCAAAATCGGCCTCTGTGGAGGAAGCCGGTGAAGGACGCTACTGGCCAGTTGGAGGCAGTCGCCCTCCAACAACAACAGAGGGCGGAGGAGCGACGGTCACAACAACGAGCGGAGCGCCGGGTGGCTAAAGCACAGCAAGTTGGCACAGTAAGGGGGCACAGGTGGTGCATCAGCCAGTCATCTCGGTCATCTCAGTCAGTCGACCCGTGGCACCTGGGTCTGCCCCGTGACCTCCTGCCAGCGGGCGTTCGACACTTCACGTGGCCTCAAGATGCACATGGCCTGGCACAAGCGTCGTGGGGACGTCACCGCCACTTAGTGGCGAATGGCGGTTGTTGTTGTTGTGTGTGTAGTTCCACGTGGGGAGCGGTAGTGTAGCGGTTAGCGCGCTGCGCTATGAACCTGGCGACCCGGGTTCGATTCCCGCTCACGGCTAACACCAGTGACGATTATCTGAACCGGTCCTGGGCCTCCCCTAGGTCGACTCAGCCTTAAATGAGTACCTGGTGCGGTGTGTAAACATCGCCACTAGGGAGACAAAGGCGGTCGGGCGTGGTGCTGGCCACCCACCCCCTCGTGTACCGTTCCGGCCTTCATAGGTGCTCGCTAACAGCACTTGCCCCTACAGTCTGTTCAGGCTATACGGGGGATCTTTGTCTTTGTCTTTGTGTGTGTGTGTGTAAGTGTCCGTGTGTGTGTGTAAATTTCCGTGTGTGTGTGTGTAAGTGTCCGTGTGTGTGTGTAAGTGTCCGTGTGTGTGTGTAAATTTCCGTGTGTGTGTGTGTGTAAGTATCCGTGTGTGTGTGTGTGTAAGTATCCGTGTGTGTGTGTGTAAGTATCCGTGTGTGTGTAAGTGTCCGTGCGTGTGCGTAAGTATCCGTGTGTTTGTGTGTTTAAGTGTCCGTGTGTGTGTGTAAGTATCCGTGTGTGTGTGTGTAAGTATCCGTGTGTGTGTGTGTGTAAGTGTCCGTGCGTGTGCGTAAGTATCCGTGTGTTTGTGTGTTTAAGTGTCCGTGTGTGTGTAAGTATCCGTGTGTGTGTGTGTAAGTATCCGTGTGTGTGTAAGTGTCCGTGCGTGTGCGTAAGTATCCGTGTGTGTGTAAGTATCCGTGTGTGTGTGTGTAAGTATCCGTGTGTGTGTGTGTAAGTATCCGTGTGTGTGTGTGTGTAAGTATCCGTGTGGGTGTAAGTATCCGTGTGTGTGTGTGTGTAAGTATCCGTATGTGTGTGTGTGTGTGTAAGTATCCGTGTGTGTGTGTGTGTAAGTATCCGTGTGGGTGTAAGTATCCGTGTGTGTGTGTGTAAGTATCCGTGTGTGTGTGTGTGTGTAAGTATCTGTGTGTGTGTGTAAGTATCCGTGTGTGTGTGTGTAAGTATCCGTGTGTGTGTGTAAGTATCTGTGTGTGTGTGTAAGTATCCGTGTGTGTGTAAGTATCCGTGTGTGTGTAAGTATCCGTGTGTGTGTGTAAGTATCCGTGTGTGTGTAAGTATCCGTGTGTGTGTAAGTATCCGTGTGTGTGTAAGTATCCGTGTGTGTGTGTAAGTATCCGTGTGTGTGTGTGTGTAAGTATCCGTGTGTGTGTGTGTAAGTATCCGTGTGTGTGTGTGTGTAAGTATCTGTGTGTGTGTGTAAGTATCCGTGTGTGTGTGTAAGTATCTGTGTGTGTGTGTGTAAGTATCCGTGTGTGTGTGTGTAAGTATCCGTGTGTGTGTGTAAGTATCTGTGTGTGTGTGTAAGTATCCGTGTGTGTTGTGTAAGTATCTGTGTGTGTGTGTGTGTAAGTATCCGTGTGTGTGTGTGTGTAAGTATCCGTGTGTGTGTGTGTGTAAGTATCAGTGTGTGTGTGTGTAAGTATCCGTGTGTGTGCGTAAGTATCTGTGTGTGTACGTATTCGTGTGTGTGTGTAAGTATCCGTGTGTGTGTGTGTACGTATCCGTGTGTGTGTGTGTAAGTATCCGTGTGTGTGTGTGTAAGTATCCGTGTGCGTGTGTGTGTAAGTATCCGTGTGTGTGTGTGTAAGTATCCGTGTGCGTGTGTGTGTAAGTATCCGTGTGTGTGTGTGTGTAAGTATCCGTGTGTGTGTGTAAGTATCCGTGTGTGTGTGTGTAAGTATCCGTATGTGTGTGTGTGTAAGTTTCCGTGTGTGTGTATGTCAGTATCCGTGTGTGTGTGTAAATTTCCGTGTGTGTGTGTAAGTGTCCGTGTGTGTGAGTATTCGTGTGTGTGTGTAAGTATCCGTGTGTGTGTGTAAGTATCCGTGTGTGTGTGTAAGTGTCCGTGTGTGTGTAAGTGTGTGTGTGTGTAAGTATCCGTGTGTGTGCCCCCATACCCCACCACCCCCTTGAAGTGGTGGGGAAGCCGTTCTCGGCGGCGTCCAGCTTCGCCCACCAGTGGCTCTTCGGCGGTGCCGGCTGCCGCTGGTACGGCTTCACGGGGTTCTTCTTCGGCTGCGGTAGCCTCGGCACCCTCACCACGGTCAGCTTCGAGCGCTACCTCAAGATCTGCCACATCGCCTACAGTACGAGCCACACCGACACCGTCAGAGCCGCCCTTCAATTCCACCGCTCATGTCACCTCTCACCCGTCCACCATGACACAGCTTCACCTGTCACCTCTCACCTTTCACCTCTCACCTTTCACCTGTCACCTTTCATCTTTCACCTGTCACCTATCACCTCTCACTTGACACCCCCACCTCTCACCCCCCACCTGTCACCCCCCACCTCTCACCCCCCACCTCTCACCCCCCACATCTCACCCCCCACTGTCACCCCCCACCTGTCACCTCTCACCCGTCCACCGTGACACCGCTTCACCTGTCACCTCTAACCTTTCACCTCTCACCTTTCACCTCTCACCTTTCACTTCTCACCTTTCACCTCTCACCTGTCACCTCTCACCTTTCACCTCTCACCTCTCACCTGCCACCTCTCACCTGTCACCCCCCACCTTTCACCTGTCACCCCCCACCTGACACCCCCCACCTCTCACCCCCCACCTCTCACCCCCCACCTCTCGCCCCCCACCTGTCCCCCACCTGTCACCCCCCACCTGTCACCCCCCACCTGACAGCCCCCACCTCTCACCCCCCACCTCTCACCCCCCACCTGACACCCCCCATCTCTCACCCCCCACCTCTCACCCCCACCTGTCACCCCCCACCTGACACCCCCCACCTGTCACCCCCCACCTCTCACCCCCCACCTCTCACCCCCCACCTGACACCCCCACCTCTCACCCCCACCTGACACCCCCCACCTGACACCCCCCACCTGTCACCCCCCACCTGACACTCCCCACCTCTCACCCCCCACCTGACACTCCCCACCTCTCACCCCCCACCTCTCACCCCCCACCTGACACTCCCCACCTCTCACCCCCCACCTCTCAACCCCCACCTCTCACCCCCCACCTCTCACCCCCCACCTGACACTCCCCACCTCTCACCCCCCACCTCTCACCCCCCACCTCTCACCCCCCACCTGACACTCCCCACCTCTCACCCCCCACCTCTCACCCCCCACCTCTCACCCCCCACCTCTCACCCCCCACCTGACACTCCCCACCTCTCACCCCCCACCTCTCACCCCCCACCTCTCACCCCCCACCTGACACTCCCCACCTCTCACCCCCCACCTCTCACCCCCCACCTCTCACCCCCCACCTCTCACCCCCCACCTCTCACCCCCCACCTCTCACCCCCCACCTCTCACCCCCCACTGTCACCCCCCACCTCTCACCCCCCACCTCTCACCCCCACCTCTCACCCCCCACCCTCTCACCCCCCACTGTCACCCCCCACCTGATACCCCCCACCTGCCACCCCCCACCTCTCACCGCCCCCCACCTGCCACCCCCCACCTGCCACCCCCCACCTGCCACCCCCCACCTCTCACCCCCCACCTCTCACCCCCCACCTCTCACCCCCCACCTGACACCCCCCACCTGCCACCCCCACCTCTCACCTGTCCACTGTGACCCCCCACCCCACCCGCCCCCCCCCCCCCAGGCACGTGGGTGCGACGCCGCCACGCGTTCCTCTGCGTGGCGGCCGTGTGGTCGTACGCCTCCTTCTGGGCCACGATGCCGCTGCTGGGCTGGGGCAGCTACGCGCCGGAGCCCTTCGGGACGTCGTGCACCCTCGACTGGTGGCTGGCGCAGTCATCGGCGGCGGGCCGCTCGTTCGTGCTCTGCATGCTCTTCTTCTGCCTGCTGCTGCCCGCCGCCGCCATCCTCTTCGCGTACGCGCGCATCGTGGGCGCCGTGCGTCGCAGCGCGCGCGACCTCGCCCACTTCGAGCGGCGCGCGCGCGGCGGAGGAGGAGGAGGAGTGGCTCTCGAGCTGCGCATCACCAAGGTGGTGGTGGTGGCGGTGGTGGTGGTGACGGTGGTGGTGGAGGGTTGTGGTGCTGATTGGTGGTGGTGGTGAGTGGATGGTGGGGGTGATGATAGGCAGGGGTGTCGATGGTGGCGGTGGTGATGATGATGATGGGGGAGCGTGGTGGTGCTGATGATGGATGGGTGGTCGTGGTGGTGGCGAGTGGATGGTGGGGGTGATGATAGGCAGGGGTGTCGGTGGTGGTGTTGGTGAGTGGCGGTGGTGATGGTGATGATGATGGAGGGGGAGCGTGGTGGTGCTGATGATGGGTGGTGGTGGCGAGTGGATGGTGGGGGTGATGATAGGGTGGGGTGTCGGTGGTGGCGGTGGTGGTGATGATGATGATGGAGGGGTGGTGGTGGTGAGTGGATGGTGGGGGTGATGATAGGGAGGGGTGTTGGTGGTGGTGTTGGTGAGTGGCGGTGGTGGTGATGATGATGATGGAGGGGGAGCGTGGTGGTGCTGATGATGAGTAGTTGGTGGTGGTGTTGGTGAGTGGTGGTGGTGATGATGATGGAAGGGGAAGGTGGTAGTGGTGTTCATGATGGGTGGTGGTGGCGAGTGAATGGTGGGGGTGATGATAGGGAGGGGTACCGGTGGTGGTGTTGGTGAGTGGTGATGATGATGATGGAGGGGGAGGGTGGTGGTGCTGATGATGGGTGGTTGGTGGTGGTGTTGGTGAGTGAATGGTGGGGGTGATAATGGGGAAAGTGGTAGTGGTGATCATGATGGGTGATGGTGGTGGTGGATGTGTGGTGGTGCTGCTGATGATCATGATGAAGGGTGGTGGTGTTGGTGAGTGAATGGTGGGGGTGATGATAATGGAGGGGGGAGGAGGTAGTGGTGATGATGAGTGGGATGGTGGGAGGGTGGTGATAGTGGTGATGTTTATTTGTGATGATGATGGAAAGCACCACAGCTTCTTGAACTCTCTACGCAACCCCAACTTCAACTGTCACTCTCTACCCCTACCCCAACCCCTACCCCAACCCAAATCTCTACCCCAACCTCTACTCCAATCTCTACCTCAACCCCTACCCCAACCCCTTACCCAACCCCTTACCCAACCCCAACCTCTACCCCAACCCAAATCTCTACCCTAACCTCTACTCCAACCTCGACCCCAACCCAAATTTCCACCCCAACCTCTACCCAAACCCCTATTCCAACCTCTACCCCAACCTCTACCCAACCCCAACCTCTACCCCCATCCCCTCGAACCCCCGTCCCCTCCACCCTCGTTCCCCACCGTGTGCCCACGTGGTTGCAGGTGGCGATGATGATCTGCGCTGGCTTCCTGCTCGCCTGGATTCCGTACGCCGTGGTGAGCGTCTGGTCGGCGTTCGGCGCCCCCGACTCGGTCCCCGTCGCGGTGTCCTTGGTGCCCACGATGTTCGCCAAGTCGGCCGCGATGTACAACCCGCTCATCTACCAGCTGCTCTCACGGCGCGGGAGTGGGGCGCACTGCTGCTGCTGCTGCCGCTGCCGCAAGGCTCGGAGCACGCTCAGGAGGCCCAGGTAGCTCCAGGGCGCCCCGGGTAGATCAAGGGGACCCAAGTAGCTCAAGGAGATCCAGGTAGCTCCACCTTGGAATTCCCTGCCAGCGTCTTTTTCTCCCAAGCTCTGACCGTGACGATCTTGCTCGATTCCACAAACGCGGTGCATCCTGAAACCGTGGTAACCGTGACGGTGCCGTTCGTTGCTGGCCGCTTAACGATTTGTGTCAAACACGTGTTAAACATCTCGTAGCCACCACGTTAAACACGTGTTTAACTTGGTGGCTAGGAGATGTTAACTACATCGCCTGGTGTGCAGGAAGTCGTGAGTTCGATCCCGACCCTGACGACGCCTGCTGTATATTTGGAGTTTGCGTGTCTCCCTCATCATCATCACGGTGGCTAGGAGATGTTGACTACCTCGCCTGGTATACAGGAGGGCGTGGGCTCGATCCCGACCCTGACGCTTGCTGTTGTATATTTGGAGTTTGCGTGTCTCTCTCTCTCTCCCCCATGGTCGCGTGGATTTTTATCCGGGTCCTCCAGGTTTTCCCTGCACATTTAAAATCAACGTCACGCGTTTAGAGTATTTGGCTGCTATCACATTTCTACGTGATGATGATGATGAGCCGCTTCGTTGGGCTATCACTTGTGGTCAGGTCGCTGTATAGCTCAGTGGACCTTACCTGGTAAAATGAAACTAAGTTTATTAATAGGTGAGTGAAATCACCGACCCCTCCCCCCAGGGTTACTTATGTGGGGGCAAAGGTAGATCGTGTCACCGGGTTCGTCTGCCAGACATCGTAGTTAATTAACTACCACTAAACTACGATGTAAAAAACTTATTAAGCTTGTGCCGGAGGACCCGGGGGGACAGGCGTCTATGACGTCTCCTGGCCAAACCCCATTTGGCAGAGCCAGGAGACTGAATCCTCACCCTCGGGGCTCCTCCAGAAACAACAAAAAGCCACTTCGGATGGCTACGTGGAATGTTCAAACGCTCACTGCGGAGTAGAGGCTGCCACTCCTCTGTCAGGAGCTGGACCGGAACCGCCTGGATCTCTGTGGTATTCAGGAGGTCCGGTGGACCGGCTCTGGCTCCTGCCACCACGAGGCGTGGACAGTCCTCTACTCGGGGCAGGAGACTGCCAAACAACAGGGAGTGGCTCTTCTTCTGAATAAACGAATGAAGGGGGCGTGGGAGCGTGGCGGTGAGGTGTGGGAAGCTGTAAGTCCCAGGCTACTTTGGGCTCGCCTTCCCATCAACCGGAGGCGAGGAGTGGTGGTCGTGGTTACTTATGCCCCCACCGAAGACGAAAATCCGTAGAGGGATGCAGGCAAGGCCGATGAGTCAGATGCCTTCTATGACCTCTCGTCACAGGTGCTGGCTAAAGTGGCCCCTTGGGACAGAGTCATCTTGTTGGGTGACTTCAATGCCCGAGTTGGTTATGATGCTAGCACCCAGGTCTGGAGTGATTGGAAGACATGGGCCAGATCAGCTTAATAACAACGGTTGCTAGATTTTTGTGCAGCTCATCATGAAATACTTTTGGAGAATTCAAAAAATCTGGGAGCAAAGAAGCGCGGTGCTGCAATGCGTGTTGATGCGCTGCCCTCTGCCGCCTCTGCTGACTGCTACTGCCCTCTGCTTCCTGCTCCTGCCCTCTGCTGCCCTCTGCTTCCTGCTACTGCCCTCTGCTGCCAGCCTCTGCTGCCCGCTAACGCCCTTTGCTGCCCTCTGCCGCCTCTGCTGCCTGCTACTGCCCCCTGCTGCCAGCCTCTGCTGCCAGCTACTGCCCTCTGTTGCCCGCCTCTGCTGCATGCTACGGCTCTCTTCTGCCCGCTTCTGCTGCCCTCTGCTGCCCGCTATTGCCCTCTGCTGCATGCTACTGCCCTCTGTTGCCCGCCTCTGCTGCATGCTACTGCCCTCTGTTGCCCGCCTCTGCTGCCCTCTG
>NC_083783.1:4139622-4256102 GCF_015708825.2 Lethenteron reissneri
CTGTGGTTGTAGAAAATGTCGGCTCCCTCTGCAGGCGCAAAATGGAGAGCTCCGGCGCTTGCCGATGACGCGGGCTGCGCTGTGTGGAGACCTCTGGCCACGTGGTGTCCGCGTTTCCCGCCAACCGGAGGCGGACCCTCAAAAAATGGCGCCAACTCCCAAACTTTTGGCGCGAAACGCCTTATGGCGGGAACCCTCCAGCCGCGCCGCCTCTTCCAACCCCGCAGGCGTTCCACCGGCCGCTGGAACGGAGATCTCCGCCAAGATCGCAGCGGCGGCGAGCAGCAACTCCGCCAGGCGGGAGTGTGCGTCCTGCAGGCTGGTGTCGGAGGCGGGCGGAGCATCGGCCATTTCCGCGAAGTGCTGCATCGGCGGCAACTCCTCGTCCTCTCCTCCCGAGGGTGGTGTCACCGGTACGTCGTCGTCTCCCCGGTCTTGCACGTGGGAACGAGAAGTCTTCCTTGTGTCCATTCTCCTTGAAGACAGGTTTACTTCTGACGCCAGTTGTAAAGTAGTAACTCGGCAGGAGACGACTTCACGGGTAGCACACTCTTTATTTTCACCTACTTGTAGTTACACGGATGACTAACACCCTACTTCGTTACACGGGTGACCAACACCCACTTAGCTACACGGGTGACGGACACCCACTCAGCTACAACTTCGTTACACGGGTGACCAACACCCACTTAGCTACACGGGTGACCAACACCCACTCAGCTACACGGGTGGCCAACACCCACTCAGCTACACGGGTGACTAACACCCACTCAGCTACACGGGTGACCAACACCCACTCAGCTACACGGGTGACTAACACCCACTCAGCTACACGGGTGACTAACACCCACTCAGCTACACGGGTGACCAACACCCACTCAGCTACACGGGTGACTAACACCCACTCAGCTACACGGGTGACCAACACCCACTCAGCTGTACTGACACGGGCTCTTACGCCCCGTAGCCTTCCGGGACACACCCAGCCGGGGTGCCCGTCTCGGCTCTGGGTACCACCGTCCCGACCCACACGGGCGTCGGACTACGGTCCCCCCAGTCTCGGCTCCGAGCCACACAGGGCCCCTACCTCCTCCACCCCGTCTTCGGTCTTCAACTGGTTAACACTGACCACGAGTGCTCTCGCGCGTCCCCCTTTATACCCCTCCTGCGGACGTCGCTGAGAGTACCCACTTATCTGACCAATCACTGCGCACTCGCTACGATCCTCTTTTCCCAGCTTGTGTGAGCGCGCCTCACCACCGGCGCGCGCGTCCATGCCACGCCCACACCGCGTGCCCAACCCCGCGCCCCGTGATCCATCACTGCCGGCGCACGTCAATACCACCACTACACATACAATGAAACAAGAAAAGGTAAAAGAGAAAAAAAAACAGAGCAATGTAATACAATACATTATTAAAAAAATATTGTAAGAAGATAAATGAAAAGTCCATCCCATGTGTTAGTGAATTTTTTTGTACTTTAGGCAGGAAATGAGTTTTCTAATTTAGATTTTCTTTCTAGGGGGGACCCCCAGACCCCCTGGAACATTTTGTCCCCCCCCCAATGTTGTCTCCATGGCTACGGCCTTACCTGGTATCATAAAAATTACGTTCACTTTCTCACCACCACACTCTGCGACTTGCTATCTGTAACGTCAATCCTCTCTTTCTCCGTCGGAGGCCGGGAAATCAGAACCATTAACACATTCCTGCGGAGGGAGCTGGTAGGAATGTTGGGTTGCTCGGTCAATGGCCAGGGTCAACAGCGGCGTGGTGTATTCTGCAAATATGCCCGACTGTGAGGGCAGGCGCAAGCCGGCGTGAGTAGGTTAAACGTTGAGTTTTCTAAGGGCACCACGGGGTGACCAGCCCCTCCCCACCCAGCCCCACCCAGCCCCACCCTCCCCACCCAGCCCCTCCCCACCCTCCCCACCCAGGCCCTTCCCACCCTCCCCTCCCCGCCCAACCCCACCCTCCCCACCCAGCCCCTCCCTCTCCAACCAGCCCCTCCCTGCACGACGGACGGACGGACACAATAATCCCCTGTGGGCTGGTGTAACCAGGAGGTTCCTACCAGTAATATATATATATTTTACCGGCGTAGGAATGCGATGAGTTACAAAGCTCTTCTTGTCATAGACGTTACAACATCAAACAATACAAACAAACACAAACACGATAGGGGCGCAAAGTTTCGACACGGGTAAACGCATCACCGAAAAAAAAATATGCAAGTAAAATTCAACTCAACCACCGCTCGATTTATCGAAAGTCCCCAGTCTGCCAACCACGAACGCAGCAGGAGGGACCCCCTGAGCCTCTCGGGATTTCCATGACATTTCAAACCGAATTGGACCCAGTCGAGCAAGGCACCGAGGTTACCAGCCGGGGCATCATCACGCACGCACGCACGTGTGTGTGTGTGCGCGAGTGAATTTTGCATCGTGTGCGGTGGGGGGAGCGGCGGTGTAGCGGTTAGCGCGCCGCGCCTACGAAACCCTAGACGCCCGAGTTGGATTCCCGCTCACGGCCAACGCCGGTGACAATTATCTGAACCGGTCCTGGGCGTCCCCTAGGTCGACTCGGCCTCATATGAGTACCCGGTGACGGTGTGTAAGAGATCGCCACTGGGGAGACAAAGGCGGCCGGGCCGCGGTGCTGGCCACCCACCCCCTCGTGTACCGTGCCGGTCTTCATAGGTGCTACTCGCTAACAGCACTTGCCCCTACAGTCTGTTAAGGCTACACGGGGGATCTTTGCCTTTGTCTCTTTGTATCGTCTTCATACACACGATTGTTCCATCATCTTCACCTTTATCCATCATGATCAGCAGCAGCAGCAGCAGGGCATTGTCTAGCCACTGCTGGATGAAGACCTCCTCCCCACGCCGTCAACTTCACTCGCTCCTGCCCTGAAAAATCTCTCGGTCCACAGATGGCCAGGAGTGGTGGCTCATCAGATTGCTCCACTATCAATGCATGTTCCGATTCTGATCGTTTCGACGCGCTCTCTCCTTTTTTTCTTCTACGATCAGTGGAAACAAGAAGATGCTCGGTGTAGTCGGCACTTTGCATCGTTCATCATTTCGTATTTTTTTTTTTGGGCTGCGTCTCGTCCATCGTCCATCACCCCGTATCGCCGTGGATGTGTCCTGCTCACATCCCATTCTGCCGCTATCATCATCATCATCGTCGTCGTCGTCATTGTCGTTGGCTATGATCCACTGCTGGATGGAGGCCCCCCATCTCTCACGGTTCTGCGATGGAACGATCCTTGTGAGCAGCTCCACGCGAGCTGGCTTCGTCGCTCCATCAGCTCGGTGTTCGTCCCGCTTGGACGCGTTCCAAACCATTTTGAACTGTCGAGATGATAATGAGAACGATGATGACGATGACGACGATCCACGTCTTTCTACCTTCTGCATTTCGCGTTAAAGTCGCGACCATCAATCCCACGATTTGCGGCGGTGCGAAACGGAGCTTCGAGCCATGAATGGGCCGCCTTGCGTAACGATGATGACAGACGTGCGTACATCGCGTACAGCATCCCGCATTCCGTCTCCTCTCATCTCACTCTGCTCCCCTCCAAGCACTCTCCTACCTCTCCCCTCTCATCTCACTCTACTCCCCTCCACGCACTCCCCTACCTCTCCCCTCTCATCTCACTCTACTCCCCTCCACGCACTCTCCCACCTCTCCCCTCTCATCTCACTCTACTCCCCTCCACGCACTCCCTACCTCTCCCCTCATCTCACTCTACTCCCCTCCACGCACTCTCCCACCTCTCCCCTCTCATCTCACTCTACTCCCCTCCACGCACTCTCCTACCTCTCCCCTCTCATCTCACTCTACTCCCCTCCACGCACTCCCTACCTCTCCCCTCTCATCTCACTCTACTCCCCTCCACGCACTCTCCTACCTCTCCCCTCATCTCACTCTACTCCCCTCCACGCACCTCCTCCCACCTCCCCCTCATCTCACTCTACTCCCCTCCACGCACTCTCCTACCTCTCCCCTCTCATCTCACTCTACTCTCCTCCACGCACTCTCCTACCTCTCCCCTCTCATCTCACTCTACTCCCCTCCACGCACTCTCCTCCTCTCCCCTCTCATCTCACTCTACTCCCTCCACGCACTCTCCTGCCTCTCCCCTCTCTCACTCTACTCCCTCCACACACTCTCTACCTCTCCCTCATCTCACTCTACTCCCCTCCACGCACTCTCCAGCCTCTCCCCTCTCATCTCACTATACTTACCTCCACGCACTCTCCTACCTCTCCCCTCTCATCTCACTCTACTCCCCTCCGCACTCTCTCCCACATCTCCCCTCTCATCTCACTCTACTCCCCTCCACGCACTCTCCTACCTATCCCCTCTCATCTCACTCTACTCCCCTCCACGCTCTCTCCCACATCTCCCCTTTCATCTCACTCTACTCCCCTCCACGCACTCTCCTACCTCTCCCCTCTCATTCCACTCTACTCCCCTCCACATACTCTCCTACCTCCCCCTCTCATCTCACTCTACTCCCCTCCACACACTCTCCTACCTCTCCCCTCTCATCTCACTCTACTCCCCTCCACCACACTCTCCTACCTCTCCCCTCTCATCTCACTCTACTCCCCTCCACGCACTCTCCTACCTCTCCCCTCTCATCCCACTCTACTCCCCTCCACACACTCTCCTACCTCTCCCCTCTCATCTCACTCTACTCTCCTCCACGCACTCTCATACCTCTCCCCTCTCATCTCACACTACTCCCCTCCACGCACTCTCCTGCCTCTCCCCTCTCATCTCACTATACTCCCCTCCACGCACTCTCCTACCTCTCCCCTCTCATCTCACTCTACTCCCTCCACGCACTCTCCTACCTCTCTCCCCTCTCATCTCACTCTACTCCCCTCCACGCACTCTCCTACCTCTCCCCTCTCATCTCACTCTACTCACCCTCCACACCACTCTCCTACCTCTCCCCTCTCATCTCACTCTACTCCCCTCCACGCACTCTCCTACCTCTCCCCTCTCATCTCACTCTACTCCCTCCACGCACTCTCCTACCTCTCCCCTCTCATCTCACTCTACTCCCCTCCACGCACTCTCCTACCTCTCCCCTCTCATCTCACTATACTCCCCTCCACGCACTCTCCTACCTCTCCCCTCTCATCTCACTCTACTCCCCTCCACGCACTCTCCTACCTCTCCCCTCTCATCTCACTCTACTACTCCCTCCACACACTCTCCTACCTCTCCCCTCTCATCTCACTCTACTCCCCTCCACACACTCTCCTACCTCTCCCCTCTCATCTCACTCTACTCCCCTCCACAGCACTCTCCTACCTCTCCCCTCTCATCTCACTCTACTCCCCTCCACGCACTCTCCTACCTCTCCCCTCTCATCTCACTCTACTCCCCTCCACACACTCTCTCCGACCTCTCCCCTCTCATCTCACTCGACTCCCCTCCACAGCACTCTCCTACCTCTCCCCTCTCATCTCCACTCTACCTTCCCCTCCACAGCACTCTCCCTACCTCTCCCCTCTCATCTCACTCTACTTTCACTCCCCTCCACACACTCTCCTAACCTCTCCCTCTCTCTCACTTCTACTCCCCTCCACCACTCCTCCTACCGTCTCCCTCTCATCTCCACGCTACTCCCCTCCACGCACTCCCCTACCTCTCCCCCTCTCATCTCACTCTACTCCCCTCCACGCACTCTCCTACCTCTCCCCTCTCATCTCACTTACTCTCCTCTCCACGCACTCTCTCCTACCTCTCCCCTCTCATCTCACTCTACTCCCTCCACGCACATCCCTACCTCTCCCCTCTCATCTCACACTCTATTCTCCCCTCCACGCACTCTCCTACCTCTCCCCTCTCATCTCACTCTACTCCCCTCCACGCACTCTCCCACCTCTCCCCTCTCATCTCACTCTACTCCCCTCCACGTACTCTCATACCTCTCCCCTTCTCATCTCACTCTACTCCCCTCCACGTACTCTCCTACCTCTCCCCTCTATCTCACTTACTCCCCTCCACGCACTCTCCTACCTCTCCCCTCTCATCTCACTCTACTCCCCTCCACAGCACTCTCCTACCTCTCCCCTCTCATCTCACTCTACTCCCGCTCCACGCACTCTCCTACCTCTCCCCTCTCATCTCACTCTACTCCCCTCCACGCTACTCTCCAGCCTCTCCCCTCTCATCTCACTCTACCTCCCTCCACGCACTCTCCTACCTCTCCCCTCTCATCTCACATCTACTCCCCTCCACGCACCTCTCCGACCTCTCCCCTCTCATCTCACTATACTCCCCTCCACGACACTCTCATACCTCTCCCCTCTCATCTCACTCTACTCCCCTCCACGCACTCTCCATGCCTCTCCCCTCTCATTCTCACTATACTCACCTCCACGCACTCTCCTACCTCTCCCCTCTCATCTCACTCTACTCCCCTCCACGCACTCTCCTACCTCTCCCCTCTCATCTCACTCTACTCCCCTCCACGCACCTCTCCTACTCTCCCCTCTCATCTCACTCTACTCCCCTCCACGCACTCTCCTACCTCTCCCCTCTCATCTCACTCTACTCACTCCCCTCCACGCACTCTCCCCACTCTCCCCCTCATCTCACTCTACTCCCCTCCACGCACTCTCCTACCTCTCCCCTCTCATCTCACTCTACTACCCCTCCACACACTCTCCTACCTCTCCCCTCTCATCTCACTCTACTCCCCTCCACGCACTCTCCTACCTCTCCCCTCTCATCTCACCTACTCCCCTCCACGCACTCTCCCCCTCTCTCCCCTCTATCTCACTCTCTCCACGCACTCTCCTACCTCTCCCCTCTCATCTCACTCTACTCCCCTCCACGCACTCTCCTCCCTCTCCCCTCTCATCTCACTCTACTCCCCTCCACGCACTCTCCTACCTCTCCCCTCTCATCTCACTCTACCCCCTCCACACCCTCTCCTACCTCTCCCCTCTCATCTCACTATACTCCCCTCCACGCACTCTCCTACCTCTCCCCTCTCATCTCACTCTACTCCCCTCCACGCACTCTCCTGCCTCTCCCCTCTCATCTCACTCTACTCCCCTCCACACACTCTCCTACCTCTCCCCTCTCATCTCACTCTACTCCCCTCCACACACTCTCCTACCTCTCCCCTCTCATCTCACTCTACTCCCCTCCACGCACTCCTCTACCTTTCCCCTCTCATCTCACTCTACTCTCCTCCCCGCACTCTCCTCCCTCTCCTCATCTCACTCTACTCCCTTCCACGCACTCTCCTACCTCTCCCCTCTCATCTCACTCTACTCCCCTCCCCGCACTCTCCTCCCTCTCCCTTCTCATCTCACTCTACTCCTGGACCATACTTCACCACGCTGGTCACTGCGGGTCTACGTACGGAATAGGAAAGGACCGGTGAAAATAATCACTCGCCACTGATGTTAGCCGTGAGCCTGAGCAGAACTCCCCCCCCCCTTCCTTGTCTATGCTACTGCGTTGCACTTCTTTCGCACCGCACGTAGCCAGCCGTGCTAATCGGAGGGGTAATCACATCGGCGCGCTTCCGACCACATCATCCGGAACGCGTTCGAATCTCACCAGCTCTCGGAAGCTACGCAAAGAGGGGGTGGTCTGGGGGGAGGGGTGGAGTTGAAACGCCTGGCTCACGCTAGGATGGGCGACCACCATGCATAGCAGGTGCTATAGGCTGCTGCTGCTTTTCTGGCTGACAACATTTGCCGTGCTGTGCTACCGCCCCCCACCCCCCAACCCCTCCTGCCTACACAAGGCTCGTCGGCGTGGTGAAGTATGGTCAGCACAAAACAAAAGAAACAATCACTCAGGAAGGCACTCATCCCGCAGTGGATTGACGCGCGTGGGTGTCTGGGCGCTCCGCGGTGTGCGCACTGCCAGCCACGAAGCCGCCCACCCGAGTTCGATCCCCCGTTCGCTGCGCGTAGGTCGACTCGACCTCAAATCGGTACCTGTACGCGGTGTGTAAACATCACCGCTGGGGGAGACAAAGGCGGCCCGGCGTGGTGCTGGACACCCAGACCCCCTGCGTGTGCCACAGTGCGCGCCTCCACAGCTCGCTGACAGCACTTGCCCCAGCAGTCTTTGTGTGATATGTACGAGTGGAGCGGTGGCGCAGTGGTTAGCGCACACGCAAAACGCTGCTCTCCCACGGGTGTTTCGGGCTGTGGCGCTCTGCGCGTTGACCGGACACGACGTCCGACGTTTCGCAGCGACAGCCACAGTCGTGTTGCGCTTGTGCCGCTCGACTCCGCGTAGAAAGACCGTCGACTCGGTTTGCTGAAGACGCTCCCAGCACGTGCGGCTGAAACGTCGGACAACACACGCGCGGCACAACGCGAATACGCACGTGTGGAGAGGTGCTCAAGGGATCCTTCCTCACGCCGACTCCTCGTGGCGTCGGACACCAGCAGCCCTTGTGACGAGGATCAAGAAGAGGCGCCCTCTCCTCTGAGCACGCAGATGAGCATCAAAGCTCGACTCCTCGCATGCCCATTGCCGATTTGTATCTCCCCCCACCCACCTCCCCCCCACCTCCCCCCCCACCTCTCCCCCCACCTCTCTCCCCTCCACCTCCCCCCCAACCCTCTCCGCCCCCACCTCCCCCCCAACCCTCTCCGCCCCCACCCCACCTCCCCCCCACCTCTCTCCCCTCCACCTCTCCCCCCCACCTCTCCCCCCCCACCACTCTCCCCACCTCTCCCCCCCCACCCCACCCTCCCCGCTCCCACCCCACCCTCAGCACAAGGTGATTTATTCCATTCGCAAAGTAAACTCGGGGCGATTGAACAAAAAATAACCTCACTCATTCCTCACCCTCACTCCCTCCTCACCCTCACTCCCTCCTCCCCCTCAGTCCCTCCTCCCCCTGAGTCCTCCTCCACGCCCTCACTCCTCCCCCCACTCCCCCTCCTCACTCCCTCCTCCCCCTCACTCCACTCCACCCGCTCACTCACTCCCTCCTCCCCCTCACTCCCTCCTCCTCCTCCCCCTCACTCTTTCCTCCCCCTCCTCCCCCTCCTCCCCCTCCTCCTCCTCCCCCTCGCTCCCTCCTCCCCCTCACTCTTTCCCCCTGAGTCCTCCTCCTCAAGTCTCCTCCTCTCTTCAGTTATTTTTTGCCTCCAACTCATCAAGCCTCCTGTGGGGGGGGGGGGGGGGGTGCGTACACCACGAGAGATGTAAAAACGAAGAGCAGTGGTGATGATGATGGAAGTGATGAAGATGGAGGTGATGATGATGTTGTTGATGGAGGTGATGATGATGTTGTTGATGGAGGTGATGATGATGTTGTTGATGGAGGTGATGATGATGTTGTTGATGGAGGTGATGATGATGATGTTGTTGATGGAGGTGATGATGATGTTGTTGATGGAGGTGATGATGATGATGTTGTTGATGGAGGTGATGATGTTGGAGGTGATGATGTTGTTGACGGAGGTGATGAAGATGGAGGTGATGATGGTGATGATGGTGATGATGATGTTGAAGGTGATGAGCTGAACGCAGGCGTGTCGCTCCCCACACACAGCGCCCCTCCTCACATCGCTGCCCCCCCCCCCCCCACAGCGTCCTCACCCCCCTCACACCCACACACGCGGTGGGGGGAAGTTCCCGTGTACAGAGGCGCAACGCAACGAGAACGCCTGACGCTGCTGATGAGACGCTGCATGTCGAAACCGGTCCAGAGTTGCGCTCGCGTTCGAAGAGCAGTGCAGCGTGAACGCGTGGCACTCCCAGGAGGCTTCGTGTCTGATGGGATGTGTCGTGTAAAATAAAACAACAACAACAACAACGACGACTATATAACAGGGACTCCTCTACTTACGAACGAGTTGGGTTCCAGAGGTCTGTTCGTAAGTCGATTTGTTCGTAAGTGCGACTTTACTCCTGTCGACTCCAAAGATGTTGTACGGCATGTACACTAAACACGGGGAATGGCTTTAAAGCTTGTATGATCTCCTGTAGATGCCACTGGTTCTTCACGTTCTGCAAATGTAGATGCCACTGGTTCTTCACGTTCTGCAAATGTAGATGCCACACTGGTTCTTCATATTCTGTAGATGCAGATGCCACTGGTTCCTCACGTTCTGCAGATGTAGATGCCACTGGTTCTTCACGTTCTGCAGATGTAGATGCCACTGGTTCTTCACATTCTGCAGATGTAGATGCCACTGGTTCTTCACGTTCTGCAGATGTAAATGCCACTGGTTCTTCACGTTCTGCAAATATAGATGCCACTGGTTCTTCACGTTCTGCAGATGTAAATGCCACTGGTCCTTCACGTTCTGCAGATGTAGATGCCACTGGTTCTTCACGTTCTGCAGATGTAAATGCCACTGGTTCTTCACGTTCTGCAAATGTAGATGCCACTGGTTCTTCACGTTCTGCAGATGTAGATGCCACTGGTTCTTCACGTTCTGCAGATGTGGATGTCACTGGTTCTTCACGTTCTACAGATGGAAATGCCACTATTTCTTCACGTTCTGCAGATGTAGATGCCACTGGTTCTTCACGTTCTGCAGATGTGGATGCCACTGGTTCTTCACGTTCTACAGATGGAAATGCCACTATTTCTTCACGTTCTGTAGATGTAGATGCCACTGGTTATTCACGTTCTGCAGATGTAGATACCACTGGTTCTTCACGTTCTACAGATGTAAATGCCACTGGTTCTTCACGTTCTGCAGATGTAGATACCACTGGTTCCCCACGTTCTACAGATGTAGATGCCACCAGTTCCTCATGTTCTGCAGATGTAAATGCCACTGGTTCGTCGTGTTCTGCAGATGTTGCTGAACTTACGACTCTCGGTCTGAACCGGCAACTGGACATACGGACAGATTTGTTCGTATCTCAAAAAATGTGCAAGTCCACTCTTCATAAGTAGAAGGAGTCCCTGTATTGTCATGCTTAGGGACAGCCATGGGAAGGAGTATAATCTCCTGCTTGGTTAATGGTTTTTATCTGCTCGAGGCTTTATTAATCCGGGTGGCAGGAGTCTATGAATAATTTAGCATCGCTGCTTATAGCCTCGCGAAGGGACTTTAGTGACCGTCTGTTGCCCGCGTTGGGGGGATTCGCTGATGAGTCTGCTTCGGTTGTGTCCGAGGTCTCTCTCGCACGCAGCCTTGCGGTAAAGCGAGCGGCTCGCAATCGGAAAGGTTACGAGTTCAAACCCGGGTCGGTTGGTTTGTTTTGCGGGTGGGGGGGTGGGGGTGTTGACTCAGCCCATCACATATTTTGGGGGGGGGGGGGACGATAAAGTAAGTACCAATTTGTGGGGAAAGTTAACCGTGGGTTTCCCGCACCCGGGATGAGGATCGCTGACTTTTTAAAATCCTTTATATTAAGTTCACTTGCTTGCTTGCTTGCGTGCTTGCTTGCTTGCTTACGACCGTGCAAATCTTTCGGTCGTTTTTTAACCCACTTCCCGTGATCCAATCGAGCTGACATTTTTGCACACAGACTCGTTGTGCGTGACAATTAATTTTCGTGAAAAAATGTTTCCAAAATTTTACACTGTTTAGGGAATTTTTTAAAAATATTTAATTACCAATTGCTTAATGGTGGCAGACAATCATCTGACCCATAGGTGGCAGCCATCTCAAGCCAGAGGACGAGAGGACTCTAGCCGCCCCGATGCCACGCATATAAAGGATTTATAGTGAAAAACTTTGTTTTTACGGGTTAATTTTTTTAGCTGCGCCAGCCAACCCGAAAGTGATTTTCCGCTCCAGGTCACGCCGCACGCAGCAGTACGCGATGGCCGTGGATTTTTCGAGTCGCTGGCGACCTGCTCCAGCCTCCACCAAAGCCTCGGGAAAGATTTCCGTAGCCGGCACGCCACAGCCGAAATATCTCTCTCGTGACACGGCCGTGGCTTGAGGCTTACGAACTAAGGCTCAACTTGCCAAGGCTTATTCTACCCGGCACCATCCACTCGGACCCTTGGGGTAGCGGAGACCCAGGGGTAGAGGTGATGGGGAGGCCAACAGCGGGTGGGGGGCAGTAGGGAGGGGGGGGGGTAAGAGGGCACCGATAATTGTCTGCCTCAATAATTTCCCAGTGATTAGCCGGATTCCACTAAGACTCACTATGAGACCTCCTTTACCAGTGGTAAAATATAGTAATACGTTTTTACCCTTTCAACTGGTACAAAAACTGACACCGTTGTACAAGGGATCATGTTTGCAATAACCACAACACAAGCAGTCAAAATGCAAACAAAAATAACAACTCTGATAATGATATGCACTGTCCTTGAAGTTGATTGGTCCACACCCTATTGGACCAATCAACTTCAAGGACAGTGCATATCATTATCATTATCAGAGTTGTTTCTTTTTGTTTGCATTTTGACTGCTTGTGTTGTGGTTATTGCAAACATGATCCCTTGTACAAAGGTGTCAGTTTTTGTTCCACTAAGACTCGTTAACGCCAAGGAGGGTGGAAGGGGGGGGGGTATATTGCCCCACACCCCTCCCCTTGCCCCCCCACCCCTGCCCCACCCCCTACGCGAGACATGAATGTAATTGGCATCCGTCTCACGTAATTACAAATCGTCTAAAGCCTTCATGGTAATCGTCAAATTATAGCGGATTAGACTCGCGCGAGCTCGTGCCCGCAAGGCCACAGATGACGGCCACGGTTCGCGCGCACGCGGGCGCGTTCACGTGCGTGAGCGGTGGCGCAGTGGTGAGCGCACTCCCGGCTACCCGAGTTCGATCCTCCGCTCTTCCAGCAATAACAGTGACGGCGAAATGAACCGGACCTGGGCCCCTCCTAGGTCGACTCAGCCTCGAATGAGTAACCTGGTGCGGTGTGTAAACATCGCCACTGGGGAGACAAAGGCGGCCGGGGGTGGTGCTGGCCACCCACCCCTTTCACGTGCCGTACCGGCCTTAATAGGTGCTCGCTAACAGCACTTGCCCCAACAGTCTGTTAAGGAATACCCGGGGGGGAGGGGTACGTGTGTTGTATATAGAGCTTGCGTGGGAGCGGTGGCGCAGTGGTTAGCGCGCTGCACTAGGGACCCGTGCATGTATTCGTGAACTCCGGAACGGCTCTTCATGGAGGGCGCTCGTGCGGTCGGTCGCACGCGCCACCCGTGCACCACGCAACCTCTGCACGTGTCGTCATCAACACCGTGTGGCCTTAAGAAGATAATAAGAATAATGAATAAAAGATACATGATGGGTGACGTTTTGGGCAATGCTCCTTCTTCATGGCGCGCTCCAACCACGACGCCAACATCTTTATTGCTAGACAACCACCACCCTCCCGCACCTTCTGCCCCACACCTCACACCATTGTCGTCTTCACCAGACCGCCGCAGTGGCGATGTTTCACACGGCGCACTCATTTGAGGCCGAGTCGACCTAGGAGATGCCTGGAAGAACCGGGTAGAAAATTCTCCACTGACGTTGGCCGTGAGCCTGGAACTTGAACTCGGGTCGCCGGGTTCATAACGCAGGGCGCTAATCACTCCACCACACACCGTCCCTCGAGTCTCCCAACACCACCAACCCCCCCCCCCAACTTTTATCGCGTTCATCTCCCGCGAGCCCCCCCCCCAACCACCACCCGGCCCCCCGCAGTGCCACGCGCTCCGATAACCCAGCGCACTCAACTGTAACCGCTCAATTCCTGCAAATGCCTCTCGATCGATTGTTCTCTAAATAAAAAAAACACCCAAGTTGAATTTGTGTCTCTTTCTCTGTCTCTACACAGCCCTCTCTCACCTCTCATCTCCCTACCATCCCCATGCTGCGGACGGAGTTGATGGGTGGTGGTGGGGGGGGATGAGGGCTCATTCCTATGGGGGGAATACGTGTGGGGGGGGGGGGGCGGGGGGCGTTGGGGAGGTATTAATCTAAATTGTCTTATGGTTGTTGTTGTTGTTGACTTGCACCACATTGAGATTTTTGCACACAGCGTTCAAATACTTTTTGTTTTAATATTTGCTGGTTTATTCCAGGATGTTTCTGTTGCGCGTCGTCGCTTTGAGATGTTCTGTGCTCATATTTTGTTTGTTGCGGTTGCACCCGACTGAAGAGCCGCATGGCTCACAGGGCTATACCTACTAAATTAAACTTGAAACTTGTCTCGTACAACTCGACCTCTATCCGTGCCTCGCGTCTCGTCGATAGCCATGGCGAGCATCACGCCCGAGGCATTGCCAGGAAGGGCTAGAGAGTTAAATTAGTTACATGTACAGTGTCATCATCAGCCTTATCATCATCGTCGTACGCATCATCATCATCATCAGTATTGAACATTTCGACGTATTTCATTTTACCCTGGGCAATGTCGAATCGACCAAGGGGGGTAAGGGGGAGGGAAGAGCCTGAGATCAGAGCTCTTGTTGATTCCGAGGCAATCGTTGACTCTGCTGATGAGAAACTGAATGTCGAAACGGTCGCAGAGTTTTTTTTTTATTTGTTATTACTTTTGCTGAGACAGATTGCCGACTGCAATCACGCACTCCCGGGGAGGAAAGTCCTCGCGGCCGACGAGCTTTCTCAAAATCTACTTGCGTGTATTTTTTTTTTAAGCGGAGGGACAGAGGCGTGTGAAGGAGGCCTCGCCCGCTCTTTGGGTTCATTCGCAACATCCGGTGGCGTCGTGCGAGGCCACCAGCAGATCGTGGAGGTCGTCTGGGCAGTAGCAGAGGCTGCGTGACCTGGCCCAGGCGAGGTGGTGGTGGTGGTGGTGGTGGAGGAGGAGGTCGTGGTGGCAGAGGTGTGGAGGAGGAGGGCTGGAGGAGGTGGCGGTGGAGGGGTGGTGGAGCAGATGGTGGTGGAGGAGGAGGAGGAGGAGGTCGCGGTGGCAGAGGTGAGGTGTGGAGGAGGAGGGCTGGAGGAGGTGGAGGTGGGGTGGAGCAGATGGTGGCGGTGGAGGTGATAGAGGAGGTGGCGGTGGAGGTGTGGTGGAGCCGATGGTGGTGGTGGAAGTGATAGAGGAGGTGGAGGTGTGGTGGAGCCGATGGTGGTGGAGGAGGTGATAGAGGAGGTGTCGGTGGAGGTGTGGTGGAGCAGATGGTGGTGGAGGTGATAGCGAAGGTGGAGGTGTGGTGGAGCCGATGGTGGCGGTGGAGGTGATAGAGGAGGTGGCGGTGGAGGTGTGGTGGAGCAGATGGTGGCGGTGGAGGTGATAGAGGACGTGGTGGTGTGGTGGAGCAGATGGTGGTGGTGGAGGTGATAGAGGTTCGGAGTGGAGGACGTGTGGAGGAGGTGGAGGTGCGGTGGATGTGTGATGGAGCAGTTGCTGGTGGAGGTGGGGGTTGGGGGAGGTGGTGGTGGTGGAGGTGGTGGTGGTGGGGGTTGGTGGAGGTGGTGGTGGTGGAGGTGGTGGTGGTCCGGTGGATGTAGTAGTGAAGGTGTGATGGAGCAGATGCTGGTGGTGGAGGTGGTGGAGCTGCGGGGTGGAGTAGGTGTGCATGAGGGGGTGTCGAGGTGTATGTTTGTGGAACTTCGTTCGCACCGTACGTAGCCACCCCTGCTATTCGGAGTTACGGCGGATATGGTGGTGGTGGAGTTGTGATGGAGCAGATGGTGGTGGTGGCGGGGGGCAGGGTTGACACTCGCTCCTCACAGCATTTTATATGGTCTACTTATTCATAATTTTAGATACTTTAGCCCCTTAGTATTAGTTATATTTTGTAACGTTAGTATAGTTAGAGTGTATACCTTTTATTAAGTTTTTAAGATTCCTACATGTTAAATGTATGCACCTTCCTGCCATAGTAAATTGATTGTCTGTGCAAATTTACATGGCGATTAAAACCGTTTCTGATTCTGATTCTGAAGAACCTGGGTTCGATTCCCGACTCGAGCGCCTCTCTGCCCGCTGTTTGTTTTCTTCTCGATGTTCCGCTTTCTCCGGTTGCCTAGCCCCATTACATATTTATTAATTCTACAGGCAGTTTCGATTTTAAGCTTTCGTGACTGCAGGGATTCATCTTCTTGGTTATTTCGGTAAAGTCACCACGTAGAAGGGAAGTAATAAAATAATATAAATAAAACATAATAAAATAATTCTCACGACGTTTCGGCCACAACGCAAGCAGCCGTCCTCAGGTGAAGACCAAGTCTGTCGGGGAGACAGCGTCTGAATGAAACAGCACACGTGCTTGGAGCATATATATAAGCTGGGTTGGAAGGGGGGGGGAAAGGGCGCCTTGACAAAATAATTTGCATATCTGCATATCATAGCAAATTCTTTTGTCAAGGCGCCCTTTCCCCCCCTTCCAACCCAGCTTATATATATGCTCCAAGCACGTGTGCTGTTTCATTCAGACGCTGTCGCCTCGACAGACCTGGTTTTCACCTGAGGACGGCTGCTTGCGTTGTGGCCGAAACGTCGTGAGAATGATTTTATTATGTTTTATTTTTATTATTTTATTACTTCCCTTCTACGTGACTTTACCGAAAGAACCAAGAAGATCTACGGGCAGTGTTTGCAATGAACGCCTCGACTTTGTTTACCGTGTGACCGATACGACGACGACGACGACGATGGGTGTTGCGTGGAATTTTCCACTGCCGAGCAGCGGAACGACCGACGCAGTTCACTGGCCGCGTGTCGCCGGTGGCTGATGGGAACGAGACGATATTGGCGATCACTGGGGACGCGCCAATGCCCCAGCGCAGGCAGATGACAACAGGCACAGCGAGACACAGAGACACAGACGGACGGGGATATAGACACAGATACAACTTAGGAACGCCGACTTACGAACATCCACGCTTGCTGACGAGCTTCCACGCGATATTCAATTTTAACCATTGGACGATTCACAGTGCCACATGTAAATGTACAGTATTTCATCTTTTTAACGAGTTTAACAACCGCTTTCCATTGTTGAACCGTAGCACAATTCATGACACTGACCGTACGTGCACTTAAATACGGCACATCATTGTAAGAATATGAATACACATCATTGTGCTCGGACTTACGAACCGTTCGACTTACGAACGGGCCCCGGGAACGGACACCGGCTCGTAACTCGAGCACTTCACGCACACAGACGAACGGAGATGCGGCTACAACAACGGCGCCTGCGGTGAGCACGTTCGGCTACGTACGGCGCGAAAGAAGTCCAACGCACGTACAAACAACCGCACGCTGTCAGCTGACCCAGTCCCCACGGCGGGCATTGCGCGCTCCACGTCGGTTCGCGCTGTGCCCAACGAGGCGACCAAGACGAGGGCTATCGACTTCACGGGGGCACGCAGCGCGCCCGGCGGCATGACCCGCCGTGTCTCCCCACAATCCTGCGGTACGGTAATAGTCATAGTAAAAATAATAAGTCGTAACGCTTTCATGGATTCATCTTCTTGGTTCTTTCGGTAAAGTCACGTAGAAGGGAAATAATTATTTCGTCGCCATCGCCATTGTCGAAATAATTATTTCCCTTCTACGTGACTTTACCGAAAGAACCAAGAAGATGAATCCCTGCAGTCACGAAAGCTTTAAATCGAAGCTTTCATGGATGTGTAGTGACATAGAATTGGTCGCTACGTAGCACAGCGCTGGCTGCTGGCAGCGAAGGGGATCTGCAGCCTGAAGCTGCCCTCATTGACAGCAGGCCACGTGATAGACCCGAGAGGGATCTTGGGTAAAGGTTATGGACACGCCGAGAGCCTCGCTCCTAGGTTCCAGAAGGGGGGCGTGGCCGGGGGGCGGAGCGAGGCCACGCTAAGAGGATAAAAGGGGGGACCCCGAGCGGGAGATCGGGGCTGTCGTTTGGATCGGGATCCCCTTGTCGTCGTCGTCGCTGCTGTTGAAGATCGTCGCCATCGCCATTGTCGTTGTCCTACTTGATAATTGCGCTGCTAGACGGTAGTTGGCTGTCTTAGTTCAGCGCCATCGGTGTCAGATGACTCGCATTGTGTTGTAGGCCGGCAAGCAGTGGTAGAGTTGCGTTTAAGCGGAGAGACAGAGCGTTGTGTAACAGCAGAGAGTGTATACTCTTAGTTCTTTCGGTAAAGTCACGTAGGTAAAAAAGTGAAATTGATAAAAATAAAACAATAAAAATCACGACGTTTCGGAGGCAACACAAGTCTCCGTCATCAGGTGGGACCGTCACAGCCAGATTTGCTGCATCAAGTGAGGCAAGGATTCAAATTAGGAAATTGCACCAAAAGAAAGAGCACAAACAATAACAAAACAAGTTACTGCAACAAAGAGATCAGGCTACGAGGTCACGTGGCAGGCAACCCTCCCCACTCACCCCCCCACTCAACCCCTCCCCCCACTCAACCACCCCACTTAACCTCTTCCTCCACTCAACCCCCCCACTCAAAGCCCCACACACTAAACCCCCCCACTGATTCCATCCTCCACCCACCACCACTACCTGTCTAGGGCTACACGTGACATATCTCGAAAGTGGGAGGGGGTGGGGTGTTTACAGGTAAAGCGGCAGCCCTGCAATGGCTCGGTCAGGGCCACTGCTGGCGCTAATGTCGCCCCCTCCCCCCCAGGAGACCCCAGAGTGCCGCTCGCTCTGCTCCTGCGGTGGCCACGTGGTTGTGGATCGATCTCTGCAAGTTCGTGTCCACTTAGTGGTGGTGGTGGTGTTGTTGTTGCTGTAACTCAAGTCTCTGCAACCAAGTCCCCGTGCGTATTCTAGTCCAATTTATTTTTTACCGGCGCTTAACTAAACCCGACTCCAAGTTGATATGAATGTACTTTATATATTTGCGTGTTGATATATTTAATATATGAACTTGGGCGCCACGGTGGCTAGGAGATGTTAACTCCATCACCTTGTACACAGGAGGTCGTGTGTTCGAGCCCGACCCTGACGCCTTCTGTTACATTTGGAGTTTGCGTGTCTTTCTCTCTCCCCGTGGTCGCGTGACATTTACTCCGGGTCCTCCGGTTTCCCCCCTCCACATTTACAATGGGCATCACGCCTTCAGAGATTTTTGGCCGCTATACATTTCCACGTGACATTCCACTCCGTTGAGCTTTACCTGGTGAAATAAAAAAAAACTGTTTAGATTAGTTATATAACCAGGTCCACGTGAGCATTATTGTCAGATTGATTTTTACCTGCAGTGAAATAAACCTAACCCCGAGTTTATACAGTTCATATATAAATTGTGTTTGACAATCTTAATGACCTCTGTTCTCTTTTACACTCGCCTTACGCTGTGTGCCAGCGTGCTTTCTACCCAGCCGTGATGTCTTTTATGTGCTGCTTGTCCCCGCCTTGCCCTTCGGAACTTGACCCTGTAACCGTTGTTCTTTGGATGGTAACAATGGTTGTCTCAGCCCATCATCCCTACCTCTCTCCAGGGTGGATAAAATAGGCAACCACTTTGTGGGGAAGGTAACAGTGGTTGGCTTAGCCCTCCCTCCCTCCTTTTTTTGAAAGATGCTCAGTCTTTCGGCACTTTACTTCGTTCATCATGTCGTTTGTTTGTATTTTTTTAAATCAAAGATTTAACGCGAGTTTCCCGCGTAACATTAGTCCCATTGTGTGTTACTGTGTTCATAGACACCAACAAGAAACACAAATCACCATCAAAAACCCATCACCAGATCCCTTGCTGCTGCGCTACCAGCACCATAGCGGCGAAGGCACCTGCCTGACCTCCCTCCCCTCCCCTCCCTCCCCCCCCTCCCTCCCCAAAAGGTTAAAGAGTCTACCACTTGTTCGCCATCGTTGTCAACGCGTGCCTGGAATCTTCTCCAGGTGGTCTCCAGAGCCCGGAGGCACACACATTTCTTGTGGTGTTGTCGCAAATTCTCAGAAGTGTTAACATGCCTTTTTTTAAGCACCCTGTATTTGTGCGCCTTTGTGCATAGCCTGTGAATCTCTCAGCTTGTGTCGTTTGGCATCGTGATACAAACAGCTGCAGGTAGATGCTGCTCTTAGGGGCCGTCCATAAATGACGTCACGCACCTAGGGGGGGGGGTCAGACATTTGTGACGATGTGTGACAAGGGTTGAGAAATGTGACGTCACATCAAAATGCGCAACTTTAAATAAATTTAGACAACACGTTCTACTTAATAAAATAGACTTTTTAATAAATGTTTTCCCCTACAACATCAGAGTGCAGCGCCACATTAAATACGCACTACAATGACAATAGTTTAAAGCGATTTGAAGCATCATCATTAGACCTCCTTTGCCAGTACCAAAATTTAATAATAGGGGTTTTTCCCCTTTTTTCTGGCAACAAATCTGAAACCCTTTTACGAGAATTTATGTCTGCATTAACCACAATACTTGCAGTCAAAATGCAAACAAAAAACAAACTATGATAATATATGCATTGTCCTTGAAACTGAGAAGCATGTTTTTTTTTTGGGGGGGGGGCAGAGCTTTGTGACGTCATATTTGAGAGGGGGGGGGGGAGGTCTGACTTTTTGTGACGTCGTGTGACGAAGGGGGTCACGGCATCGCGAGTCGAATGATCACATTCGGATGCTTCGCCGATGTTTTTTCGGGAACGTGAAACCACGGAAGTGGATATCACTGAACTACTACCTCTGACGTGCATCCTTCGCGGTGCTGATCCACGCTCGGCACTCCCACACCCGCCCTGCCGCGTGAAGGTAATTCCCGTCGTGCGAAAGCGTGGAGCCCGATCTTTTAACTCTCAGAGCCGGAAATGTAATACAAGTGAAGTCCAGGACCAAATGAGTCTCATAAACCCGATTTTATCACAACTCACTCGAAGCCCCAATGGGTTTTCGTGAGAGTCGATGGTTCTCTATATATGATAATTGTTTTTTTACCCTTTCATCTGGCAACAAAACTAACACCTTTTGTTTATAAGGAGTCATGTTTGCATAGACCACAATACCTGCAGTCATAATGCAAACAAAAAACATAACTCTGATAATGTATGTTATGTATGTTATGTTTTGTGTTTGCATTATGACTGCAGGTATTGTGGTCTATGCAAACATGACTCCTTGTAAAAAAAAAGGTGTCAGTTTTGTTGCCAGATAAAAGGGTAAAAAACCAATCATCATATTTTTTTACTGGCAAATGAGGTTCCAAGGTTCAACATACATACGTGCAGTGGATGAACCGGGCACGAGACCACTCACCGCACCCACACTCGAAAACACTCTGGTTTAATCATGGACAGGGGCTTAACGCGCGGATTAAGATCCAGGCTCTCAACGGGACCCACCCGGCTCATCGACCACTGCCCTCTTGAGCCACCAGGCGACCCCTTCCTGCCGTCTCTTCTACTCGCTCGCACTCTTCAACTCCACGGGGCAAATCGGAGGCCCTGGCAGGCGACAACGCGAAGCTTGCGGAGTCCTGGTCAGGTGGCCCAGGCACGAAACAACCTCGATTCTCCCTGGAGATATAGGGGACCGTTTGCTGCTACTGCTGCTGCTGCCAGTTTCAAAATAATGTAAATGCTTCTTCTTGGTTCTTTCGGTAAAGTCACGTAGAAGGGAAGTAATCAAATAATAAAAATAAAACATAATAAAATAATTATCACGACGTTTCGGCCACAACGCAAGCAGCCGTCCTCAGGTGAAGAATGAAACACCACCAAGCTTGAGAATTATTTTATTATGTTTTATTTTTATTATTTTATTACTTCCCTTCTACGTGACTTTACCGAAAGAACCAAGAAGATGAATACCTGCAGTCACGAAAGCTTTAAATCGAAATGTAAATGCTGCTTGCGTTGTGGCCGAAACGTCGTGAGAATTATTGTATTATGTTTCATTATTTATTATTTTATTACTTCCCTTCTACGTGACGTTACCGAAAGAACCAAGAAGATAATGTAAACGCAAATCACCTGCTTCACCCTTTTAGGGCACTAACACGACAGGTGTTAAGATGTCCAAACACCAAATAGACGCACGTCTATTATTGGAAGGCATCAAAGTCGCATCAATGCTCGTGGTAAAAAAAAACGCAAGCAGCACGCGCCATGAATTCAGACTTTAATGCCTTTTGCAATGTCGATATCGATGACTCTACCCCAGTGCCTTCTCATGTAATTCCCTTCCTCCGTCACCCGCACGGAGCTCGCTCAGTGATCCCTGATTTAAGAGCACCCTATGCCTCTCAACTGTATTATCTCTATCTTATCTTCCTATATAATCGTCTTATCCATTTTCTTTAATTTCATAATACGCGAAGACAAGTATATTCCTATTTAAAGCTTTCGTGACTGCAGGGATTCATCTTCTTGGTTCTTTCGGTAAAGTCACGTAGAAGGGAAATAATAAAATAGTAGAAATAAAACATAATAAAATACAATTCTCACGACGTTTCGGCCACAACGCAAGCAGCCGTCCTCAGGTGAAGAACAGGTCTGTCGGAAAGACTTTACCGAAAGAACCAAGCAGAAGTATCTTCCTATAACGTTCTGCCCCTCCGATTGGCTGCTCGGCCGCGGTGACGTCATTGATTGCCACCAATCGGCGTGCGCGACGAGGGCTCATTAACATAATTTCATAGTTGGCAATTGTCTTATATTGGCGACTCGCTCAGCGTTACCTCACGTATCAATAACCCGTAAACGTGACGATGCAATCCTCCGATAATAAAATAAAAGCGAGACACCATACCCATGCAGCAATAATAATAATAATGAATAATACGGTGCTGCAAAATGCAACATTATTTGCAACTCACCGTAACGACACTTTACGGCCAGTCCCCGTCTAACGAACGGGTTGTGTTCCGGGTGCCCGTTCATTGGTCCATCTCATCCGCCTGCAAGGAGCGGGACACACTCAAGTGCACGAAAGCACCCACTTACGACAACAACCTGCAAACGCCTGCTCACCCTGTCCAAACGAGCCGCCGAACTATTTTGTTTGGCGGAGCGATCCTGCCTTACGTCACAGTTGGGAGTGTGTGTATGTTGAGAGTGTGTGTGAACGCACGCGTGTGTGTGTGTGTCTGTGTGTATGTACGTGGACTCAAATGAGTACCTGGTGCGGTGTGTAAACATCGCCACTGGGGAGACAAAGGCGGTCGGGCGTGGTGCTGGCCACCCACCCCCTCGTGTACCGTTGCGGCCTTCATAGGTTCTCGCTAACAGCACTTGCCCCTACAGTCTGTTAAGGCTACATGGGGGATCTTTATCTTTGTATGTGTGGAGCGGTAGTGTAGCAGGTAGCGCTACGCTGCGTGACGAACCTGGCGACCCGGGTTCGATTCCCGCTCACGGCCAACACCAGTGACGATTATCTGAACCGGTTTATGGGCCTCCCTTAGGTCGACTCGGCCCCAAATGAGTACCTGGTGCGGTGTGTAGTAAACATCGCCATTGGGGAGACAAAGGCGCTCGGCCGTGGTGCTGGCCACCCACCCCCTCGTGTGCCGTGTCCGCCTTCGTAGGTGCTAGCTAACAGCACTTGCCCCTACAGTCTGTTATGGCTACACGGGTGCGTCAAAGTTGCTGCAAATGACAATACTAATGAGTACTATGAGATCTCTTTTATCAGTGGCAAAATATAGTAGTAGGTTTTTACCCTTTTAATCTGGTACAAAACTGACACCTTTATTCAAGGCATCATGTTTGCAATAACCACAACACAAGTAGTCAAAAAATCTAACAAAAAGAAACAACTCTGATAATGATAATAATATGCACTGTCCTTGAAGTTGATTGGTCCACACCCGAGACGGCTTTCTTTAGAGCCTAGTCCCCATTAGTGTTGGACCAGATGACACCAGAAGGCGTACAACTCAAACACAGTGCAATATCAGAGTATTGAGAGCTCGGAGTAAAGCATTTACACTATGAGATCTCTTTTACCAGTGGCAAAATATAGTAGTAGGTTTTTAAAAGGGTAAAAACCTACTACTAATACTAATTAGTTATTATTGCTATTAATATTGTTATTTTTATTATTATTTTATATATATTTTATTATTATTGATATTATTATTGTTATTAATATTATTATTCATATTATCATTGAAATTATTGTTATTATTATTTATATTATAATTTATATTATTATTTATATTATTGTGATTATCATTGTTATTATTATTGTTATTCCCGCTCCTGCAGGCGGACTCTCCGCGTCGTCTCGCGGTCCGTTGCGTGGCTTGAAAGTCCCCAACACCACCACTACTACCACCACCACCACTACCACCACCACCACTACCACCACTACCACTACCAACACCACCACTACTACCACCACCACCACTACCAATACCACCACTACCACTACCACCTCCACCACTACCACCACCACCACCATCACCCCACCACCACCACCTCCACCACTACCACTACCACCACCACCACTACCACCACCACCACTACCACCACCACCACTACCACCACCCCCACCACCACTACCACCACCACCACTACCACCACCACTACCACCACCACCACTACCACCACCACCATCACCCCACCACCACCACCACCACCCCCACCACGACCACCACTACTACCACCACCCCCACCACCACCACTACCACCACCACTACCACCACTACCACCACCACCACTTACCACCACCACCATCACCCCACCACCTCAACCACTACCACTACCACCACCACTACCACCACCACTACCACCACCACCACTACCACCACCACCACCACCACTACCACCACCACCACTACCACCACCACTACCACCACTACCACCACTATCACTACCACCACCCCCACCACCATCACCCCACCACCACCACTACCACCACCACCACTACCACCACCACCACTACCACCACTACCACCACCACCACTACCACCACCACCACCCCCACCACCATCACCCCACCACCACCACCACCACCCCCACCATGACCACCACTACTACCACCACCACCACCACTACCACCACCACTACCACCACTACCACCACCACCACTACCACCACCACCATCACCCCACCACCTCAACCACTACCACTACCACCACCACTACCACCACCACTAACCACCACCACCACCACCACTACCACCACCACTACCACTACCACCACTACCACCACCCCCACCACCACTACCACCACCACCACTACCACCACTACCACCACCACCACTACCACCACTACCACCACCACCACCACCATCACCCACCACCACCACCACCACCCCACCACGACCACCACCACTACTACCACCACCACCACTACCACCACCACTACCACCACTACCACCACTACCACCACCACAACTACCACCACCCCCACCACCATCACCCCACCACCACCACTACCACCACCACCACCACTACCACCACCACCACTACCACCACTACCACCACCACTACCACCACTACCACCACCACCACTACCACCACCCCCACCACCATCACACCACCACCACCACTACCACCACCACCACTACCACCACCACCACTACCACCACTACCACCACCACCACTACCACCACCACCCCCCACCACCATCACCCCACCACCACCACCCCCACCACCACCACCAAAATATTGCTTATGTGCAAAAATCCCAGTGGGATGCAAGTCAAACAACCAACAACAACCACAAGACAACTTAGATTAAGGCCATCAGTCTAACTCTGTACTACAACAAACAAACATGGCTAATCCAATACACTTTTCGAAATCACCAAAATAAAGCCATGAAAGCAATGAAACAGTGATCATAGGAACTGTGACGGCATTTTCACAATAAATGGCATAAACAACATGTACTACCAAAACCCTGCAGCCATAGCTGGCTGCATGAGTCACTCCACAACAGCACCATTACCACCACCACCCCACGACCTCCCACACTACCACCACCACAACCGCCAACACCCCATTACCACCACCACAACCTCAACTACCTCCCCCCAACTATGGGTGTGTGCGTGTGTAAGACATGGGTGTGTGCGTGTGTAAGACATGGGCGTGTGTGTGTGTAAGACATGGGTGTGTGCGTGTGTAAGTCATGGGTGTGTGTGTGTGTAAGCCGTGGGTGTGTGTGTGTGTAAGCCGTGGGTGTGTGTGTGTGTAAGACATGTGTGCGTGTGTAAGACATGGGCGTGTGCGTGTATAAGACGTGTGCGTGTGTAAGCCGTGGGTGTGTGTGTGTAAGCCGTGGGTGTGTGTGTGTAAGACGTGTGCGTGTGTAAGCTGTGGGTGTGTGCGAGCGAGTTGGCCAAGCGAGCGCCGACTGCTCAAGCGGACAAAGTGCCGTGCATCAGCGTCGCCGATGTCCAGCGAACGACTTTGTCGATCTCGCGTCGCGAATGTCGAGGGTGGTTTGGGAAGGCGCGGGGGGCGACGTGGTTTTTTTGGGGGGGTGAGGGTTGCACGTCGACCTGATGCGCTGTTTAGATCGCCCGTGAACGTCTTCATTTGCGCATCCCAGTGATTACATTCGATCGCTCCTCGCTAATTATTCCCTCCGATCCCGCGATGGTGGCCACGACCCCCGGAGAGGCGTTGTCTGCGGCGAGCGGCCGCTTCATTAGCGAGTGGCGAGACGAACGCAAATCGAACGATTCGCACCACCCTCGCATCCATCCGGTGGCTCAGCGGTCAGGGCTGCCGCAGAGGAAGAGAGCCTGGGTTCCAATCCAACTGTGTTTAGTTTATGCGTCGAACCGCACTGCGGCGAGGTGATCATCTTAAGACCTGTCGCCAGTGACCTACTCATACAGAGGCCCGTAGACTCTCATAGACAACAATTGACTCGCACAGAGACCTATAGACTCACACAGAGACCCATATACTCACACAGAGACCCGTAGACTCACACAGAGACCCGTAGACTCGCACAGAGACCCATAAACTCACACAGAGGCCCGTAGACTCTCATAGACAACAATTGACTCGCACAGAGACCCATAGACTCACACAGAGACCCATAGACTCACACAGAGACCCATAGACTCACATAGAGACCCATAGACTCACACAGAGATCCATAGACTCAAACAGAGACCCCATAGACTCACACAGAGACCCCCATAGACTCACACAGAGACCCCATAGACTCACACAGAGACCCATAGACTCAAACAGAGACCATAGACTCAAACAGAGACCCCATAGACTCACACAGAGACCCCCATAGACTCACACAGAGACCCATAGACTCACAGAGACAATCTTGGAAAGAGACCCGTAGACTCACACAGAGACCCATAGACTCACACAGAGACCCATAAACTCGCACAGAAACCCATAGACTCACTCAGAGACCCATAGACTCAGAGACCCATAGACTCGCACAGAGACCCATAAACTCACACAGAGACATACTCGGAAAGAGATTCGTAGACTCACACAGAGACCCGTAGACTCACACAGAGACAGACTCAGAAAGAGACCCGTAGACTCACACAGAGACCCGTAGACTCACACAGAGACAGACTCAGAAAGAGACCTGTAGACTCACAGAGACCCATAAACTCACACAGAGACCCATAAACTCACACAGAGACCCATAGACTCACTCAGAGACCCATAGACTCAGAGACCCGTAGACTCACACAGAGACCAGTAGACTCACACAGAGACCCGTAGACTCGCACAGAGACCCATAAACTCACACAGACACAGACTCAGAAAGAGACCCATAGACTCACACAGAGACCCATAGACTCACACAGAAACAGAATTAGAAAGAGACTCGTAGACTCACAGAGACCCATAGACTCACATAGAGACCCATAGACTCACAAAGAGACCCATAGACTCACACAGAGACCCGTAGACTCACACAGAGACAGAATTAGAAAGAGACTCGTAGACTCACAGAGACCCGTAGACTCACATAGAGACCCATAGACTCACAAAGAGACCTGTAGACTCACGCAGAGACCATAGCCTGATGGGATGTGGAAAAAACCCACTTTATTAACGTGGAGAAGGCGTAATGCCTGCTTGGTGTTATACAACAAGAATACGTAATTACAGAATTGCTTTGATTTTACAGCAATCGTCTTTAATACGGGAGAAGTGTAATTGCGTATAATGCAATATAACTACACGTTGGCGACACGGCGACCTGTCGGCGTAATCATGCACCCTGTCTGAACACAACAAAGGAAAGTTAAACTGCTAAAGCGACAGAGGTTGATTTTGTTAGGATTTGCAACTTGCACTGATGATGTTGTCGCTTGTACGTGTGTGTGCTTAACTTCTTAAACACCAGACGTAGCCAACCGCGCTAATCGGACGTGCGGAGCAAGGGAAATAAACTAAACACAAAAAGCAGTTCTAAACAAAGTATTCTTTTTTCTTCTTGGTTCTTTCGGTAAAGTCACGTAGAAGGGAAATATAATGTAAACATTTTTGTTATTATTTTATTATTTCCCTTCTACGTGACTTTACCGAAAGAACCAAGAAGACGAATCCCTTAGTCACGAAAGCTTTAAATCGAAAGTATTCTTAGTTAAAATCTAGATATAAAAGTGCATGGCTCCGGTGGCTTCCTAATATGGGATGGAAGAACGTTCCAGACGGCCGCAGAAGCGCATCTGAAAGCGCCGCGCGATGTTGCGGCCACCATCTTCGTTGGATGGCTGAGCCAAAAGCCGTTGCTGCTGCTGCGGGGATGAGCGCAGTTCGCGTGACGATGATTTAATCTCCTTGAGGAGATCGTCAGCAGGGTATCGTGGCTCATTCGTGGCAAGCGCTTTGTGTGTGTGACGAGTGCGGAGACCTCATCACGACGTCTTCGTTCGGCAACCGAAAGCCAATGCAGCACTGGACGTCGGCGGTCCGATCTCGCAGGAGGCTTGGGCAGAGCTCCGTGTGGGGATGGCTTACAAGGGCTGCCGGAGACTAGAGAGTACTTTTTCGATTTAAAGCTTTCGTGACTGTAGGGATTCATCTTCTTGGTTCTTTAGGTAAAGTCATGTAGAAGGGAAGTAATAATATAATAAAAATAAATTAAATTATATTATATTATTTTAGATTATTTATTATGTTTTATTTTTATTATTTTATTACTTCCCTTCTACGTGACTTTACCGAAAGAACCAAGAAGATAAAGAGCACTTGTCCCAACGGACTGTGCAGCCTACACGGGGGATCTTTGTCGTTGTGGGAGCGGTGGCACAGTAGTTAGCGCACACATTGAGGTTTGTTCGAGTCACAGACGCCGCGAGTCTTGTTACAAGAAACACGAATGACGACGGTGTTGATGATGAAGATGATGATGATGTTGGTGATGATGAAGATGATGTTGATGATTTTGATGATGTTGTTGACAATGTTACTGATGTTGGTGAAGATGCTGATGCTGTTGAGGATGCTAGCAGCGGGCACCTATGAAGGCCGGCACGGTGCAAGAAGCGATGGATGGGCCAACACAGCACTCGGCCGCCTTTATCTCGCCAGCGCTGATGCTAACAAACACCGCACGAGGTGGTCATTTCAGGCTGGGTCGACCTAGGGGAGCGGATACAGATACAGATCCAGTCTCTCCTCGCATGTAGCAGACGCAGCCTCCGCAGGCACGCGCGTGTGGCGTGTGCAGTCAGTGTGGCAAGATGCGTGGACGAATCGATTATCGGTATTGATTCTTCAGATCGCAATGCACGCCTCGAATCGCGCGCGTGTGAATCGGTTTGTTTCCGTCCATGCGTGCAAGACAGAGGTCGCAATCGGGTACCCGATACCCGTACCCTACCCGATACCCGGCTACCCGTACCCGGCCGGGTACAGGTACGGGTACCCGTTTGCGACCCTGGTGCGGCCGGGTACGGGTAGGCCGTGAGTCACTGGTGAGTCACCGTTTGTCACTCTTTTCCCAACGTCTTGTCTCTTCTCACAATTCAAGTTCCTAAATCAACCCACCCGCACCTGCAACATGGCTTCATCCCAGAGGTCGCAATCGGGTACCCGATACCCGTACCCTACCCAATACCCAGCTATCCTACCCGGCCGGGTACGGGTACCCGTTTGCGACAACTGGTGCGGCCGGGTACGGGTAAGGAATCAAAACCCGTTTGCGACCTCTGGTGCAAGAGCGCACGCCCACCCCCTACGACCACTAGAGGCGCTGCAATTCACAGCAATGTTTACCAAAAAATGTTTTGATCAATTCGTCAATTACACTTTGGCCTTAAGAGAAGCAAAATAAATATACGTAACATGCGATGTTTCGGGTAATGGCCCCTCTTCTTAGTAGAGGCGCCTCTCATCTTTAATTTGTACAAATGGGTGTCTGTGTAGCTCTATGAATATCTGTGCATTTCATTGGGTCTCTATGCATCTTTGCGTCTCTATGTTTCTCCATGAGTCTATATGTATTTGGATGGGTATCTATGCATCTCGAAAGGTATCTATGCATCTCAATATGTCTCTATGCGTTTCCTATATGTCTCCATAGCTTGTGTTGCACGGCTACAATCGTACTGCTCTGGCTCGTCTCTTTAATTCCCCATTCACGAACGAGATGAGCCTATCGGCCTGTGGGTGCCCTGATGCCGTTGACGGTTCCGCCAGTGGTGAGGGAGTCGGTGAGCGACTGAGCGAGTTGATGGTCAACAGCGGTGTCTTCGAGGAGGAATGTCAAAGCCAGCAGGAGTGGGTGCAGTGACGTCCGGGTCTCGGATGTGGCGTTAATTCTGGACACCTCTCGTGTGCGCTCTGGCGTGATTCATCAGCGTGTGTCCGTGCGTCTCGGCCGCCACCTGGCGGATGCGTTGCTTTCAGCACCGAGGACAGCGCCAGGGCAATTTCAGCACCAAGGATAGCGCCCTCAGCTATTCAAATCAAGTTTCATTTATTTCATTAATTAGGTATAGCCCTGTGAGCCATGCGGCTCTTAAGTCGGGTGCAACCGCAACAAACAAAATAAATCTGTGTACAGAGACGTCAACGGAAACGTCAATCGTCTATGCTGACTGGATACAAACAGACTTAGCAACACACACACACACAAAAGTACGTGCAGCATCGCATTTACAATAACTCTCAGCCTTGTCTAGACTACCAGCTCAAAATAACTGAACTTGGGTCCATAGCGTGTTGTCGTCTAGAGATTAGGCCACCCAACAACGGACAGCAGAGACACAAAGACACACCTACTGCCAAGCTTCGTTCTCATTAAGCCTCATGTCTGTTGAACTTCTTTCGCACCGTACGCAGCCAACCGTCGTATTCGGAGGTGCAGTCATCAATGTTCGTTGCTGCCACATACCTCTGGGAGCCTCCTATATGGAGAGGACCTGCAGTTACACCATTGGAACCTCATTTGCCAGTAAAAAATATGATAATTGTTTTTTTACCCTTCTCTCTGGCAACAAAACTGACACCTTTTTTTTACAAGGAGTCATGTTTGCATAGACCACAATACCTGCAGTCATAATGCAAACAAAAACATAACTCTGCATTATGACTGCAGGTATTGTGGTCTATGCAAACATGACTCTTTGTAAAAAAAGGTGTCAGTTTTGTTGCCAGATAGAAGGGTAAAAAAACAATTATCATATTTTTAACTGGCAAATGAGGTTCCAATGGTGTAAATGCTTACCCCGAGCTCTCATACTCTGATGGTGCATTGTCTTTGAGTTGTGCGCCTTTTGGCGTCATCTGGTCCAACCCATGTGAGACTAGGCTCTAAGGAAAGCTGTCTCGGGTGTGGACCAATCAACTTCAAGGACAGTGCATATTATCAGAGTTATGTCTTTTGTTTGTATTATGACTGCAGGTATTGTGGTCTATGCAAACATGACTCCTTGTAAAAAAAGGTGTCAGTTTTGTTGCCAGATAGAAGGGTAAAAAAACAATTATCAGGACTTGCAGTGTTACACTATGGGGACGCAATGAGCACTTGCTATAGGAAAGCGATAATTTAAATTTGTAAGTAATGTGAAACCCCCATCACGACAGCAACATTGAGCCCCAAATAGAGATGCGTGAGTTGTATAGGCCTCCAGCTGCAGTCAGATTCTCTACCAGGTGAGGGCCTCTTCCGACTAACCGCCTCATTCGGATGCATTATACATTCTAAGCGCCCGCTGCCCGATGCAATTCAGTTCAGTACCAAGGACAGCGCTCATCGCCCGATGCAATTCAGTTCAGTGCCAAGGACAGTGCTCGCCTCCATTCTGCTACTGATACTCCTGCTGTTATGGAGTGACTCATGCAGCCAACTATGGCTGCAAAGTTTGGTCGTACATGTTATGTGTATATCGTTTATTGTTAAATTTGAATCACAGTTCCTATGCTCACTGGCACATTGTTTTTGTAGCTTTATTTTGGTGTTTATGAAAACGTTTTGGTTTAGCCAGGTTTGCTTTGTTGTAGTGCAGAGTTAGCCTGATAACTTTAATCTACATTGTCTTATGGTTGTTATTGCTTGACTTGCACCCCACTGGGATTTTTTGCATACAGCGTTGAAATGCGGTGTTTTTTCTGGAAGACTTTGCTGTTTTTTCCAGGATTTTTCTGTTGCGTGTAGTCACTTTACGATGTTTCTTGTTCATGTTTTTGTTTTGTTGCGGTTGCACCCGAGTCAAGAGCCGCATGGCTCACATGGTATATCTCCATATATATAAACGGCAAAGTTGTGATTATACGTGTCTGTTCAAAATGTTTAGCGTACTTCCCGACATGCAACAAACTGGAAATTTGCCATGTGGGTACTTTCCAGACTATACACCATGCAAACATTCTAAAAATACACTTATTTTTTTTTGGGGGGGGGGAGCTCAATAATGCATATATTTTTTGCACGGCAAATGAGCTGTGACGTCAAATCTGTCACGTGACCCGCGCACGTGGAAGCGTAACGCATTATAGTGTAGTGGTTAGCGCGCTGCGCTACGAACCCGGCGACCCGAGTTCGATCGCGGCCACCACCGGTGACGATTATTTTAACCGGTCCTGGGCCTCCCCTAGGTCGACTCAGCCTCAAACGAGTAACTGGTGTGGTGTGTGAACATTGCCACTGGGGAGACAAAGGCGGCCGGGCGTGGTGATTCCAAGTCCCGGGCGAAGCCGGGTAGTAAAGCTAGTACCCAATAAATGAAACTGAAAAATGTAATTCAGTTCAGCACCATGGACAGCGCTTGCATCCTTGTGAAGCGTGTTTCCCTCTCATTCTTTTTCCCGCCGCCTGTAACACTGGTCAACACACTGTTTTCTGGCATAAGGTATTCCAACGGTTTTAATGCAATTTTGGGGTGCTGATTCCAAATGTGGCATAAGTTTTTGTCTATCACATCAGGTTTTCGAGATATCAAAGATTGCATTTTTAAATAAAAACTGCAGAAGAAAAATATGAAATAAATGTGGATATCTACATAAAATGATATTATAAACACACTATCCTAAACATAGAGCACCATATTTTAACACTGAAGCAGTCACTGACTCGCAACAACTTGCAATCATAAATGACAGAGTAAATTTCGGGTAAAATCAATGAAAATTGGGTATGCCGATAGCATAAAAATGAGATGTGATAGAGAAAATCTGAGATCAGATTTGGAATCAGCACCCTGAAATTAGTCTAAAACAGCTGCAAAAGTCCAGGCCAGAATTTTTTTTTTGACCAGTGTTATCTGTTTAGGAGCCAAGCCACCTCTTCACTTATTTTTGCCCGAACCCTCCGACTCTTGATCGACTTCGCCGACTCGTTTTCGCGACGTCAACGACGTAAAACATCCTCGCAAAACCCAACGCGGCACTGAGCGATACGCTACCGCACACCGAATTAGCTAAACACTCTGACGCACCAGCGTGGTGAAGTATGCTCGGACGGAAATCCCGTGATCGGCACGGCGCCGGGGGAAGCTTTCAACCAACAGCGGATTCATCGTAAGTTTACAATGTTCAATTTAGATTTAAAGCTTTCGTGACTGCAGAGATTCATCTTCTTGGTTCTTTCGGTAAAGTCACGTAGAATGGAGATAATAAAATAATAAAAATAAAACATAATAAAATAATTATCACGACGTTTCGGCCACAACGCAAGCAGCCGTCCTCAGACCTGTTCTTCACCTGAGGACGGCTGCTTGCGTTGTGGCCGAAACGTCGTGAGAATTGTATTTTATAATGTTTTATTTTTATTATTTTATTATTTCCATTCTACGCGACTTTACAAAGTTTGTTAAATGCATTTTAGGAGTCAGTTCTTTTGGCTCAAACCATCATCGTGCGATCGTTATCGCTTGCCCAAAATACTTTGGCAAATTCACGATTCAATTGTAAGTGCTTGGAAGAAGCCATGATCCAGCAGTGGATCGATCATGGCTGTTGCTGATGGTGATGGAAGCAAGTCTATATATGAGAATGGGGTTTTCCTATTTTTCTGGCAACAAAACAGGTGTTAAGATGTTAAAACACCAAACTGACACCTTTTACAATTGAATTATGTCTGCGTTAATCACAATGCTTGTGGTCAGAATGCAAACAAAAAACGTACTGTGATAATATATGCATTGTCCTTGAAACTGATTGGTCCACACCAGAGAGACAGCTTTCTTTTGAGCCTCGTCTCAAAACGGTGTGAGACCAGAGGACACTAGAGACGTGAATCCGTTTCAATGACAATGCATATATTATCAGAGTATGTTTTTTGTTTACATTCTGACCACATGCATTGTGGTTAATGCAGACTTGATTCCTTGTAAAAGGTTTCAGTTTGGTGTTTAACATCTTAACACCTGTTCTGTTGCCAGAAGAAAAGGTACAACCTATTCTCATATTTGGGTACTGGCAAAGGAGGTCCCATGATGTACAAGTCTATATACCCAAGACTAACACCCTTGACGCTACTGAAGCAGTAATGTACGCATGTATGTATGTTGAACTTCTTTCGCACCGTATGTGGCCAACCGTGGTAATACATTTGACACGTTTGATTACCGTGACGCCTTTATTAATCGGCTGTGTCGGGTGGTGTAGGGTTCACGACGCAACATTATTACACGGCGATTTTACCCAAACGAAACCAATTTGATTCCCACGGCCGGCATTTGAATTCACAACCTTCCAACTGCACGCAGCTACCACCCATATATTACACTAGTCAACAAAAAAGAAAATTTTTTTTTTCTGGCCTGGACTTTTGCAGCTGTTTTAGACTAATTTCAGGGTGCTGATTCCAAATCTGATCTCAGATTTGCTCTACCACATCTCATTTTATGCTATCGGCATACCCCATTTTCATTGATTTTACTCGAAATTAACTGTCACTTATGATTGCAAGTTGTTGCGAGTCAGTGACTGCTTTAGTGTTAAAATATGGTGCTGTATTTTTAGGATAGTGTGTTTATAATTTCATTTTATGTAGATACCCACATTTATTTAATATTTTTCTTCTGCAGTTTTTATTGAAAATGCAATATTTGATATCTCAAAAACCTGATGTGATAGACAAAAACTGATGCCAGATTTGGAATCAGCACCCGCAAATTACCTTACAACCGTTGGAATACCTTATGCCAGAAAAAAGTGTGTTGACCAGTGTTATGCCATAATAACGTAACACTTGTATGTGTTTAAAATTAACATGGGATTAATCATCATCATCACCATCATCGTAATTCGTGGACGGACCCTTTGACGGGCAACTGCTGGATGTGAGCCTTCCCCGGGTCGTGCGGATTTAACAACCATACTTCACCGCGCTGGTCAGGCAGTGTAGAGTGGTACAGAAGGGGTGAGTATGCTTGGACGCGGTAACATATCAGCAGAGTACTGTACAACAATCTAAAGGGTGTCCCATGCGTCTGGAATTACATAAAAAAACAAAAACAATTAATATTTCACCTGGTCATTGGCTAGGACGTCGAGTGCCTTTGTAATGGCCAGCGATGAAGCCGCGATCTCACACCACTCGATTTTTATTTGTTTAAATCTCCGGGGTCATTTCAAGGCGGCGCTGGTCAAAGCGGAGAAAAAATTCCGAGCGTTGAACATTTGCGGCCGCACATTAATGACGCACGCAACACCGCCGCTCCTGATGCAATTGAGCCGTGTGCTTGCTGACTTGGTATCTCGTCTGGAGTTGTGTGTCATGAACAACGGCGGACACGTTCAGCACGTGCTGTGAATACAAGCGTTATTACTGCATTTTTTGTATTATTTTTCCTGTGATTCCAGACTTATGGAACACACTCTGTGTATATATATATATTTAGTGCTTCACTGCCCTCTGCTACCCACAACGTAGCCCCATGCACGATGAGTACTGTGTACCAATTATAATATTTCTACTGGCAAATGAGGTTCCCATAGTGTAGATGCTTGCCCCGAGCTCTCATACTCTGATGGTGCATTGTCCTTGAGTTGTGCGCCGTTTGGCGTCATCGGGTCCAACCCATGTGAGACTAGGCTCTAAGGAAAGCTGTCTCGGGTGTGGACCAATCAACTTCAAGGACAGTGCACATTATCAGAGTTATGTCTTTTGTTTGTATTATGACTGCAGGTATTGCGGTCTATGCAAACATGACTCCTTGTAAAAAGGTGTCAGTTTTGTTGCCAGATAGAAGGGTAAAAAACTAATTATCATATTTTTACTGGCAAATGAGGTTCCCATAGTGAGTACTGCGTAGTCTGTATTAGAGGTACTCTTTGCTTAACACATTCATTGAACATCGGCGCGTCACGCTTGCCCCCCGAAGCAGCCTATAGGAACAGCCTCTCATGCATTGGCGGTCGCCAAATCCACGCGCTATCCAGCCTCAAAATCCTCGCTCAGCCTCTGAAATATTCCGGTGCATTCCGCACGATTTTGATCGTTCTCGCGGCATCGGAGGCGGGGGTGGAGGGGTGGGGGGTCCTCATCCAGTGGAGGATTCTCAAACGCGCCGCACATCCACGTTCGTTTCCTCCGCATTATAAAACGAACGCGCATTCACATTCATGTTCACACGAAGACATGTCGAACCAATGTGACATTGAGCGATCGTTTGCATCACTATTTGCCTGTGTGTACATGTGTGTAAATGTGTGTGTGTGGACATGTGTGTGTGTGTGTGGGGAGCGGTAGTGTAGTGGGTAGTGCGCTGCGCTATGAACCTGGCGACTCAGATCGATTCCCGCTCACGGCCAACACCAGTGACGATTGTCTGATCCGGTCCTGGGCCTCCCCTAGGTCGACTCAGCCTCAAATTAGTAACTGGTGCGGTGTGTAGTAAACATCGCCACTAGGGAGACAAAAGCGGCCGGGCGTGATGTTGGCAACCCACCCCCTCGTGTGCCGTGCCGACCTTCATAGGTGCTCGCAAACAGCACTTGCCCCTACAGTCTGTTACAGGCTACACGGTGGATCTTTCTCTTCGTGTGTTTGTGTGTGTCGTCTTGTGTGCTGCTTGCGCCCCCCCCTCGCCGTCACCGCCCTCCCTCCTCCCGACCGCATTTGTCTCCCCGCTGCGTGTGAACCGCTTGACTCGGACGCAGTTAGAATGCAGCGCGGCGGCTCGCGTGAGTCAGGCCCGCCCACACACTGACGTCAGCGTCTATCATTGTGGGAGTAGAGGGGGGGGGGTTGGAGGGGGGGGGGCAGTAGTGGGGAGGGGGGTAGTAGTGGGGAGGGGAGGAGGTAGTAGGGAGGGGAGGGGGAGTAGTGGGGAGGGGAGGGGGAGTAGTGGGGAGGGGAGGGGGAGTAATGGGGAGGGGAGGGGGGTAGTGGGGAGGTGGGGGAGCAGCAGTGGGAGGGGAGGGGGTGTAGTGGGGAGGGGGAGTAGTGGGGAGGGGAGGGGGAGTAGTGGGGAGGGGAGGGGGAGTAGTGGGGAGGGGAGGGAGAGTAGTGGGGAGGGGGAGTAGTGGGGAGGGGAGGGGGAGTAGTGGGGAGGGGAGGGGGAGGAGTGGGGAGGGGGAGTAGTGGGGAGGGGAGGGGGTTGCAGAGACTAATGCTTGTTATGCTGTTCACGGCCTCGACTGAGAAGCAATGCACAGTCGAGCTCACAGCGTACCACCATGCATATTAATAGAGTATCAATAGTATTAATAGTATATCAATAGTATATTAATAGTATTAATCGGGGCCTCGAGTTAACACGAGATGAGATGAGACCGCTGTTCTGTGGAGACGTCTACGATGGTCGTTTACTTTGTTTGAGTGTTATGTTATATTATTGTTGTTGTTATTATTGTTGTTGTTGTTATTGTTGTTGTTATTGTTGTTGTTGTTATTATTCTCCTGCTCCGGAGAGGTTGGAGAAACGCATCCCGGAATGAGCGCAGTAAGAATTGCCGTTGAATCGCACTGCCATTCAGAAAGAGTGGGAATAATCATTTGTGTAGGGGCTTACATAGGTCTCTATGTGATGCTCTGTGGGTCTCTATGTGAGTCTATGCGTCTTTATGTGTGGGTCTCTATGTGTGAGTCTATGGGTCTCGATGTGATGCTCTGTGGGTTTCTATGTGAGTCTATGGGTCTCTATGTGATGCTCTGTGGGTCTCTATGTGAGTCTATGGGTCTTTATGTGTGGGTCTCTATGTGTGAGTCTATGGGTCTCTATGTGATGCTCTGTGGGTCTCTATGTGAGTCTATGGGTCTCTATGTGATGCTCTGTGGGTCTCTATGTGATGCTGCGGGTCTATATGTGAGTCTATGGGTCTCTATGTGTGAGTTTATGGGTCTCTATGTGAGTCTGTGGGTCTCTATGTGTGGGTCTCTATGTGATGCTGCGGGTCTCTATCTGTGGGTCTCTATGTGAGTCTATAGGTCTCTATGTGAGTCTTTCTCTCTATGTGAGTCTGTGGGTCTCTATGTGAGTCTGTGGGTCTCTATGTGAGTCTGTGGGTCTCTATGTGAGTCTTTCTCTGTATGTTAGTCGATAGGTCTCTATGTGAGTCTATGGGTATCTATGTGATTATGTGGTACTCTGCGTGAGTCGATGGGTCGCTATGTGTGAGTTTATGAGTCTAAATGTGAGGCTGTGTCTCTACGTGAGTATATGGGTCTCTGTATGAGTCTATGGGTCTCTTTGTGATTCTGTGGGTCTCTATGTGTGGGTCTCTATGTGAGTCTGTGGGTCTCTATGTGAGTCTATAGGTCTCTATGTGAGTCTTTCTCTCTATGTGAGTCTGTGGGTCTCTATGTGAGTCTTTATCTGTATGTTAGTCTATAGGTCTCTATGCGAATCTATGGGTATCTATGTCAGTCTACATTTTGTGGGTCTCTATGTGAATCCGTGGGCATCTATGTGAGTCTGTGGGTCTCTATGTCAGTCTACATTTTGCTACGTGGGCTTATTGATCTCTACGCACGAGTAGATTGCTCCGTGTGCGTGTGTGCATACAACGCGATGTGTACTTACATCGGATCTAAATGCGACCGCATATGAAGCCACTGCACAGACGCAGTGATGACGTTTGTTTTAGAGAGAGTGGGAGGCGGCAGGCGGAGGCAGATGAATGAGAGGATATCCTTGGTACGTATGTACGTCGAACTTCTTTTTCACCGTACCTAGCCAACCGTGCTAATCGGATGTGCTTTGGTCCTGGACGTGAACAGGGGGCATGGACTCGACATCACGGACGGCTGGGGGAGAATGGATGTCCTGACGATGGGGGAAGAGGGGGGGGAGGGGGCAGCAGAATATTTTATTAAATAGAAACAATCAATATTATTGGGGCTGTAACGACGAATTGTTGAATCGATTAAGATCGATAATCTAACGGTGCAGCGGATTTGTATCTCTCCATCGCCACGTCTACATATATATTGTATCACCGTAATATATTCTAGATTTGAAGCTTTCGTGACTGCAAGGATTCATATTCTTAGGTTTTTTTCGGTAAAGTCACGTAGGTTAAAAAATTAAAATGAATAAAAGTAAAATAAAATAAAAATAAAAAATCACGACGTTTCGGAGGCAACACAAGCTTCCGTCTTCGTAATATATCACAAACACGCCGAGCTAACGGACAAGAGGAACGCATTGATTCGGTGATGTTTCGTTGGAACTGGTGGTGGTGCAGCCATAATACAATGTGCCGTGAGTTAGTGCCATTGCACCGAAACGTCGCCTATCGATTACATTTTATTATTTCCCTTTAACTCCACACGCAGTGCTATTGACGAATGTGTCGAGGTTTGTATTTTGCAAACAACATCTCGCGGCCCGCATGTCCTCTGGACGTTGCAGCCAGCCAGCCAGATAAATTGTATTAATAATACAGCATGGGGTGAGCGGAGGTGGTGAGTGGGTGATGGGGCGGGGGGGCTGATCTATACTGCCGAGTAAGGGTTGGGCTACCCGGGTCCCCCACCTCACCTCACACCCACACCAAAGTGGCGTGGAATATTCGTTCTGACAATGATGTTGCGTACACGGCACGTGTGCGTGTGTGCGTGTGTGGGCGTGTGCGTGTGTGTGTGCGTGTGTGCGTGTGTGTGTGCGTGCGTGTGGGTGTGTGTGTGCGTGTCTGTGCGTGTGTGCGAGTATTTGTGTGCGTGTGTGCGTGTCTGTGCGTGTGTGCGTGTGCGTGTGTGCGTGTGTGCGTATGCGCGTGTGTGCGTGTGTGTGCATGTGCGTGTGTGTGCGTGTGTGCGCGCGTGTGCGTGTGTGCGTATGTGCGATGATGGATCGGTAGCGGTGAGCGCGCTGCGCTACGAACCTGGCGACCCGGGTTCGATTGCCGCTCACGGCCAACACCGGTGACGATTATTTGAAAAAGTCTTGGGCCCTCCCCTAGGTCGACTAAGCCTCAAATGAGTACCTTGTGCGGTGTGTAAGCATCGCCACTGGAGAGACAAAGGCGGCCGGGCGTGGTGTTGGCCGCCCACCCCCTCGTGTGCCGTGCCGGCTTTCATAGGTGCTCGCTAACAACACTTGCCCCAACAGTCTATTAAGGCTATACTGGGGGATATGTCTCTTTGTCTTTTTGTGCGATGGTGGATCGGTCATCACACTGCGTTATGAACCAGGCGGCCGCGCGAGGTGTTGGCCGCACCACTCCCTCGTGTGGTGCGCTGACCTTCAAAGGGTGCTCGCTAACAGCCCTGTCCGCAACAGCCAGTTCAAGGCGACACGGGGGGGGAGGGGGGTCGTTGCCTTTGAAGTACATTCACGTGGTGGGACGTGTCTGTACCATCATCATCATTCGCATCAATCCACTGCTGGATGAAGGCCTCCCCAAGCCGTCACCATCATTGATGATCCTGCAAATTCACAGAGAACCCGCACTAGACCTCTCCCTCTGCGTGTGTGTCACCGTCGTGCTTGTGCGGGGAGCGGGGAGTGTAGCGGCTAGCGCTGCGCTACGAACCCGGATTTTTACCGAGTTTGATTCCTGAACTCGGTTATCTGACCCGGTCCGGGGCCTCCACTAGGCTGACTCATACCTCAAATGAGTAGCTGGTGCGGTGTGTAAACATCGCCACTGGGGAGACAAAGGCGGCCGGGCGTGGTGCTGGCCACCCACCCCCCACGTGTGCCGTTCCGGCCTTCATAGCTGCTCGCTAACAGCACTTGCCCCAACAGTCTGCAAAGGCTACACGGGGGATCTTTGTTGTGCACTGATGTGCGCGGCTACAGCCAAATCATTCACCTTAACGCAGCCAGCCTCGTCCGATCTTGGTAGCTAAGCAGGCGTTGAGCCTGGTTAGCACCCGCTTCGGGTGACCACCTGCAACGCTCGGGGCTTGCCAGGGGCTGTAGGCGCGGGCTGCAGTGAGGTGGGGGCCAGGATGTGGCGGTGCTGAGTGTGAGCCCCCCCCCCCCCCCCACTTACACATTCGTCTGCAGCAGGCGAGGCGCTGGGTTTTCTCGGGGCGTCTCCCGTTTCTTCCCGAACGAAGCCGAACTCTCGTTCGTCAACAGCGGAATTCACGGCCAAAACATCCCAAAATGTAGCGGCACATCTCGTGAAAATGAGGCTCGAGGCTTTCTTGGGTACACATTCGACATCAACTTTACGTCTGGATTTTAAATGCTCCATACCTCCCGTGGAGTCATCCAGTGCTTGCCGTGCAGACAAAAAAGCCCCCCCCTCCCGTAACAAAGCGCACATCCAATAAACATGGGACGTGCCAACGTTGGCCCAGCATTGCATGTTGGCTCGACAGATGGTTGACCTTGCTATCACATATTCTTAGGTTCTTTCGGTAAAGTCACGTAGGTACAAAATTAAAATTCATAAAAGTAAAATAAAAAAAATCACGACGTTTCGGAGGCAACACAAGCGTCCGTCTTCAGGTGGAACCGTCACAGCACGCTTGCTGTATCAAGTAAATGAGAAATTCCAAAAGATCCGACCTTGTATATATACTTGCGATCACAGCTTAGGTTTGTAACGTTAAGCACGTGTCGTTACCGTCACAAAGACAAAGATCCCTGAGCGGACCGTAGGGGCAAGTGCTGTTAGCAAGCAGCACCTGTGAATGCCGGCACGGCACACGAGGGGGTGGGTGGCCAACACCACGCCCGGCCGCCTTTGTCTCCCCAATTGCCGATGTTTACAGACCGCACCAGGTACTCATTTGAGGCTGGTTCGACCTAGGGGAGGCCCAGGACCCGTTCAGATAATCGTCACTGGGTGTTGGCGGCCGCGAGCCGGAATCGAACCCGGGTCGCCGGGTTCGTAGCGCTACACCACCACTCGCCACACACAGAAAAACACGCATACCTACCGGATTATAAGACGCACCGCTCCAAACATTTGATTTCAAATACAAGAGGGACGAAAGGTGCGTCCTATAATCCGACGAATGCGGTAAGAACGATTGTGTCGGGATGTCGCAGGAGGAGGAGGGAAGGAAGCGATGGCGAAGTGGCCCCTTCCTCTTTTGAATTTCACGAGTCGCTCCCAGCAACGTCCCACGGACGACGTGAACCTTCTTCTTGGTTCTTTCGGTAAAGTCATCACGTAGAATGGAAGTAATAATAAAATAATAAAAATAAAACATAATAAAATAATAAGAATAAAACATAATTAAATAATAAAACATAATAAAATAATTCTCACGACGTTTCGGCCACAACGCAAGCAGCCGTCCTCAGTTGGAGAACAGTTCTGTCGAGAAGACAGAGTCTGAATTCAGACTCTGTCGTCGAAACGTCGTGAATTCAGACTCTGTCTTCTCGACAGACCTGTTATCCACCTGAGGACGGCTGCTTGCGTTTTGGCCGAAACGTCGTGAGAATTATTTTCTTATGTTTTATTTTGTATTATTTTATTATTTCCATTCTACGTGACTTTACCGAAAGAACCAAGAAGATGGATCCCTGCAGTCACGAAAGCTTTAAATCGAAATTTGACGTGAACCTTCTTCACCGTCCAGGAAGTCCACAGAAGGCCCATCGCGTGAGCGATCTGAAGCCTCCTTGGGGGGTGGGGAGGGAGGGAGAGAGAGAGGGGGGCCGATCTGCGATGCTTTTTTCTCTCTCTGCCACTCATCACGGTGTGTTGACTTTCTACTGCCCGTCACGCGGACTGCGGTCATAATCGCAGCGGCGGCGGCAGGGGGCAAGGGGCAGAGGGCAAGGGGCAGGGGGCAAGGGGCAGGGGGCAAGGGGCAGGGGGCAGGGGTCAAGGGGCAGGGGCAAGGGGCAGGGGGCAAGGGGCAGGGGACTTCTGGCTGGCAGTGCAATAGAGACAGAGCAATCTACCGTCTCGCGTGGCGCTTTCGGAAGCGCTTCTGATCCGCTCTTCCTGCCGGCATTAGCACGCCACGGGAGCTTTGCGCGTTCAAATCGCCTAGATTGAAAACTCGTTTTAGTGTTTAGTGTGGTTGTACCCCCGCACACTTCGATTGGCTACGTACGGTGCGAAAGAAGTTCGACATACGTACAACTTTCCTTGACTCAACTCCCCTCCCCGTGGTGCAGACACGGGTACAGCCGTTGCTCGTTGCAGTACACGGCTCAAGTCACATATTCACTTTAAGATGTTTTTTGTTCATGTTTTTTGTTTGTTGCGGTTGCACCCGATTCAAGAGCTGAATGGCTCACAGGGCTATACCTAATAAATGAACTTGAACTTGAATGTCATCGTCCTCTGGCACCTCGCGGCGAGGATGAGTGACGTGTTGCGTGTGTCTTGCCACCCGAGTTGGATTCCAGGCGACGACTAACATCAGTAGCGAGTGATTTCTGAATCGATTTTGGTTTGGCCCGATCACAACAAACCCTCCTGCAGTCAAACTGGAACCCCATGACCACAGCTGGGAAGTATGGTCAAACTGGAACCCCATGACCAGAGTGGGGAAGTATGGTCAAACTGGAACCCCATGACCAGAGTGGGGAAGTATGGTCAAACTGGAACCCCATGACCAGAGTGGGGAAGTATGGTCAATCTGGAACCCCATGACCAGAGTGGGGAAGTATGGTCAAACTGGAACCCCATGACCACAGTGGGGAAGTATGGTCAAACTGGAATCCCATAACCAGAGTGGGAAAGTATGGTCAAACAGGAACCCCATGACCACAGTGGGGAAGTATGGTCAAACTGGAACCCCATGACCACAGTGGGGAAGTATGGTCAAACTGGAACCCCATGACCAGAGTGGGGAAGTATGGTCAAACTGGAACTCCATGACCAGAGTGGGGAAGTCGGGTCAAACTGGAACCCCATGACCAGAGTAGGGAAGTATGGTCACACTGGAACCCCGTGACCAGAGTGGAGAAGTATGGTCAACTGGAATCCCATAACCAGAGTGGAGAAGTATGGTCAAACTGGAACTCCATGACCAGAGTGGGAGAAGTATGGTCAAACTGGAACTCCATGACCAGAGTGGGGAAGTATGGTCAAACTGGAACCCCGTGACCAGAGTGGGGAAGTATGGTCAAACTGGAACTCCATGACCAGAGTGGGGAAGTATGGTCAAACTGGAACCCCGTGACCAGAGTGGGGAAGTATGGTCAAACTGGAACCCCGTGACCAGAGTGGGGAAGTATGGTCAAACTGGAACTCCATGACCAGAGTGGGGAAGTATGGTCACACTAGAACCCCATGACCAGAGTGGGGAAGTATGGTCAAACTGGAACCCCGTGACCAGAGTGGGGAAGTATGGTCAAACAGGAACCCCATGACCAGAGTGGAGACGTATGGTCACACTAGAACCCCATGACCAGAGTGGGGAAGTATGGTCACACTAGAACCCCATGACCAGAGTGGAGAAGTATGGTCAAACTGGAACCCCGTGACCAGAGTGGGGAAGTATGGTCAAACAGGAACCCCATGACCAGAGTGGGGAAGTATGGTCAAACAGGAACTCCATGACCAGAGTGGGGAAGTATGGTCACACTAGAACCCCATGACCAGAGTGGGGAAGTATGGTCAAACAGGAACCCCGTGACCAGAGTGGGGAAGTATGGTCAAACTGGAACCCCGTGACCAGAGTGGGGAAGTATGGTCAAACTGGAACCCCGTGACCAGAGTGGGGAAGTATGGTCAAACTGGAACCCCATGACCAGAGTGGGGAAGTATGGTCAAACTGGAACCCCGTGACCAGAGTGGGAAGTATGTCAAACTGGAACCCCAATGACCAGAGTGGGAAGTATGGTCAAACTGGAACCCATGACCAGAGTGGGGAAGTATGGTCAAACTGGAACCCCATGACCGAGTGGGGAAGTATGGTCAAACTGGAACCCCATGACCAGAGTGGGGAAGTATGGTCACACTGGACCCCATGACCAGAGTGGGGAAGTATGGTCAAACTGGAACCCCATGACCAGAGTGGGGAAGTATGGTCACACTGGAACCCATGACCAGAGTGGGGAAGTATGGTCACACTGGAACCCCATGACCAGAGTGGGGAAGTATGGTCAACTGGAACCCCATGACCAGAGTGGGGAAGTATGGTCACACTGGAACCCCGTGACCAGAGTGGGGAAGTATGGTCAATCTGGAACCCCATGACCAGAGTGGGGAAGTATGGTCAAACTGGAACCCCATGACCAGAGTGGGGAAGTATGGTCACACTGGAACCCCATGACCAGAGTGGGGAAGTATGGTCAATCTGGAACCCCATGACCAGAGTGGGGAAGTATGGTCACACTGGAACCCCATGACCAGAGTGGGGAAGTATGGTCAAACTGGAACCCCATGACCAGAGTGGGGAAGTATGGTCAAACTGGAACCCCATGACCAGAGTGGGGAAGTATGGTCACACTGGAACCCCGTGACCAGAGTGGGGAAGTATGGTCAAACTGGAACCCCATGACTATATTGGGGAAGTATGGTCACACTGGAACCCCGTGACCAGAGTGGGGAAGTATGGTCACACTGGAACCCCGTGACCAGAGTGGGGAAGTATGGTCACACTGGAACCCCATGACCAGAGTGGGGAAGTATGGTCAATCTGGAACCCCATGACCAGAGTGGGGAAGTATGGTCACACTGAACCTCATGACCAGAGTGGGGAAGTATGGTCACACTGGAACCTCATGACCAGAGTGGGGAAGTATGGTCACACTGGAACCTCATGACCAGAGTGGGGAAGTATGGTCAAACCGGAACCCCATGACCAGAGTGGGGAAGTATGGTCAAACTGGAACCCCGTGACCAGAGTGGGGAAGTATGGTCAAACTGGAACCCCATGACCAGAGTGGGGAAGTATGGTCAAACTGGAACCCCATGACCAAAGTGGAGAAGTATGGTCAAACAGGAACCCCATGACCAGAGTGGGGAAGTATGGTCAAACAGGAACCCCATGACCAGAGTGGGGAAGTATGGTCAAACAGGAACCCCGTGACCAGAGTGGGGAAGTATGGTCAATCTGGAACCCCATGACCAGAGTTGGGAAGTATGGTCAAACTGGAACCCCATGACCAGAGTGGGGAAGTATGGTCACACTGGAACCCCATGACCAGAGTGGGGAAGTATGGTCACACTGGAATCCCGTGACCAGAGTGGGGAAGTATGGTCAAACTGGAACCCCATGACCAGAGTGGGGAAGTATGGTCACACTGGAATCCCGTGACCAGAGTGGGGAAGTATGGTCACACTGGAACCCCATGACCAGAGTGGGGAAGTATGGTCAATCTGGAACCCCATGACCAGAGTGGGGAAGTATGGTCACACTGGAGCCTCATGACCAGAGTGGGGAAGTATGGTCACACTGGAACCTCATGACCAGAGTGGGGAAGTATGGTCAAACCGGAACCCATGACCAGAGTGGGGAAGTATGGTCAAACTGGAACCCCCGTGGCCAGAGTGGGAAGTATGGTCACACTGAACCCCATGACCAGAGTGGGGAAGTATGGTCAAACTGGAACCCCATGACCAGAGTGGGAAAGTATGGTCACACCTGGAACCCCATGACCAGAGTGGGGAAGTATGGTCACACTGGAACCCCATGACCAGAGTGGGGAAAGTATGGTCAAACTGGAACCCCCATGACCAGAGTGGGGAAGTATGGTCACACTGGAACCCGTGACCAGAGTGGGGAAGTATGGTCAATCTGGAACCCCATGACCAGAGTGGGGAAGTATGGTCAAACTGGAACCCCATGACCAGAGTGGGGAGTATGGTCACACTGGAACCCCATGACCAGAGTGGGGAAGTATGGTCAACTGGAACCCATGACCAGAGTGGGGAAAGTATGGTCAAACTGGAACCCCATGGACCAGAGTGGGGAAGTATGGTCACACTGGAACCCCTTGACCAGAGTGGGGAAGTATGGTCAAACTGGAACCCCATGACCTAGAGTGGGGAAGTATGGTCACACTGGAACCCCGTGACCAGAGTGGGGAAGTATGGTCACACTGGAACCCCGTGACCAGAGTGGGGAAGTATGGTCACACTGGAACCCACTGACCAGAGTGTGGAAGTATGGTCACACTGGAACCCCGTGACCCAGAGTGGGAAGTATGGTCAAACTGGAACTCCATGACCAGAGTGGGGAAGTCGGGTCAAACTGGAACCCCATGACCAGAGGTAGGGAAGTATGGTCAAACTTGGAACCCCATGACCAGAGTGGGGAAGTATGGTCACACTGGAACCCCATGACCAGAGTGGGGAAGTATGGTCAAACTGGAACCCCATGACCAGAGTGGGGAAGTATGGTCACACTGGAACCCGTGACCAGAGTGGGGAAGTATGGTCACACTGGAACCCCGTGACCAGAGTGGGGAAGTATGGTCACACTGGAATCCCGTGACCAGAGTGGGGAAGTATGGTCACACTGGAACCCCATGACCAGAGTGGGGAAGTATGGTCAATCTGGAACCCCATGACCAGAGTGGGGAAGTATGGTCACACTGGAACCTCATGACCAGAGTGGGGAAGTATGGTCACACTGGAACCTCATGACCAGAGTGGGGAAGTATGGTCAAACCGGAACCCCATGACCAGAGTGGGGAAGTATGGTCACACTGGAACCCCATGACCAGAGTGTGGAAGTATGGTCACACTGGAACCCCGTGACCAGAGTGGGGAAGTATGGTCAAACTGGAACTCCATGACCAGAGTGGGGAAGTCGGGTCAAACTGGAACCCGATGACCAGAGTAGGGAAGTATGGTCACACTGGAACCCCGTGACCAGAGTGGGGAAGTATGGTCAAACTGGAACCCCATGACCAGAGTGGGGAAGTATGGTCACACTGGAACCCCGTGACCAGAGTGGGGAAGTATGGTCACACTGGAACCCCGTGACCAGAGTGGGGAAGTATGGTCACACTGGAATCCCGTGACCAGAGTGGGGAAGTATGGTCACACTGGAACCCCATGACCAGAGTGGGGAAGTATGGTCAATCTGGAACCCCATGACCAGAGTGGGGAAGTATGGTCACACTGGAACCTCATGACCAGAGTGGGGAAGTATGGTCACACTGGAACCTCATGACCAGAGTGGGGAAGTATGGTCAAACCGGAACCCATGACCAGAGTGGGGAAGTATGGTCAAACTGGAACCCCGTGACCAGAGTGGGGAAGTATGGTCAAACTGGAACCCCGTGACCAGAGTGGGGAAGTATGGTCACACTGGAACCCCGTGACCAGAGTGGGGAAGTATGGTCAAACTGGAACCCCGTGACCAGAGTGGGGAAGTATGGTCAAACTGGAACCCCGTGACCAGAGTGGGGAAGTATGGTCAACTGGAACCCCTGACCAGAGTGGGAAGTATGGTCACACTGGAACCCCGTGACCAGAGTGGGGAAGTATGGTCACACTGGAACCCCGTGACCAGAGTGGGGAAGTATGGTCACACTGGAACCCCATGACCAGAGTGGGGAAGTATGGTCAAACTGGAACCCCATGACCAAAGTGGAGAAGTATGGTCAAACAGGAACCCCATGACCAGAGTGGGGAAGTATGGTCAAACAGGAACCCCATGACCAGAGTGGGGAAGTATGGTCAAACAGGAACCCCGTGACCAGAGTGGGGAAGTATGGTCAAACTGGAACCCCATGACCAGAGTGGGGAAGTATGGTCAATCTGGAACCCCATGACCAGAGTTGGGAAGTATGGTCAAACTGGAACCCCATGACCAGAGTGGGGAAGTATGGTCACACTGGAATCCCGTGACCAGAGTGGGGAAGTATGGTCACACTGGAACCCCATGACCAGAGTGGGGAAGTATGGTCAATCTGGAACCCCATGACCAGAGTGGGGAAGTATGGTCACACTGGAGCCTCATGACCAGAGTGGGGAAGTATGGTCACACTGGAACCTCATGACCAGAGTGGGGAAGTATGGTCAAACCGGAACCCCATGACCAGAGTGGGGAAGTATGGTCAAACTGGAACCCCGTGACCAGAGTGGGGAAGTATGGTCACACTGGAACCCCATGACCAGAGTGGGGAAGTATGGTCAATCTGGAACCCCATGACCAGAGTGGGGAAGTATGGTCACACTGGAGCCTCATGACCAGAGTGGGGAAGTATGGTCACACTGGAACCTCATGACCAGAGTGGGGAAGTATGGTCAAACCGGAACCCCATGACCAGAGTGGGGAAGTATGGTCAAACTGGAACCCCGTGACCAGAGTGGGGAAGTATGGTCACACTGGAACCCCATGACCAACACGGCGTGGAGTGACGCCTTCATCCAGCAGTGGATCGACAAACGGCGTGTACACATTACAACAATGATGATGATAATTATAATTGTCAGTATTATGTTAATATGACAATGGATGCTGCAACGGAGGAAGGGATTAGCGCAAGAGAACTTTCGATCGGTGAAGCGTTCCCACGGTTCGATTTCCCGGCGCGGCAATTGAATCTGAATCCTACAGAACTGAGCCGCATCCGATATACACATGTGCTTTATCCTGATTGTTGTTGTTATTATGTAGTGCGTAGCCTGAGTACCCGGAGAATCAGCCTTATTGACTTATTTCGGATCGGGAAACTCGTCCCCATGTCTAGACACACATCGTGGGCCGCCCCTCCCCTCAATCCCCCCCCCCCCAGTCTCACCTCCACCACCCACGCCACCCCCCCACTCAACCTCCCAGTCGTGACGTGGGCTGCTCTGACGTCAATGGAAATGAGTGCACGCAAGCCCGCCTTTGCGATGAGGGTAGAGAGAGAGGGCGGGTGGGGGAGGTGATCGAGAGCGAGAGAAGAGGGAGGGGAGAGCGAAGAGAGATGGGAGGAAAGGGTAAGGGATTGTGGGAGGGGAGAGGGAGAGAGGGTGGTTGCCACCAATGAGGTACGTAAAAATCCGGGACGTGTCATGCAAAGTAAATGAAGAATATATCACGATTAACATCTCACAGAGAATATCTCATCATTAATATCTCACAATTAATATCTGACAGTGAATATCTAACAGTGAATATGTCACAGTGAATATCTCACCATGAATATCTCACCATGCATATCTCACAGTGAACATCTCACAGTGAATATCTCACACCGAATATATCAGTGAACATCTGACAGTCACTATATCACCATTAAGATCTCACAGTGAAAATCTGACAGTGAATATCTGGCAGTGAATATCTCACCATGAAGATCTCACAGTGAACATCTCACAGTGAATATCTCACAGTGAATATATCAGTGAACATCTGACAGTCACCATATCACCATTAAGATCTCACAGTGAAAATCTGACAGTGAATATCTCACAATGAATATCTCACAGTGAATATATCAGTGAAAATCTGACAGTGAATATCTGACAGTGAATATCTCACCATGAAGATCTCACAGTGAACATCTTACAGTGAATATATCAGTGAAAATCTGACAGTGAATATCTCACAGTGAATATCTCACCATGAAGATCTCACAGTGAACATCTTACAGTGAATATATCAGTGAAAATCTGACAGTGCATATCTCACAGTAAATATATCAGTGAAAATCTGACAGTGAATATCTGACAGTGAATATCTCACCATGAAGATCCCACAGTGAATATCTCACAGTGAACACCTCACCATTAATATCTCACAGTGAATATCTCATCATGACCATCGTTTCACAGTGCCATTATTATAATTATGTTTGCTAGTAACAGCAGAAATAATAATTCACAAGACGACGATTCCCTAGAAAAAACCGGGACAGGTGGCAACCGTGAGAGACGGCAGCCGAGAGGAGAGTTGGAGAGACAGAGAGAGCCAAAGGAAAAGAGAGAGAGTGAGAGAGGAGAGAGGGGATAGAGTAAAGAAAGAGAGAGAGAGAGGTAGGGGAGAGATGGGAGAAAGAAACGCATCACCATCACCACCACTATAAGAGTATAATCATCGTGGCGGAGACAGAGAAAATAATAATAAAACAAACGAATATAGGGAGGGAGAGAGAGAGGCTTCATGTTCTCGTGTGTTTTCAGATTTTAATTTTATTTTATGCCGAATTGAATATCGGGATGATTTGTGTTTTTAAAAACGTGTGCATTAAAACACGTGTTTGTGTGTGTGTATAGATCGGGAGAGAGATATGGTAGGGCTAGGCAGGTAGGTTGAGAGAGAGAGAGAGAGTAGAGAGTGAGAGAGAGAGACGGAGAGAGGGAGAGAGTGAGCTTTGCCAATTGGCATGCGAGCGGGGTCTGACCGATGTGCTTTGTTTGTGGAGAGGGAATCTCGGCTGAGATGTTGAGAGAATTCTGCGTCCCGTGGCCATAGGGGCTTTGATACAGCAGAGGTAGTCATTGTGTGTGGGAGGTGGGGTGGGGGGGGGGGTTCGAGTTAGGGTTCGATTGCGGCTAGGGTTAGGTACCCGTAGCAGGCGATATGTGGAGAGTTCGAGTTATATTATGGCTAGGGTTAGGTACCCGTAGCAGGCGATATGTGGAGAGTTCGAGTTATATTATGGCTAGGGTTAGGTGCCAGCGTTAGGCGTTGTGTGGAGCGTTGGACTTCGCTTGCTGAACGAATACATTGCGCTCAGGTCGCACTCATTCCACGCAAAGCGCTTGCCACGAATGAACCACGACACCTCGCTGCTGATCTAGTCAAGGATCACGAACCACCATCACGCGAACTCCGCTCATCCTCGAAGTAGCGGCGGCGGCTTCTGGCTCGGCCATCGGACAGGAAGCAGTGGTGGTCACCGCATCGCGCGGCGCTTTCAGACGCGCTCCTGCGGCCGTCTGGAACGTTCTTCCGATACGAGGAAGCCACCAGGAGCTGCGCATCTACATTGGAAGCGCATTTCTTGAGGGCTTGCTCTTTGCTGTGTTTAGTTTGTTGTCCTGACCGCCCGCCAACCTCCGATTGGCGCGGTTGGATACGTACGGGTGCGATAGAACGCTCAGCGTACCGTGCAGGCATCGGTGGGTACCTGGACAGAGACACAGAGAGAGAGAGAGGAGGAGGACACGGGCGCCACTTCGAGCGCAGTTGTTAAATGTTTAATGTTCCTTTATTTAAACCGGCTGGGGGGGGGGGGGCGGCGGGCGGCGGGATAGAGGAGGAAAACAAAATCCCAAATCATTCAAGGACGAATTGATCCGCGCTTTCGCGGTGCCTCTCGAAACGGAGGCTCGCAGAGCCGAGACGAAACTTTTCGAAGGAAATAAAAGTTTGGGATCTCACTCGCCATTGGTCGCGGCCCATCGCCCCCCCTCCCCGTTCCTGGTTGAATTCGGTTTCGGGTCTCGGTGCGCTAACCATTGCGCCACCGCTCCCCCATCCTCCCCCACACACGCACATAGAAAGACAAAGATGCCCCGTATAGCATTAAATTGATTTCAATTTAAAGCTTTCGTGACTGCAGGGATTCATCTTCTTGGTTCTTTCGGTAAAGTCACGTAGAAGGGAAGTAATAGAAGAATATTATATTATTTTATTATGTTTTATTTTTTATTATTTTATTACTTCCCTTCTACGTGACTTTACCGAAAGAACCAAGAAGATTAAATAGATTGTTGGGGCAAGTGCTGTTAGCGAGTAGTACCTAGGGAAGCCCGCACGATACATGTACGATGGACTGGTGTGGCAAAACACCACGCCTGGCCGCCTTTGTCTCCCCAGTGGAGATGCCTACACGGCTACCCTTTACAATTTTTTTTAACCAGGTGGATTTTTTGTCCGGGGCCTCCGGTTTTTCCCTCCACATTTAGAATCAACGTCACCCGTTTAAAGTCTTTGGCTGCGATACATTTCCATATGATGAGAAGCCACTTCGTTGAGCTATCATTTGCGGCCAGGTCGCTTCTGAAGAAAAAAAATCAGCTTTGTAGCTCAGTGGGCCACACTTGGTAAAAATAAAAAATAAACAATTAACCCGTAAAAACAAAGTTTTTCACTATAAATCCTTTATATGCGTGGCGGCTAGAGTCCTCTCATCATCTGGCTTGAGATGGCTGCCACCTATGGGTCAGATGATTGCCTGCCACCATTAAGCAATTGGTAATTAAATATAAAAAAAAATTCCTAAACAGTGTAAAGTTATGGAATTTTTTCACGAAAATTAATTGTCACGCACAACGAGTCTGTGTGCAAAATGTCAGCTCGATTGGGTCACGGGAAGTGGGTTAAAAAACGACCGAAAGATTTGCACGGTCGTAAGCGCGCAAGCAAGCAAGCAAGTGACCTTAATATAAAGGATTTAAAATGCTCATATATCTAGTTTTAACCTCAACACATTTTTCCATGGGTCTTTCGGTAAAACCACCTGAAGACGATTGCTTGAGTTGCGATCGAAACGTCGTGATACAGTAATTTTATTATTTTTCTATCTCCGTGGCTTTACCGACAGACCCATAGAATATGTTTTCTGCAGTCACGAAAGCTTTGAGTCACGACTCAACACATTTGTTTAATAACACTGTGTGGCCTTAAACAGAGGATATAATAGGCGACGTTTCTGGCAGCAGTCCTCATGCAGAGCACACAGAGAGGCCACAGTGGTAGAGCGAGGCGGTGTTCTTGGGTTCTGCTGTTGGCTCTGCCTCTTGCACCACTGCCAGTGCAGCAGATGCACCAAGCCCGGTTGCTGTTGGATCGTCAGTGGCGGCGAGTGACACGTGTCCCGCATCTAAGGCTCCCTCCCGGCTCACCATTCGGCAGTGACCAGTGTGGTGAAGTGTGGTAGCGGCCAAAACAAGCTCCGACCACGGCTATGTGGTGGCTATGAGATGTTAACTACCTCGCCTGGCGTGCAGGAGTTCGTGGGTTCGATTCCGACCCTGACACCTGCTGTATATTTGGAGTTTGCGTCTCTCTCTCTCTCCCTCTCTTATCATCATCATCACGGTTGCTAGGAGATGTTAACTACCTCGCCTGTTATACAGGAGGTGGTCGGTTCGATCCCGACCCTGACACCTGCTGTATATTTGGAGTTTGCGTGTCTCTCTCTCTTATCATCATCATCACCACGATGGCTAGGAGATGTTAACTACCTCGCCTGGTATACAGGAGGTCGTGGGTTCGATCCCGACCCTGACGCCTGCTGCTGTATATTTGGAGTTTGCGTCTCTCTCATCATCATAATCACGGTGGCTATGATATGTTGACTACCTCACCTGGTATAGAGGAGGTCGTGGGCTCGATCCCGACACTGACGCCTGCTGTATATTTGGAGTTCGCGTCTCTCTCATCATCATAATCATGGTGGCTATGATATGTTAACTACCTCGCGAGGTATACAGGAGGTCGTGGGTTCGATCCCGACACTGACGCCTGCTGTATATTTGGAGTTTGCGTGTCTCTCTCTTATCATCATCACGGTGGCTATGATATGTTAACTACCTCGCCTGGTATACAGGAGGTCGTGGGTTCGATCGCGACACTGACGCCTGCTGTATATTTGGAGTTTGCGTGTCTCTCTCTTATCATCATCATGGTGGCTATGATATGTTAACTACCTCGCCTGGTATACAGGAGGTTGTGGGTTCGATCCCGACCCTGACGCCTGCTGTATATTTGGAGTTTGCGTCTCTCTCATCATCATAATCACGGTTGCTATGAGATGTTAACTACCTCGCCTGGTATACAGGAGGTCGTGGGTTCTATCCCGACCTTGACGCCTGCTGTATATTTGGAGTTTGCGTGTCTCTTTCTCTCTTATCATCATCATCACGGTGGCTAGGAGATGTTAACTACCTCGCCTGGTGTACAGGAGGTCTTGGGTTCGATCCCGACCCTGACGCCTGCTGCTGTATATTTGGAGTTCGCGTCTCTCTCTCTCTCCCCGTGGTCGTGTGAATTTTCTTCGGGTCCTCCGGGTTTTCCCCTCCACATTTAGAATCAACGACGTGCCCTTTAGAGTGTGTGATGATAAGCCACTTTGCTAAGCTATCATTTGTGATTGCCAGGTCGCTTCTGAATAAGAGCTGTACAGCTCAGCGAGCCTTACCTGGTGAAATAAATAAATAGTCGCAGAGTTTAGTTAGAGCGTGGAGGTATCTTCATCCAGCAGTATATTGACTAATTAGTGCTTCGCGAATACTTTTGTTTTCATGTGGCCATATTTTATAGCGAAGGGGAAATTGATTCTAAGTGATACTCATCAGCAACGTGATCATCGGTAACGGTGGGGGAGTGAGGTGGGGGGGAGGGCACGGGGGGGGGGGCTGGGGAGAGGGGGGGGGTAGGTCCATGAGGGGGGGGGGGGCTGGGTGGGGGGAGGGCACGGGTGGGGGGGCTGAGGAGGGAGAGGGTAGGTCTATGAGGGGGGGAGGGCACGGGGGGAGGGGCTGGGGAGAGGTGGGGGTAGGTCCATGAGGGGGGTGGGGGGAGGGCACGTGGGGGGCTGGGAAAAGGAGGGGGGATAGGTCCATGAGGTGGGGGGCTGGGTGGGGGGAGGGCACGGGGGGGGGGGGGCTGGGGAGAGGGGGGGGTCCATGACCTGTCCAGATTTAGGTATCACTCGGTACTGATGGTAGCCCTTGCCGGGCATCGAACTATAAAATTCTGCGGCCACCGGCTTACATAAGCGGAGCGCAGTGCGCTGACCTAACCACTGCGCCACCGTTCCATCCTTTGAAGGCGCAACGCTTCCTCCTGCAACTCTGAGACTCCTTGCAATTCGATTGAAGATGTCGACGATGACGACGATGATGCGGCATTCGAAACAACAAAGACAAAGATCCCCCGTATAGCCTTACCAGATTGTTGGGGCAAGTGCTGGAACGGCACACGAAGGGGTGGGTGGCCCAGCACCGCGCCCGGCCGCCTTTGTCTCCCCAGTGGCGATGTTGTTACACACCGCACCAGGTACTCATTTGAGGCTGAGTCGACCTAGGGGATGCCCAGGACCGGTTCAGATAATCGTCACTGATGTTGGCCGTGAGCGGAAATCGAACTCGGGTCGCCAGGTTCGTAGCGCAGCGCGCTAACCACTACACCACCGCTCCCCACAACCGCGACACACACGCGCCACTTATTAACCCCCGGCTTCTGTTGTAATGCTGCTGCTGCTGCATCGGCAGTGGTGCACAAACATTCGCAACAAAAGAAACCTGAGCACATTCATCAACAATAACAACAACAACAACAACACAGTTGCCCTAAACGGGAAAAAACAACAACAGTGAATATAATAGGCGACGTTTCGGGCAATGACCCTTGTTTATCATAGCATCGATTACAGCCATCTTCATAGCAGAGATGCCATGACCATCGTTGTGCTATGAAGGCTCTTTGCCCGAAACGTCGTCTATTATATATATTTCCTTGCAGGGCAGTGCTATTGATATTTGAGTCCAGGTCGCCTTTGTAAACGAGGTAATGCATCTCGTGTCTCAGCTAGCCTATATTTAATATCTTGGTTAAACAAAGGATGCACACTGCTACTGAATTCGCCACAGTGCGTGCGCGCGTGTCTGTGTGATGCTGTGGGGAGCGGTGGCGCAGCGGTTAGCGCGTTGCGCTGCGAACCCGGCGATACGAGTTCGATTGTCGCTCACGGCCAACACCGGTGACGATTATCTGAACCGGTCCTGGACACCACCCCTGGGTCGACTCAGCCTCAAATGAGTACCTGGTGCGATGTGTAAACATCGCTACTGGGGAGACAAAAGCGGCCGGGCGTGGTGTTGGCCACCCACCCCCTCGTGTGCCGTGCCGGCCTTCATAGGTGCTCGCTAACAGCACTTGGCCCCACACTCTGTTGAGGCTATACGGGGGATCTTTGCCTTTGTGTCTGTGTGGAGTGGTGGCGCAGCGGTTAGCGCACTGCGCTACGAACCCGGCGACCCGATATCGATTCCCGCTCACCGCCCAACATCATTGACAGCGACCATCTCCTCTACGTCGACTCAGCCTAAAATGAATACCTCGTTCGATGTAAAAAAAACAACAGTCCATCAACACAAGGGAGACAAAGGCGGCCGGGAGGGGGGCGGCGTGGGGGGTTCTGGTCACCCCACGCCTCGCGCGTAGGTGCCGGCTTTAATAGGCGCTCGCTAACGGCACTTTGCCCCGACAGTCTGTTGAAGGCTATACGGGGGACCTTTATCTTTTGTGCGTGCGCAAACAAAGACAAAGATCTTCCGTTGTAGCCTACACGGGCTGTTGGGGCAAGTGCAGTTAGCGAGCACCTATGAAGGCCGGCTCGGCACACGAGGGGCTGGGTGGCCAACACCACGCCCGACCGCCTTTGTCTCCCCAGTGGCGATCTTTACGCACCGCACCAGGTACTCATTTGAGGCTGAGTCGACCTAGAGGGAGGACCCAATACCGGTTCAGATAAATCGTCACCGCTGTCGGCCGTGAGCGGGAATCGAACTCGGGCCGCCGGGTTCGTAGCGCGGCGTAGCGCGCTCACCACTACACTACCGCTCCCCCACACAGCGACACACACACACACACACGTGCACGTACACGCGCGCACGCGCACGCACGGAGACACGGGCACGCGCGCGTGGATTTTGTGAATGAAAGCCGCGTTTAGTATTCCGCTCTCGCCTCGCTCTCTGATTACCTCGGCACTGTGGTCGGTCCCCTTCTGACGTCAACGCGCGTGCGATGAGTCCGTGAACGCGGACGGATTGGCGGTGGTGGTGGTGGTGGGGGGGGCAGGCAGAGAGTGGGGAGAGAGGGGAGGAGGAGAGTGGGGAGAGTGGGGAGAGTGAAGGGGAGGGGGGGAGCACGGGAGAGGCTGCGGCTGACGGTAAGAGCGCACGCGCGCGTGTGGGTGGCTGAGCAGGCAAGGCTGGTGGTGGATGGGTGGGGTTGTAGGAGGGACAGGGATAGGTGAACATACGCGCGCTCACTACTCCAAATGCGGTGTGTGGTGGAGGGGGGGTGTTTGGGGGGTGTTGGCGCGTAGGCGAATGCGGTACAGCCCCAACAGACGATCGTCACCGAGCCCCTAGATGTTGGGGACGCCGGTCACCCTGCCTCGTCTCTCCTCTCGGCCTTTGTCGGAATCGTTGCTGCGACGGCGACGATGATGCGACGTGGAACAGCAGCAAGACGCAGCAGCAGCAGCGGCAGCAGCGGCGGCGGCATCATAGCCAACAGCAGTAGCAGCGGCAGCAGCAGCAGCGACAGCGAGATGAGCTAAAGGAGGAGACGACAGTTTGGGATTGAACATCACGGGGCGAGCGATGTGTGGCGAGTCGATCGGGCGCTTATAGGACAAAAGGGCCACACACACACACACACACCCACACACACCCACTCACCCACACACACAGTCTCCACTCCACAGCTAAGGGAGCTGAGTGAGCGAGTCAGCGTTAGAGGCGGTTAGCGTATCGGCCTAACGATTTATAATTGCAACTCAATTATAATATCATTACATCCGTGTAGGTGACCAGCCGAGGCGGACGTCATATATATAGAATTTCGCTTTCTTTATTTATTTCACAAGCGCTGGACAAGACCCACAAGGTGAGAGAGAACATGTCACGATCATGCTTGGGGATTTTTCATTGACGCGTGCGTGTGTGCGTGTTGTACTGTTTGCCTACAAGGTGCGATTATTACATCGCCACTAGGGAGACAAAGGGGGTCGGGCGTGATCCTGGCCAGACACCGTCTCGTGTGACGTGAGGGCCTGCAGAGGTGCTCGCTAACAGCCCTTGCCCTAACAGTCCGTTGAGGCTATACGGGGGATCTTTGTCTCTGTTTGGTGGGGGAGTGGTCGCTACGTCGGGCTACGATGTCCCGGCGATCCGAGTTCAATTCTCGCTCACAGCCAACAACGCCGGTGACGAATACCTGATTCAGTCCTGGGCTCGCAGCACTTGCCCCCAAACGTATGCCGAGGCTATACGGGGGGTCTTCATCTTTGCACTGTTTGCACACGCGAATAGAGACAAAGAACCGCCCCCCCCCCCCATGTAGCATCAACATAATGTTGGGGCAAGTGCTGTTAGTATATAATCACGTGCACACACAAACACACGTGTAGTGCGTATGCTTCGCGCATGTTAGTATTTTGACAGTCCATAGATACACACACACACACTCAATATGTCTCATACACACAGAGACATGTCCATAGACACACACAAATACACTCGGTCTCAGACAAACACATGTACAGAGACATACACACACATGTACAGAGACATACACACACATGTACACAGACATATACACACATGTACAGAGACATACACACACATGTACATATACATATCCACAAACACATTGTCATAGACACACATACAGAGATAAAGACAAATATCCCCCGTATAGCCTTAACAGACTGTTGTGGCAAGTGCTGTTAGCGAGCACCTATGAATGCCAGCACGGCACACGAAGGGGATGGGTGGCCAGCACCACGCCCGGCCGCCTTTGTCTCCCCAGACACAGTCACACACACATGTGCGAAGAAACACACACCCAGACACGGTCACACGCGATCACGTCACGCACGCACACGGCCGCACGTGCATTCGTGTCCGTAGCGGCGTGACGAATGTGGGGGGCACAGGGTGCCTGCCCCCCCCCCTCCCTTGATAACCACCGTTTGAGACGAATCCAACATCGGGACCCCACCTGAACCATTGTCGGATGCCTCCGAGCTGACAATTACGCTACTACTGCGCCACCGATCGCTATACGCGATGCAGTGTGCACAACTCATGCACACACATATACACGGATATGTGTATCTAAATTTTTTAATGGATCCATGAACAACGTTAAAGATACGTACATATATAGACAGTCGCATAGACATACAAAGACACACGTTTACAAAGATAAAGGTGCCCCGTATAGCCTGCACCGGATGTTGGGTCCAGTGTTGGTCACGTACAGACATTCGCATGAACAGACACGCACGGAGATCACACACATGCGCAGACACGTTGCACGCAGATACACACATGTACACAATTGCACCCACGTATACTCATGAACATACACGACTACACATGCGCCCACACACGTACACTGACACACATGCGCGCAGATGCTGTACATTGCACACACACATACACAACGAATGCTTGTACGCATGAACAAAGAAGGTGGACACACGCGTACACGTGCACACAGTCATGTGCACGCGTACACGCACACACCCAGACGCAGTACACACAAAAGACACATACTCTGACGACTCACACACTCATATTTTGCATATCATATGTAACAAAGACAAAGATCACCTGTATAGCCTGAACCGATTGTTGGGGCAAGTGCTGCATGACACGCGGTAAAGAGGCTTTCGCAACAAATATCATCGATAATACAGGTTTTTTTTTTGGGTTAGATCTCGTAAATATATAAATGTGTCGTTAAACCCGCCACCACCCGATACAGACAACTAGTAAGGGTTGTCACGTAAACAGAACGTGGCCAATTCGTCACTAGGACAGCGCACCGGTGTGTTGGAGAGCAAATCCACAACATTTACAATCTGAGCACGACGTTTCGCCAGTGATTACAACGCTGATGAAGCGAGTTGTTATTACTGGCGAAACTTCGTACTCAGATTGTAAATGTTGTGGCTTTGCTCTCCAACACACAACCGGTGTTGCTGTACTAGTGTACTACACTATACACTACACTATACACTACACTACACGCTAGTGATGTACTAGTAACGAATTGACCACGTTCTGTTCACGTGACAAAACTTACTAATTGGCTGTGTCAGGTGGTGGCGGGGTTAACGACACATTTATTACACTGGTCAACACACTTTTTCTGGCATAAGGTATTCCAACGGGTTTGAAGGTAATTTTGGGGTGCTGATTCCAAATCTGGCATCAGTTTTTGTCTATCACATCAGGTTTTTGAGATATCATATATTGCATTTTCAATAAAAACTGCAGAAGAAAAATATTAAATAAATGTGGATATCTACATAAAATGATATTATAAACACACTATCCTAAAAACACAGCACCATATTTTAACACTAAAGCAGTCACTGACTCGCAACAACTTGCAATCATAAGTGACAGAGTTAATTTCGGGTAAAATCAATGAAAATGGGGTATGCCGATAGCATAAAAATAAGATGTGATAGAGCAAATCTGAGATCAGATTTGGAATCAGCACCCTGAAATTAGTCTAGAACAGCTGCAAAAGTCCAGGCCAGAAAAAAAGTTATTTTTTTGTTGACCAGTGTTATTTTTACAAGATCTCACCCCAAAAAACCCCCTGTATTATGGGGCAAGTGCTGTGAGCAAGCACCTATTGGTGGGCAAGGCCACGCCCGGCCGTCTTTGTCTCCCCAGTGGCGATATTTTTATTACACATCGTACGAGGTACTCATTTCATCTGTTTCTTCCTGGTTCACCAGTTCCACTGCTGGATAATTTTTTCCGCTGGTATTGCGATCGAAACGTCGTGGTATATTTGTTTGATTTTTATACCTACGTGACTTTACCGAAAGAACCAAAGAGTATGTACTCATTTGAGGCTGAGTCGACCTAGGGGACGACCAGGACTGGTTCAGAGCGGGAATCGAACTCTGTTCTCCGGGTACGTAGTTCAGTGCGCAGCGAACAGCGCATTCACCGCGACCACAGCGCGTGTGCCAGGCTCGGGGCACCTCGAGGCGCCGAGTGAAGTGTGCAAGGCTGGCCGCTGGCAAGAGGTCAGAGGGCAGGCACAGGTGTTCAGGGTTGGCTGACTCAGATGACAGGCAGATGCACCTCCCCGTGCTTCCCACTGCGCCAACACACGTATTGTGGTTGTTGTTGTTGTTTGACTTGCATCCCACTGGGATTTTTGCACAGCGTTTGTGTGCGGTGCTTTTTTTCTGGAAGACTTTGCAGTTTTTTCCTGGATTTTTCTGTTTGCGCATAGTCACTTTAAGATGTTTTCTTGTTCATGTTTTTTTTTGTTTGTTGCGGTTGCACCCGATTCAAGAGCCGAATGGCTCACAGGGCTATACCTAATAAATGAAACTGAAAACTGAAACTGTGTGTCTTTGTGTGTGTCTTTGTGTGTGTGTGTCAACGAGCGGAGCGCCGGGTGGCTAAAACACAGCAAGTTGGCACAGTCGGGGGCACAGGTGGTGCATCAGCCAGTCATCTCAATCATCTCGGTCAGTCGACCTGTGGCACCTGGGTCTGCCCCGTGACCTCCTGCCAGCGGGCGTTCGACACTTCACGTGGCCTCAAGGTGCACATGGCCTGGCACAAGCGCCGTGGTGACGTCACCGCCACTTAGTGGCGAATGGCAGTTGTTGTTGTTGTTGTGTGTGTGTTGGGGAGCGGTGGCGTAGCGGTTAGCGCTACGCTGCGCTACGAACCCGGCCGCCCGAGTTCGATTCCCGCTCACGGCCAACACCAGTAACGATTTTCTGAACCGGTCCTGGGCCTCCCCTAGGTCGACTCAGCTTCAAATGAGTACCTCGTACGATGTGTCGTCAACTTCGACACTGGGGAGAAAAAGGCGGCCGGGCGTGGTGCTAGCCACCCACCCCCTCGTGTGCCGTTCCGGCCTTCATAGGTGCTCGCTAACAGCACTTGCCCCAACAGCCTGTTCAGGCTATACGGGGGATCTTTGTCTTTGCTTTGTTTATATATCGTGGGGAGAGGTAGTGTAGTGGTGAGCGCGCTGTACTACAAGCCCCTGCAAGCCCTACAAGCCCTGCTGCAACCCGAGTTTGATTCCCGCCCGCGACCAATATTCATTGGCGAAGATTTGAACCGGTCCTGGTCGTCCTCCAGGTCTACTCGGCCTCAAATGACTACCCGATGCGGTGTGTCGCGAACGTGAGCACCGCTGCCCACACCACCCCCTCGTGTGCCGCCTACAACGGGAGATCCTCGCCTTTGTTTCAGTTTCATTTATTAGGTATAGCCCTGTGAGCCATTCGGCTCTTAAATCGGGTGCAACCGCAACAAACAAAAAACAAAAACATGAACAAGAAAACATCTTAAAGTGACTATGTGACTGGGTGCAAACAGAAACATCCAGGAAAAAACTGCAAAGTCTTCCAGAAAAAAAGCACCGTACACCACACAAAGACATACACACGCAAAGACACACACACACACAAAGACACACACAAAATACATACACACACGCAAAGACACACACACAAAGACACACACACACAAAGACACACACACAAAGACACACACACGCAAAGACACACACACACAAAGACACACACACAAAGACACACACATGCAAAGACACACACACACAAAGACACACACACACAAATACACACACACACAAAGACACACACACACACAAAGATACACACGCACAAAAATACATACACACAAAGACACACACATACAAAGACACACACATACACAAAGACACACACACATAAAGACACACACACACAGACACACACACATGCGCACGTGGAATGCACTCGTTCCTAACTGTGCCACTTTCCCGTGTGTCACGGCTGCCCGTGTCACAACGCGATGTGTGCCAGCCACCTTCTTGGTGGCGATTGGTGTCACAGGGGGCGGCCTCTCGCGGAAACGGCGGTGATCAGCGGTAACGTTGGGCGCTAGAGGCTCTGCGACCGAAACGTCGGCCAGGTTGCGCCGGGCCTCGCTTGAAAGCTAAGCGGGGTATGGAGCCTGTAGAGAGGGTTGCCATGGGCAACATCGGACGCAAAGAGACAAAGATCCCCCGTATGGCCTTCGACAGACTGTTGGGGCAAGTGCTGTTAGCGAGCACACGTGAAGGGCGGAACGACACACATGGAGGGGTTGGTGGCCAGCAACCACGCTCGGCCGCCTTTGTCTTCCCAGTGCAGAGGTTTACTCGCTGCAGCGGGTACCCATTTAAGGCCGAGTCGAGCGAGGGGAGGCCCAGAACGTGGTTCGGATAATCGTCACGGGTGCGACGATTTTCCGAACCAGGGGGGGAATCGAACTCTGCGGCCCGAGTTTCGTAGCGGAGTGCGCTAACCACTGCGCCACCGCTCCCCTCCCTTCTCCACACCTTGCAAACATGACTGCGGGTGGTCAGTAGAGGGCGTTGCAGCAAAATCCATTGTTGTACTGCACTATACTTCTATGCTCCAACGTCCGACCCGCGTTGACCAGTGTGGTGAAGTATGGTCAAATAGCCACCCATCCAGCAGTGGATTAACAGGGAATCAAGGGGTCATCCATTTAGAATGTACGCATGGAGGGAGGAGTGGGGGGGGGGGGTTAACTCAAATGCGTAGCTTAAGTATGGGGGGGGGTCTAAATTTCGATTTAAAGCTTTCGTGACTGCAGGGATTCATCTTCTTGGTTCTTTCGGTAAAGTCATCACGTAGAATGGAAATAATAAAATAATGAAATAAAACATAATAAGATAATTCTCACGACGTTTCGGCCACAACGCAAGCAGCCGTCCTCAGGTGAAGACCAGGTCTGTCGGGGAGACAGAAGATATGGGGGGGGTCTGACAATGTACGCAGAGAAAACGGGGGGGGGGGGGTGGTGGGGGGTTGAAGCCTCGATAATAATTTGTCTACATTGGCCTTCAAATGAGTTCGATAGTCCGGCGGTAGACTGATCCGTTTGCTTAAACACGTTCATATTATTAATCCTTGATCGTTTCTGCATGGATTAAATATCGGCCGTTCTGTAGGATTCGAGGGGGGGGGGTGTAAGGAGTCCGCGTGCGTACAGGGAGGGGGCGGGAGGGGTCAAGGTTTGACAGATTTTTTAGTAGCTACTAAATGGATGGGTCCCGAGCGAGATGTACATTGTTAACGTTACATTGATGTTGGCAATGATTGCATAATAATGACGGCAGGATTGTGGTATGATCGATCCGATGATGATGATGATGATGGTAACTGATGGTAATTGATGATGGTGATAACGATGGTGATGGTAACTGGTGAGTGTGATGATAACGACTACGATTGCAATTTATGAAAACGATTGATGGTGGTGATAACGATGATGATGGTAACTGATGGTAATTGATGATGGTGATAACAATTGATGGTGATGATAACGATGATGATGGTAACCATGGTGATTCATAACGAGGCACGATCAACCAGATTCAATCCACTGCTGCGTGAATCACAACGGAAATTATTATTTATTATAATGAATTATTAAAATGCATATATACACACACACACAATATCCGCAGTTACCTAATTGAATTAAAATTGCACGCGCGCCGGCTAATAACAATGTGTTTAAAAATACTCGATGGGAGCGAGGGGGCGGGGTTTGGGCAGAGATGGTGGGGGGAGGGGGATGGGGGGAGGGGTGGGGGGAGGGGGATGGGGGGAGGGGTGGGGGGTAAATGAGGGCCTCAAGCCGAGCTGTAGTGACGTCAGCATCGTCGTCCTCGCTTTCACAAAACACCCACGCGCGAATACGCACTGCGAAAATCCGAGTTGACCACCACCACCACCTCCACGACCACCACCGCCACCACCCTCCCCTCGCCTCTCTCTCTCTCTCGCCATTCCCATCGCCTCTCTGAGATACCCAGGTGATAGTCGGACATTACCATTGTCATCATCGTCATCATTGGCAGCCACGGCCATCTCCACTGCTGGATGGATACGTGCCCAACGCACTATCACCAGCTCCCCTTCCCCCCACGCCCACTGGATCAGCACCGACATCCTTCGTGATGTATCAGCCGTTCCCTGTCTCTACTGCTGGATGGGGGAGACGTGGGGGGGGGTGTTTAAACCATAATTCACAATCGCTGGCGGTCAGTGCGGGAGCATAGATGTAGGAGCAGAGTACAGTACAACAATTCATGTTGCTGCCATACCGTTGACCGCAATGGGAGCGGCACCTCCCACAACGTCACGTGGGATGTGCCTGAGCTTCCCAGATCGGGTGCATTCTGGGTGGGTGGGAGTGATGATTGTAATGTTCAATCCACTGCTGGATGAAGGCCTTCCCACGCAGCGTTGACCGATGAGGGGTGTTGACCATTCTGGTCAAGTTCGGGTTGGTGAAGGTTGAGACCCGTATAGTTACACAGGGATTCATAGACTCACATAGAGATCCATAGAGACTCACATAGAGATCCATAGAGACTCACATAGAGACTCACATAGAGATACATAGAGACTCACATAGAGATCCATAGATATTTACATAGAGATCCATAGATATTTACATAGAGATCCATATATATTTACATAGAGATCCATAGAGACTCACACAGAGATCCATAGAGACTCACATAGAGATCCATAGAGACGTACATAGATATCCATAGACTCACACAGAGATCCATAGAGGCTCACATAGAGATCCATAGAGACTCACATAGAGATCCATAGACTCACAATGAGATCCATAGAGACTCACATAGAGATCCATAGAGACTCACATAGAGATCCATAGAGACTCACATAGAGATCCATAGAGACTCACATAGAGATCCATAGAAACTTACATAGAGATCCATAGAGACTCACATAGAGATTCATAGAGACTTACATCGTGACCCATAGAGACTCACATAGGGATCCATAGAGATCCATAGAGACCCACATAGAGACCCATGTTTATTTTGGTTTATAAGAACTCAAGAGTAACGTGGGTCAAATGGTAAACTAAAAAAAATCAAACTATTATGCAAATTGCATCTCCGATTTGCTGAGTGAGAACCCGCCATACCGAGCTGGAAGGCTGCCAGGCAGTGAGCTGGTGCTGCGAACAGCTGTTCTGCAATCCTATATCCATTAAGATGTTTTCAGCCAATGAGTGGGTAGACTACCATGCGGGAGGAAAAACCGGAGGAACACCCGCAGCAAACCTGCGCGTGCGAGAGGGGGCAACGCTCTATTCCACGCTTCGCTGCTGCACTGCATTCTGCCGGCGAGCCCACGGGTGGAGGGAGGGAGCCATTCGTGCGGTTGTGTTCCATCAACCCTGCCTCCACCGTGACGCAATCACAGGCGGCCACCACCCCCACCACTACCACCAGGCGACGTTTCGGGCGACGGTCCCTTCTTGTTCTTCTTGTTCTTCTTCTTCTGACGAACCGACCCGCGGTGATCCTGGTGGCGCGACAAGGGCCCCCGGCGCCGCGGGACGGAGAGTGAGCCCCCGGGCCCGAGTGTCGAATTCTCGCGATGAATATTGAATGCGGCCGCGATTAATGATGGATGAGTGGAACAGCGGTTGGGGGGGGGGGGGTGCAGTAGACGAGGCACGTGTACGATTGTCCCCTTCCGTTATTATTTTTGAAAATTATTGTTTATCATTCTTGAACGCGTCTCGTCGCCTGGCCGCGCCGATGCTTTTGAAGATCCTGATGCGTCATCTACCCCCGCCCAAGGGAATGAACCAGGCTCCAACGCTCCCTTGTGATGCTTCGGAGATCCGTTCAACGAGAGCGGGCGTATAGGTGGCTGCAGGAAAATACAAATAATTAAATAGACGAGGCAATGCAAGCCCCAGCGTTGGTTGCGGTGACACGAGCCACCTCCCAGCAACACCGTGCCTGGGTTCGATCCCGACCACGGGCACAATAACATTCCCACCCTCCACACAATATAACTGGCATCCACCAATGACGTCCAGTGCTGACTCAGAGAGAGAGAGGACGACTCAGAGAGACAGAGAGGAGGGGACGACTCAGAGAGAGAAAGAGGAGGGGACGACTCAGAGGCGCAAGGAGGAGGAGGAGAAACCACAGACGAGCGAGAAGGCAGCAGCAGCAGGAGCAGCAGCCAGGCGGCGTTGAGCAGTGTTCTCACCAATTGCCCACGCTCTGCGGCCCTCTGCATATGAAGGTGTTTTCGGCCAATGAATGTTGAGTGTTTGTCTACGCGCGTGAAGAAACCGGAGCACCCTGACAGCACTCGCACGTGCGAGGAGGCTTTTGCCACGGCACGTGCAGATGGAACAGATGGAGATTAATCCGCACTTTGCTGTCCCACCTTGGACCCGGCTCCTCCTTTCACAACCCATCTGCGCGGTGGTCCACCAACCCTGGCTGTTGCATCCACACACAGTGGTGGATCAGAGGCAACCCACGTGCTTAGCCATCACTCCTCTGTTGATGTATGTACACGTATGTATGTCCCCACACACGCATACATACATGTCCACGTGGACATGTATGTATGGGTGTGTGGGGAGCGGTAGTGTAGCAGTTAGCGCACTCCGCTATAAACCCGGCGAACCGAGTTGCGATTCCAACACCAGCGATGATTATCTGAACCGGTCATGGGCCTCCCCCCCTAGGTTGACTCAGCCTCAAATGTGTGCCTGGTGCGGTGTGTACAACATCGCCAGTGGGGAGCAAAAGGCGATCCGGGCGTGCGTTGTGTATGTGCTACTCGCTAACAGCACTTGCCCCAACAGCATGTCACGGCTATACGGGGGATCTTTGTCTTTGCGTGAATATACATATGAAACGGTGTCCACGCATATATTAATCCCCGTAGCGACGAGGGTTTTTTTTAGCTTGGCTGCATGGCATGCGATGTCTCCCACGTGATGTCTCCCTCGCCCGATTTGACCCTCGCCTCAGGCGCGGTTAATTCAAGTGCCGTGACTCTCTCACATTGCCTGCCGCTGCTATTCCCACGACTTGCTTCATTATTCCAGGATTTTCACGAGTAATGTAGTAATATTCTTCGCGATAGTACTGTAGGTAAAAAATAAAATAAAAAATTAATTAAAGTAATGATATAAATAAAATAATAAATCACGACGTTTCGGATGCAAACAGTGATACAGTAAATTTGGCTGTGACGGTCCCACCTGATGACGGAGACTTGTGTTGCCTCCGAAACGTCGTGACTTATTATTTTATTTATATTACTACTTTTATAACATTTTAATTTAATTTTTTACCTACGTGACTTTATCGAAAAAGCCTAAGAGTATATGAATCCTTGCAGTCACGAAAGCTTTAAATCTAGAAGTACGGTCTAAGTAATTATTCCAGGGGTCAGAGGTTAGAATCGATGACCCCGCGCCGGCAGTTGAAATCGTAAGGGCACATTTTTGTTCTCAAATCAGAATCGTTTGAATATTTATTTATCACATACTCTTTGGTTCTTTCGGTAAAGTCACGTAGGTATAAAATGAAATAAATAGCAATATTTATTCTCGAGGAATCCGATGATCTGCGAAGCTCTCGTATCACGGATGCCCAGTAAGGGGCACGCGGTTAGCAGTCGACTCGTTGCCGGCAGTCGTTAACCCTCTATCACGTGACCCTTAACTCTCTATCACGTGACCCTTGACCCTCTATAACGTGACCCTTAACCCTCTATCACGTGACCCTTAACCCTCTATCACGTGACCCTTAACCCTCTATCACGTGACCCTTAACCCTCTATCACGTGACCCATAACTCTCTATCACGTGACCCTTAACCCTCTATCACGTGACCCTTGACCCTCTATAACGTGACCCTTAACCCTCTATCACGTGACCCTTAACCCTCTATCACGTGACCCTTAACCCTCTATCACGTGACCCTTAACCCTCTATCACGTGACCCTTAACCCTCTATCACGTGACCCTTAACCCTCTATCACGTGACCCATAACTCTCTATCACGTGACCCTTAACCCTCTATCACGTGAACCTTAACCCTCTATCACGTGACCCTTAACCCTCTATCACGTGACCCTTGACCCTCTATCACGTGACCCTTAACCCTCTATCACGTGACCCTTAACCATCTATCACCTGACCCTTAACCCTCTATCACGTGACCCTTAACCATCTATCACCTGACCCTTAACCCTCTATCACCTGACCCTTAACCCTCTATCACGTGACCCTTAACCCTCTATCACGTGACCCTTAACCCTCTATCACGTGACCCTTAACCCTCTATCACGTGACCCTTAACCCTCTATCACGTGACCCTTAACCCTCTATCACGTGACCCTTAACCCTCTATCACGTGACCCATAACTCTCTATCACGTGACCCTTAACCCTCTATCACGTGAACCTTAACCCTCTATCACGTGACCCTTAACCCTCTATCACGTGACCCTTGACCCTCTATCACGTGACCCTTAACCCTCTATCACGTGACCCTTAACCATCTATCACCTGACCCTTAACCCTCTATCACCTTACCCTTAACCCTCTATCACGTGACCCTTAACCCTCTATCACGTGACCCTTAACCCTCTATCACGTGACCCTTAACCCTCTATCACGTGACCCTTAACCCTCTATCACGTGACCCTTACCCCTCTACCTGACCCTTAACCCTCTATCACCTGACCCTTAACCCTCTATCACCTGACCCTTAACCCTCTATCACCTGACCCTTAACCCTCTATCACGTGACCCTTAACCCTCTATCACGTGACCCTTAACCCTCTATCACCTGACCCTTAACCCTCTATCACGTGACCCTTAACCCTCTATCACGTGACCCTTAACCCTCTATCACGTGACCCTTAACCCTCTATCACCTGACCCTTAACCCTCTATCACCTGACCCTTAACCCTCTATCACGTGACCCTTAACCCTCTATCACGTGACCCTTAACCCTCTATCACGTGACCCTTAACCCTCTATCACGTGACCCTTAACCTCTATCACGTGACCCTTAACCCTCTATCACCTGACCCTTAACCCTCTATCACGTGACCCTTAACCCTCTATCACGTGACCCTTAACCCTCTATCACCTGACCCTTAACCCTCTATCACGTGACCCTTAACCCTCTATCACGTGACCCTTAACCCTCTATCACGTGACCCTTAACCCTCTATCTCCTAACCCTTAACCCTATATCACGTGACCCATAACCCCCTATCACCTGACCCTTAACCCTCTATCACGTGACCCTTAACCCTCTATCACCTGACCCTTAACCCTCTATCACGTGACCCTTAACCCTCTATCACGTGACCCTTAACCCTCTATCACGTGACCCATAACCCCCTATCACCTGACCCTTAACCCCCTATCACGTGACAGGTCGCGTTCCGTGGGGTAAAGTGTTTGTGTCTCCCCACCTCTTACAGTAGTTCCCGCTTCAATGGAATAGAGAGAGAGAAAGAGAGGGTGAGGGCCAAGATGCCCTCTCTTGAGTGGACTTTTCCGCCGCGGCAGTGGGCGTGAGAAAGCACTTTCAGGGCTGCGCCTTTATTATTCGAAGCTAGTTGAGCCCTCGTTCCTGGGCAGCAGGGGAGGGGGGGGGGTGTTGCTTGACCATACTTCACCACTCTGGTCAGTGCGGATCGGTAGGGAGTTGTCCCCTATCCGGTAGAGCTACTCGGGTCTGCGAGGTTGTTGTAGGCACATCATGTGCCCATCGGAGGTTACTATGAGCAACGGTTGGCCACATCATCCAGCGGTGGATTGGACACAGCTCATGTTGACGACGATGACCTCATCGTCGACGTCGTCATCGTCACAGTGGCGAGGCAGTGACACGTCTCCTTGCCGGTTGGCTAAGTACGGCGCGAAAGAAGTTCAACGTGCACACCATTCAAACCACGCCAGATTTCCACGCAGCCGGATCTGTCAATATCAGAGGCTGCCTTGTTTCTATCTGCGCCGTGTCTCATCGCGCGTGGCATTTATGTGCCATGAAGAAGGGCCATATCCCGAAACGTTGCCTATCACATATGCACACGTACCCTTCCAAGGCCACCACGTTATTGACACGGAAAGTGTCACGTGTCGATTCTCTATCGCAAGCGGAATCGCGAGCGGGGAATCGCGAGCGGTGAATCGTGAGCAGGGAATTGCGAGACGCTGCTGGGGGAGATGCGAGCAGGGGGGTGAATTTGAGGTGAACTCATCCACGCGTGGGGTGAGACTCGGCCTGCCCCGGGACCTTCGCCTCTCTTGACCGTCGGGGATGTATTTAGATGCATCGTTATCGATTGCTCCGCCTTGTGCTGAATCGATTCGAGGTCGTAGTTAGAATCGGCTGTTGCGATTTTTGATTATGAATATCGCCCCCCCCCACCAACTCCTCCACCCCCCCCGACCTCACGTCCCATCGCGCCGCGCGAGGAGCCCCGAGCGCATTCCGGGTTCCGGTTCATCTCTCTCTCTCATCTCCCTCCTGGTCATCTCTCTCATCTCTCTCTCATCTCCCCATCTCCCTCCTGGTCATCTCTCTTACATCTCCCTCCTGCTCATCTCTCTCTCATCTCCCTGTCCCTCCTATTCCTCTTAGTCCAACCTCTCCTATTCCCATGTCCTCTCTGCCTCTGCGGTTCCTCTCTGCCTCTCTCCCGACCCTCTCCGATGTCTCTCGCGCTTCACGCGCTCTCATCTTTGCTCCTCTCTCCCCTTAATTGCTCGCTCTCCCGTCGCTCTCTCCTCTCTCTCTTTTTTTACGATCAGAGGAAACCGGAAGATGCTCGGTGTAGTCGGCACTTTGCTTCGCTCATCATTTCGTTTTTTTGTTTTTTCAATGTGCCCAACCCCCCCCCCCCCCCCCCTGTTTAAATGAAAGATTTCACAAAAGATGTCACGCTCTGCTCTCATCCTTCATACCCCTTCCCTCTCTCTTTCTACCCCCTCTCTCTACCTCCCCCCTCTCTCCCTACTCTATGTCTATGTCCCCCCTGTTTTCTATGTACATATTTGGATTTTTTTTTTACAAGTGCTGCATCTGCACCCAGCCCTTCTCGTAGTCCCACGGCCTCCGACGGGTAGTTCAGCTCTGCACGCAGAGCTCCCCGTCTTCTGCCACCGAGCACACGGTCTCCTCCAGCGCCCACTGCTCCTCTCCCCGTCCTTACCCTGTCCTGAGAGGAACGCGCACGCACAAAGACAAAGTTCCCCCTCCTTGTGTAGCCTTTTACAGGTTGTTGGGGCAAGTGCAGTTAGCGAGCACCATTGAAGGCCGGCACGGCACACGAGGGGGTGTTGTGGCCAGCACCACGCCCGACCGCCTTTGTCTCCCCCCCCCACCCCCACTATACGGACCAGACGTTACTTGAAGCAGGGATCTCAGCGGCAGCTCTGTGATGCCCACTTCTGCGGGCCGTTCTCTTGACGCTCTTCGTACTTCGCGAGATTTCCGAAAGCAGATTCGTGGTTAAATTGTGGACAATAACAATGCAGTTCGGTAGATCGCGCGCACACACACAGACGGCCGTGCATGCTGGGCGTTCTTTCGCACCGTACGCAGGCCAAACCGTGCCAAGCGGAGGTGCGACTATGGTCATCTAATCAACGCAACGGGCCGTATATTCAACCCATAGAGACACGCAGACATACAGAGAGACGCACACAGACCCATAGAGGTACACACAGACCCATAGAGGTACACACAGACCCATAGAGGTACATAGATATCCATTAAGGACAAGCAACAGTCATGTTAATTCAGGCCATGTAACCCAGAGGGTGGACCAAGGCCTTAATTATAATAAATATTGGGGGGGGGGGGGGGAGACACATACATAGAGATACATAGAGACTCATAGAGATACATAGAGATACATAGAGACACATAGAGACACACTAAAGACACAAGCCACAGTGTTGCGACTGTGGCCACGTGACCCACACTACGGACCGCGCAGTGAGCCCACTGCGATCTGAGCGCTCTTTCAACGGAGGAGGAACAGCGACACGACACGAACTCTCCGTCTCTGCTGAAGCTGTCTCATGCTGCTCAGCAGCAGCAGGACCTCGACATTGGTATCGAGCTTCTGAGCAAAATTGCTGTCATCAATAACAACAATGCGACCAAAATAATACGAATTATTATTCATCCTCCTGGTTTCTGTTGTTCTGTCCGGCAACGGGCAAGTGACTCACGCTGCCGGATACCCGAGAAGAGGGAACGGGCGTCACCACCCAGAGCTCACTCGAATATCGCTGAACGCGCGTGTGTGTGAGTGTGTGTGTGTGGGAGCGGTAGTGTAGCGGTTAGCGCGCTGCGCTATGAATCTGGCGACCCGTGTTCGATTCCCGCTCACGGCTAACACCAGTGACGATTATCTGAACCGGTCCTGGGCCTCCCCTAGGTCGACTCAGCCTTAAATGAGTACCTGGTGCGGTGTCGCAAACATCGCTACTGGGGAGACAAAGGCGGTCGGGCGTGGTGCTGGTCACCCACCACCCCCGTGTACCGTTCCGGCCTTCATAGGTGCTCGCTAACAGCACTTGCCCCTACAGTCTGTTAAGGCTATAAGGGGGATCTTTGTGTGCGAGTGTGTGTGTGCGAGTGTGTGTGTGCGAGTGTGTGTGCGAGTGTGTGCGAGTGTGTGTGTGTGCGAGTGTGTGTGTGTGCGAGTGTGTGTGTGTGTGCGAGTGTGTGTGTGTGTGCGAGTGTGTGTGTGTGTGCGAGTGTGTGTGTGTGTGCGAGTGTGTGTGTGTGCGAGTGTGTGTGAGTGTGTGTGTGAGTGTGTGTGCGAGTGTGTGTGTGCGTGTGTGTGCGTGTGTGTGCGTGTGTGTGTGTACGCGTGTGTGTGCGAGTGTGTGTGTGTACGCGTGTGTGTGCGAGTGTGTGTGTTGCGAGTGTGTGTTTGTGTGTGTGCGAGTGTGTGTGCGAGTGTGTGTGTGTGTACAAGTGTGCAGGTGGCTGTGTGTGTACGAGTGTGTGTGTGTGTGTGTGCGAGTGTGTGTGTGTACGAGTGTGTGTGTGCGTGCGAACGGTGGCGCAGCGGTTAGCGCGCTGCGCTATGAACCCAGCAACCCGGGTTCCATTCCCGCTCGGGGCCAACACCAGTGACGATTATCTGAACCGGTCCGCGGCTTCCCCTAGGTCGACTGAGCCTCAAATGAGTACCTGTTGCGGTGTGAAAACATCGCTACTGGGGAGACAAAGGCGGCCGGGCGTAGTGCTGGCCACCCACCCCATCGTGTGCCGTGCCGGCCTTCATTAGGTGTGCTACTCGCTAACAGCACTTGCCCCGACAGCTTGTTAAGGCTATACGGGGGATCTTTGTCTTTGTGGCGTCTGGGTTCGTGTCCCGAGCACGCTGCTGCCTCAGCATCCGGTGCCAGAGGGAGAGGAGAGATCACAGAAGAGGAATATGCAGCCACCTTCCTTACGAGGAAGCGAATTCGGTTGAACGGAAGAAAGTCATTATCGTCGTCGTCATTGTCATCATCATTGTTTACGATCAATATATCATTCAATAAGAGCGGGGGGGGGGGGGCTCAAAGATCAGAACATTGTCGTCTGTGCTTTTCTATGTAAGTCTATGGGTCCCTATGCAAGTCTATGGGTCTTTATGTAAGTATATGGGTCTCTATGGAAGTCTATGGGTCTCTATGTAAGTCTATGGGTGCCAATGTAAGTCTATGGGTCTCTATGTAAGTCTGTGGGTCCCTATGTAAGTCTATGGGTCTCTATGCAAGTCTATGGGTCTCTATGTAAGTCTGTGGGTCCCTATGTAAGTCTATGGGTCTCTATGTAAGTATATGGGTCCCTATGTAAGTCTATGGGTCTCTATGTAAGTCTATGGGTCTCTATGTAAGTCTATGGGTGCCAATGTAAGTCTATGGGTCTTTATGTAAGTCTATGGGTCTCTATGCAAGTCTATAGGCCTCTATGCAAGTCTATGGGTCTCTGTGTGAGTATATGGGTCCCTATGTAAGACTGTGGGTTCTCTATGCAAGTCTATGGGTCTCTGTGTGAGTATATGGGTCCCTATGTAAGGCTGTGGGTTCTCTATGCAAGTCTATGGGTATCTATGTGAGTCCATGGGTCTCCGTGTGAAATCCATGGGTGTCTGTGTCAGTCTATGGGTCTCTGTGTGAGTCCATGGGTCTCCGTGTGAAATCCATGGGTGTCTTTGTCAGTCTATGTGTCTCTGTGTGAGTCCATGGGTCCAGTCATAGACAGAGGATATGAAAAAGGTCTGGAGCCTGAATTTGAATTGGGGGACGGGGTTTCCCAGACTGTGGGGGCAGCAGAGAAGAATGAGCAACCCCCTTCATAGAAGAGCATGACAAAAACTGATCATCATCATCAGCAGCAGCAGCCACTATCAATCCACTGCTGGGTGAAGGACTTACATAAAGACGATATCGCCATCTCTCACCATGCTGCTGATGTTGTCATTTTAATTTTTGTAAATATAAAAAAAAAATCGACGAATATTGTGAGCGTGCACACTCACTACTCCGCCTTTGTACGCATGCTCGTCGAACTTCTTTCGCACCGTACGTAGCCGACCGTGCTTTTATCGGCCGCTCGCTAACCTTTGATGTGTCCGCACGCCGCTGCAGGTCGCTTCCAATCTCCTCGCTCAAGTGGCCGCTGCTGTGACCGGCGACTGCCGGACCGACGAGGGCGGTGGTGGTGGTGGTCGTGGTGGTGGTGGTCGTGGTGGTGGTCGTGGTGGTGGTGGTGGTCGTGGTGGTGGTGTTGGCAAAGACGACGACGAAGACGAGAAAGACCGAAGGACGAGCCGATGCCGCCGCCGGCCCGAGCCTCGGCAACGCTCGGAGCATGAACGAGGACGTCTCCAACTTATCGGCGCGCCTCTCCCCCTCGGCCGCGATGATCATGGAGGGCTCCATCGACGGCAGCAACTCCTCCTCGTCCCTGGCCGCCGCCTCCGTGGTGCCCAGCTTCTCGTCGGTGAACCCGTGGGACGTGGCGCTGTGCGTCACGGGCTCACTCATCGCGTGCGAGAACGCCGTGGTCGTGGCCGTGATCGTCCACTCGCCCGCGCTGCGCGAGCCGATGTTCCTGCTCATCGGCAGCCTCGCCACGGCCGATCTCCTCGCGGGCCTGGGACTCATCTTCTACTTCGTTTTCCAGTACGTGTACCAGTCGGACGCGTCGAGCCTGGTGAGCGTCGGCCTCCTGGTCGCCTCCTTCTCCGCGTCCGTGTCCAGCCTGCTGTCCATCACCATCGACAGGTACCTGTCGCTCTACTACGCGCTCACCTACCACTCGGAGAGAACAATGTCGTGCACCTACATCATGCTCGCCACCACGTGGGGCGCGTCGATGGTGCTCGGCGCGTTGCCCTCGCTCGGCTGGAACTGCCTGCGCGACTTCGCCTCGTGCAGCATCATCCGGCCGCTCACCAAGAACCACGTGGTCTTCCTCTCCGTCACCTTCCTCTTCGTGTTCGCCATCATGCTGCAGCTGTACGCGCAGATCTGCAAGATCGTGTGCAGGCACGCGCAGCAGATCGCCGTGCAGCACCACTTCCTCGCCACGTCGCACTACGTGACCACCAAGAAGGGCGTCTCGACGCTTGCCATCATCCTGGGCACCTTCGCCGCGTGCTGGATGCCCTTCTCCATCTACAGCCTCATCGGCGATCTCAGCTTCCCCAGCGTCTACACGTACGCCACGCTGCTGCCCGCCACCTACAACTCGGTCATCAACCCCATCATCTACGCGTTCCGCAACCAGGACATCCAGAAGGCGCTGTGGATCTTGTGCTGCGGGTGCCTCTCCACCAACGTGCCTTTCCGCGCGAGGACACCCAGCGACGTTTGACCGCTGCCTGCCCTGCCCTGAGCCCGCGCGCGCGCGCCCCACCACCCGCCCCGTTGTGCGGGTGGTGGTTGCGTTGGTAGTGGTGGTGGTGGTGGCCACTTTGGTTGTCAAAGTGAGGAGTGGAGGTGGTGGTGGTGGTGGTGGTTGTGAGTCTGTCTGCCTCTCAACGTGTGATGGCTGCTGCTACTGCTGCTACTGGTGGTGGTGTAGTTGTGGGTGGTGGCCAGTTTGTTTCTCAACGTGAGAACGACTGCGTGGCTGTCAACGTGAGGACCCGTGGTAGTGGTGGTGGTGGCACTGCTGATACTGCGCCCGGTGACTCACATTCTCAGCGTGAGAGCTGCATGGTGGTGAGTCAAAGTCTTCTCCCCCCCACGGGAACGCTGTGTGACACGTGTGCCCCACGGACGGACGGAAGGACACACGAGCCAGGAGAGAGAGAGAGAGAGGTGGAGCGATGGGCGGAGAGAGAGACGCGCACACACACACACGATGCCACGGTCACTCTCTCAAACTCCTCGGTGGCGTCACGCTGCCAATGACTCACCCAGCGGATGATGGCGCAACAGATGCCCAGGCTGCTCCTTCACGACACTGAGGGGGCCTCGGAGGTGCAACCTTGAGCGTGGCGTCGTCGTGGTCGATGTTTTTATTTTTTAAAGAGTCGTCCTGCTCCAAAAACAAAACAATAAACGAGCGCGCCCATCGGATGGACACAAAAATATCAAGAAATGTAACGAAACGAAACGCGCCGAATTCAAGAGCAGCGCGAGCGAAACAATCTCGGAGTGCAGCTGCGCACACCTCTCGCCGTGGAATATTTATTTATATAATGTCATTGCATATTTATTGATTTATTTGCTTACCCAATTGGGTAGACCGCGGACTCCCTCTCTTGAAGTGGCGGTGAACACGCGGATTCACCCACGTGCACTCCACGCGCTCCACGTACTGCCACGTGATCCGTGCGTCCCACGTGTGTTCCACGTGCGTCCCACGTGTACCACGTGCGTCCCACGTGTACCACGTGCTCCACATGGTCCGTGCGCTCCGTGTGCACTGGATGGGTGAGGGGGGAGGACGTGGCTTTGTTGTTGAGTGGTCGCTGCTGTCTCTCACAGTCCCGCGTCTCGAGTGAAAATCCGCAGACACGATTTCGCATGTTTGTTGTTGTTGTTGTGGTGGTGGTGGCGTTGTTAGCAAACAAACAAAAAAAAAGCAGGGCATGATTGTGATACTGCAGCCTGTGTCTGTGAAATTGTGGATCTTGGGGGGGGGGGCGGGGGGAAACTAGTATCGGACAAAAACAAGTCCGGACGTTTCTAGATTTTTTTATTTTTCTGGACGATGAACGGTGCTGGGTTCGAGGCGGGTTTTCCATACATCGCGCGGAGTCAGTGCAGATAATTTATTTTGTTTTAAATCATCTCGAGCCTCCTGTAAATCACGTGACTGCTGTGTGGCCACCCCCCACTCCTAACCCCTCCCTTAGGAGTGGAGGGTGGGGGGGTTGACCATACTTCACCACGCTGCTGATCAGTGGGGGTAGATGCATGCCGAGGTGGAGCACATACGACGTGTAGAGCATAGCAGTGCAGTACAACAACCGTGGCGTTCGGCCGCAAGGACTGCTCTCCGCTGATTCCACAGAACTTAGCCCCTCCTCCCTCGGCAGCCTATAATACCTGGTATTGCCACGCGGTGTTGGGTGTTAATGGGGACCACGAGAGCAATTAAAATGTAACAGGAACACTCGCGGAGCCACTGAAACCTTTCTTTTTTGCGTGACCACGCAGGGGAGAGACCACAGCACGAAACCGGCCACAACCCAGACCTCCTGCCTCGTGATGCTTGTCTCAAGGTCAAGTGGTCACAGTAGACTTACACGAAAACGATGTGGTCCATACTCTTTGGTTGTTTCGGTAAAGTCACGTAGGTAAAAAAATTAAATAAATGAAAACAACTGATGACGGACGCTTGTGTTGCGCCCGAAACGTCGTGATTTAATTTAGTTGTTTTCATTTATTTTATTACATTTTTTTCCTTACGTGACTTTACCGAAAAAAACAAAGAGTATGAATCGTTGCAGTCACGAAAGCTTCAAATCTAGAAACGATACAGTCTAGTTTGTATGGTACCAGTTTAAGGCCACACTTGAGCTACTTGGCGCTTTTTTTTGGGGGGGGGTGTTTTCTTTTCTTTCAGAAGCCGTGGCAAATGATCGCCCAGCGAAAGTGGATTATCGCCACCGACACTTTGATTCGTGGTCGCGATTCGAGCTCAGGAGGTCCCCGTGGTGGAGACGCGGTCTCTACGCGTCCCGGTAGATTTTCGCCAGTTTTTTTTAAGTGTCTCTCATGTTAGTCCTGTAGTTCACATTGCGAGGAGTGGTGGAGTGGTGGCGCAATGGTTAGCGCATTGTACAGGGTGCTTAAAAAAATATTAACACTTCTGAGAATTTGCAACAACGCCGAAATAAATGTACCGCCTCCGAGCTCTGGAGAGAACCTGTGAGAGGATCCCAGGCACGCGTTGACAACGCTGGCGAACACGTGGAGACTCTCTTTGACTTTCTAAAGCTGTGAACATTACATTTGTTATCATGTTACAGTGCATTATCCGTTCGTTTCCAATAACGATAGTCCCATGTAAGTGTTTACATTTTGATTGAAAGCTTTCGTGACTGCAGGGATTCATATTCTTGGTTCTTTCGGTAATGTCACGTAGAAGGGAAATAATAATAATAAACATATAAAAAAATTTAAATTCTCACGACGTTTCGAATGCAACACAAGCAATCATCGTCAGGTGTGAAATCCACAGCAAGAAATGTTATTATTTCCCTTCTACGTGACTTTACCGAAAGAACCAAGAATATGTTTACATTTTGTTGAAGCACCCTGTAGTGTTAACCTTCCGGTCTGAGTTCGATTGCTTGCCACGGCTAACATCAGTGGCGAGCAATACCTGAACTAGTCCTGGATGTCAACCCACACTTGACCAGCGTGGTGAAGTATGGTCAAACAAACATCGCCCAGAGCCATCAGCGGATTGACAGAAGTGGCTGTGTGCATTCAAAACAACAGACCAATGAGACGTCAACACGGCTCTCTCTCGCTCTCTTCAATTGCGTGCAAGAGTTAGGCCACATAACCCCCTAACGGAAACCCTTCTTGTAGCGGTGCCGTGCCCAAGCAATTGCAGGGCTGCGCCTTGACCTTTTACATTGGCGATTAGGTCGGGCGAGGAGATGTTAACTACCTCGCCTGGTATGCAGGAGGTCGTAGGTTCGATCCCGACCCTGACGCCTGCTGCTGTATATTTGGAGTTTGCGTGTCTCTCGCTCTCTCTCTCCCCGTGGTCGCGTGGATTTTTTTCTCTGGGTCCTCCGGGTTTTCCTCTCCGCATTAAAAAAATCAACAGCACTGCTGTAGGTGTCCACGTGACCATAAGACAATTTGGTTGTGATCGCCAAGGTTCGCTACTGAAAAAAATTGCTTATAGAGCTCAAGTCAGCCTTACCTGGTAAATAATTATAATAAATATCTTGATTTGAAGTTTTCGTGATTGCAAGGAATCATACTCGTTGGTTCTTTCGGTAAAGCCACGTAGGTAGAAAAATTATGAAATAAAGCAAAAAAATAATATTTCACGACGTTTCGATCGCAACACAAGCGGTGAAAAAATAATATGGCAGTGGAACTGCTGAACCAGCGAGTAAATACATAAATAGTTTAAGTATTCAGTTGCTTTAAAGTGTTGCGAGTAACATTTAATCGCCATCGCCGCTGCTCTCGTTTGGGGCAAAAAAAAAAGAAAAAAAAGCCTCGTGGCGAACCCGCCCACACATCTGATGACGTCACCCGAGTGACGTCACAACAGCGAATCTATGAATAAATTAAAGTCGATTCCACGTGCTCGCTCGACAGAGCACGACGCTCCTCTGCGCGCGTGGGAGCGGTGGTGCAGTGGTTAGCGCGCTGCCCTAGGAACCCGGCGATCCGAGTTCGATTCCCGCTCACGGCCAACACCAGTCACGTTTATTTGAACCGGTCCTGGGCCTCCCCTAGGTTGACTCAGCCTCAAATGAGTACTTTGTGCGGTGTGTAAGCATCGCTGCTGGGGAGACAAAGGCGGCCCGGCATGGTGCTGGCCGCCCACCCCCCTCGTGTGCCGTTCCGGCCTTCATAGGTGCTCGCTAACAGCACTTGCCCCTACAGTCTGTTAAGGCTATACTGGGGAGGGGATCTTTGTCTTTGTACAGAGTGTGTATAAAATGTATATCTCAGATCTATTCATATCACGAGGCGAGACATTTCAGGTTCACGGCGGTCTAAGTAGTGTTTTTCACGGTTTTGCTTTTTGCAGTTTTATTTTGTTGTGGCTGGGAGCGGAGTGGCTCCCTCCTCGTCATCGCGTGGGGTGCAGCCGCAACGCGTCATCGACATCCCCCCCCCCCCACTACCCCCCCCCCCCCACTACCAGAATATATATTCGTGTTCGTGACAATACGGGCTTAATTTAATTGTTATCCTTCCCTTGTACCTCCGATTAGCACGGTTGGCTACGTACGATACGAAAGAAGTTCAACATACACACACGTACGGTCCCGGAACCCTTCCCCGTTATTTCCATGAGCAAGATCAAATTTCTATTTACAGCGTCCTGAAGCGATCGATAATAATGCTTCTTTGTAAGTTATACAACAACAACAACATCAACAATCACAGGAATGTAGAATGCCAATTGATGGAACGCACAATCGATAGAAGCTGGTGTGCTTCGTGCAGGACTCAGCTGAGATGGCGCGCCCCGGTAGCTTTCCTGCGGAAGCGGCAGCAGTAGCAGCAGCAGTAGCAGCAGCTACAGCATTAGCAGCAGTAGCAGCAGCTGCAGCAGCAATAGCAGCAGCTACAGCAGTAGCAGCAGTAGCAGCAGCTACAGCAGCAGCAGCTACAGCAATAGCAGCAGCTGCATCAGTAGCAGCAGTAGCAGCAGCAGCTACAGCAGCTACAGCAGCAGCAGCTGCAGCAGCAGTAGCAGCAGTAGCAGCTGCAGCAGCAACTGCATCAGTAGCAGCAGCAGCTGCAGCATTAGTAGCAGCTGCAGCACCTACAGCAGCAGAAGCAGCAATAGCTGCAGCTGCAGCAGTACCAGCAGCTGCAGCACCTACATCAGCAGAAGCAGCAGCAGCAGCAGTAGTAGCAGCAGTCGCAGCAGAAGCAGCAGCAGTTGCAGCACCTACAGCAGCTGCATCAGCTTCAGCAGCAACTGCAGCAGTAGCAGCAACTGCAGCAGTAGTAGCAGTTTCAGCAGCAGTAGCAGCAGCAGTAGCAGCTACAGCAGTAGCAGCAGCAGCTTCAACTGCAGCAGCAACAGCAGACCACAAAGGGAAGTCAACATTTGTTTTAGCACGGCTGTTTGGATTCCACGTGCTGAGCTGGTGACAGTCTCGCGTTAAACACGCGTATATTTACTTAGAATGTCGTCACAGGTCCGACACGTTGTCAAAATCACCGCCCGTTGCATGGGGTGGTAGCAATCTTCGTAGGCACAATTCTGCGTTCTCCCCTCCTACTGCTGCTCGTCCTGCCGTCAGCTGGGGACGTGCAGGCCACGCTCCAACTGCACCCACGCGATCTCGAGGAGGCCAATTCTCGCGTTATTGAAACCGCTTCTCCGTCTGTCAGTGAACCGTATTTCATTATTTGTGTTTGTTTAACACCGTCATCATCATCAAACAGCATCAACAACAACAACAACCGACAGGCGACGACAACAACTAACGACAAAACAAAAGTGACCTTAAAGAAAACCTCAACAACAACGACAACGATCCCGTCACGAACGACCCTTGATTTATTTTGTTCCGATTTAAAGCTTTCGTGACTGCAGGGATTCATCTTCTTGGTTCTTTCGGTAAAGTCACGTAGAAGGGAAGTAATAAAATAATAAAAATAAAACATAATAAAATAATTCTCACGACGTTTCGGCCACAACGCAAGCAGCCGTCATCAGGTGAAAACCAGGTTTTCATTATTTTATTATGTTTAATTTTTATTATTTTATTACTTCCCTTCTACGTGACTTTACCGAAAGAACCAAAAGATTATTTTGGTCCCTTTGTAAAACGTCGCCGCTTTGAGATCGTGAACGCTGTAAGCCCCCCCCACCCCCCCCCCCCATGTGCTTGCGTGGGGTAGTAATCAGATTTCACTCATTGGCCGCTATTCATGAGACGCGCTGGGGACACGCGTTTAGTGGTGCGAGCTTAATTGAGTCTCGTCCTTCGCGGAGAAGAGATCACATTACTGCCCCGCGTGATGTGATTTTACTTCGCTCGCGTTCCCCTCTCTCTCTCTGTGTGTCTCTTTCTCTGTGTGTGTCTCTCTTGCTGTGTGTGTCTCTCTATGTGTGTGTGCCTCTCTCTCTCTCTCTCTGTGTCTCTCTCTGTCTCTTTCTCTGTGTATGTCTCTCTTTCTGTGTGTCTCTCTCTCTCGCTGTGTGTGTATCTGTGTGTGCGTCTCTCTCTCTCTCTGTGTCTCTTTCTTTGTGTGTGTCTGTCTCTCTCTCTCTCTCTGTCTCTTCCTCTGTGTGTGTCTCTCTCTGTGTGTCTCTCTGTGTGTGTGTGTCTCTCTCTGTGTGTGTGTCTTTTCTCTGTGTGTCTCTCTCTTTATGTGTGTGTCTCTCTCTCTCTCTGTCCATCTCTCTCTGTGCGTCTGTCTCTCTGTGTCTCTCTCTGTGTGTGTGTCTCTTTCTCTCCGGCGAACGATGCACAGACAAAGATACTCACACACACACACACCTCCCCGCGCCTCCGAATAGCGTGGTTGGCCACGTGCGGAGCGAACGAAGTTCAACATGCATGGCACAGAAACAGATGCATTACAGAGACACACAGACAGAGAATGCAAGGACTAAGATCCCCCCTACAGACTTTGACAGACGTGTTGGCGCTGTTAGACAGCACGCGAATACACACGCACACACACGTATACACTTACAGACACACAGGCACGCATAGACACAGGACATATACGGTACACAAACACCAGAGACACACGGACACAGCACATACAGCAACACAGACCAACGCATGCATACAAACACCCACAAAGACAAAGGATCCCTCGTGTAATCAGCACAGACTGTTGGGGCAAGTGCTGTTAGCGAGCACCCACAGACAGCCACAGATAGGCACAGATAGGCACACAGACGCGCGCACTGACCATCGTGGTGAAGTATGGTTCAACAATCATCCCCCCGACCAACAACACCACCATCACCCATGGCTATAAACTGCGTGGATTGACCTTCATCCAGCAGTGGATTGACAAAGGGCTGTAAACGTCTCATGATGATTGTGTTTGTGTATATATATATAATGGTTGTCGCGTGACCTCTATAGCAGCCAACCAGATGTGACCGCTGCTTTATCCACAGGTTTTTTAATCGTCGTTGTGGTTGTGTGGGTGGGGGGCCGTGACGGGGGGGCGTGGAGGGGGTAAATGGAACGTCTAATCCATACTACAGGTTGTTGTTTATTTGGGGGGTTAGATCGCGTGAATATGTAACTGTGTCGTTAAACCCGCCACCACCCGACACAGCCAACTAGTGAGGCTTGTAACGTCAACAGAACGTGCCCAAATCGTGTGCTGGAGAGCAAAGCCACGACATCTACGATCTGAGCACGACGTTTCGCCAGTAATCACAGCCAGCTTCATCAGTCGACAACCAAATTTGCGCCTAATATCAAATTTCGATGTAAAGCTTTCGTGACTGCAGGGATGCATCTTCTTGGTTCTTTCGGTAAAGTCACGTAGAATGGAAATAATAAAATAAAAAAGTAAGCATAATATAAAATATATAATTAATCTATTATGGTCTATTGTTATTATTTTATTATGAATATAGAATAAAATATAATTATTTTATTATGTTTTATTTATTTTATTTTATTATTTCCATTCTACGTGACTTTACCGATAGAACCAAGAAGATAATATCAAATTGTTAGGGTGTCCACTCGTACCACTGCGTCATCACCAATCAACCCCCCACCACCTCCCCCATAAGCGCTCGCTGCTGCATTGCCAACGAGCTGCTGGCATTTTGACGTCGTGTAGAGACGGGGGTACGCACGTTGAGGGTGATATTCGCGGGTGGGTTAGTTCGGGGGAGCGTGTGATTGGTGGGTGGGTGGGCTGGAGCCTAATTGCCACGTGGAGTGTGCGTCTGGCTGTGGGGAGCGGTGGCGGAGCGGTTAGGGGAGGCCCAGACGACCCCGCTCACGGCCAACACCAGTGACGATTTTCTGATTTTCTGAACCGGAACTGGGCCTCCCCTAGGTCGACTCGGACTCAAATGAGTGCGTCGTGCGTGGTGCTGGCCACCAACCCCCTCGTGTACCGTGCCCGGCCTTCTTAGGTGCTCGCTAACAGCACTTGGCCCATCCGCCTCTTCATGCTATACGGGGGATCTTTGTCTTTGTGCGTGTGTTGGGGGAACGGTGACGCAGCAATTAGCGCACTGCGCTACGAACCCAGCCGGCTCGAGTTCGATTCCAGGCCGCGGCTAACTCGAACTAACGAACCAATATCAACCGACGGGAAGTAATCATCTCAGTCGGTCCTTGTCACCCGCCACCACCACCCCTAGATCGACTCAGACTTTAAATGAATGAGGTGTGTAGGAAGGAACAGCGCATCATCATCATCACCATCATCACCGGAGAAATTCACCGCCACTCACGAGCCGTGCCGGTCTTCACAGGTGCTCGCTGACAGCACTTGCCCCAACAGCCTGTGCAGGCTACACGGGGGATCTTTGGCTCTGCTGCCGGCTGGGTCTCATTGGTATTCAGCTCGCGGCCTGCGACTCGTTAACATTCAGGGCACACGGCAAGGCTTTGCGTCTTTCACGGAGACCGAGTCGTACACGAAGGCAAAGATCCCCCGTACAGCCTCAACGGACATCTTGAGGCAAGTGCTGTTAGCCGGCACGATATCCACATGATGGAGTGGGTGGTCAGCATCACGCCCGGCCGCCTTTGTCTCTCCAGTAGCGATGCTTACACATCGCACCGGATGCTAATTTTAGACTCACTCGACCTAGGGGAGGCCCAGAATGGCTTCAGATAATCGTCACCGGTGTTGGCCGCGAGCGGGATTCGAACTCGGGTCGTCCCCGGGTTCGTGGCCGCAGTGCGCTAACCGCTGCACCACCGCTCCCCACAGTCGGACGCGGACACACAGTGAGACGCAATCGCATCTCGTGCACATACTGACAGGCACACACACTCACAATCACACACACGTACACGCTGACATACACAATCATACGCTCACGGAGTCATCACCCATTGACACACCATTATGTACCGGCATCACGGTTCAAAAATTTATGAATTGTGACGGATTTTGCCTCCTGTATACCAGGCGAGGTAGTTAACATCTCATAGCCACCGTGATGATGATGAGAGAGAGACATGGAAACTCAAAATACACAGCAGCAGGCGTCAGAGTCTGAATCGAAGCCACGACCTCCTGTATACCAGGCGAGGTAGTTAACATCTCTCAAGCACCGTGGCGCCCTTCGGCTCAGAAGCTCCATTGAAAACGGTGATGTTCATTATGAACCAAGGCCTGTCCTCAGCCTGGTCCTTAGCCTGATCCTCAGCCTGGTCCTTAGCCCAGCTACTCGCTCCCCTGGCTGGCAGAGGGGGGTGGTGGGGGGGAGATGTGGTGGTGGTGGTGATGGTGGTGGTGGTGATGGTGATGATGGTGGTGATGATGGTGATGATGGTGTTTGTGCTATCGAGTGTGGCAGTGTCTCGAGAATGGATTCGGTTTGCGGTTTTTGTGAACGTTCTGCCGAGTTGATGTTGTTGTTGGTTGTTGGTGTTCGCCACAACGGGAAGTGGTGGTGGTGGTGACGTGAGGCGCTCACCAAAACCCACAACGTTTATACCAGGGCCTGCTCCTTGCTGAGGGTCAAATTTGACCTTCATGTCACTTTAGCGGGCACCCATCCACCCACCCACACCCGATTATAAGACGCACTTCTCTCACTCGCCGCTGGAGGCGTCTTTCGATGGCAGCTGCCGCTGAGAGCGGCCCTGACATTTGAATTCACGCGGCGAAGTTTCCACGGGGGGAGGGCGGAGACATTCCACCCCCATCCCCTCCAGTACCCGATTAGTGCGGCTAAGATGCTCGCAGTGACGGGTAAATATCGATTGCGGGCCGTTTCGAAGCGGTGAGCCTCACGTGACAAAGTCACGTGATTCGCGGGGCCCTGTGATACGAAGTGTCGGGCCGTGTGTAGCCCACGTGGCGTAGGTTCCTGCCACACTTCATGTATCCGGGGCCCAGACCTCTGTGCTCGAGGTCCCATCATCGGGTTTCAATAACCAACGTGATTGTTTGGTCATAAAGCACTTGCTCGGCGTGTTTTTATTTTACATTAACCATCATCATTCCTCGTGATGAAAATAATGCTGATGATGATTGTGGTGGTGATGATGATGATTTTTTGGGGGTGGGTTTGGAATCGTTTCTCTCCGCCAATGGCTGTCCATTCCATTTTTGAACAAAAAAAAAAATCTCAGCGATGAAGATTTAATTTTGGTTCTTTTTTTTCGCCTTTGGTTTTTCAAAGAAAATATATTTAGTGATTGCGACTTGAAGCACTGTACAGAGCGGGTTTTGATAGACGCACTTTAGTTCTGCCTTTTATGAAGCGATACCCCGTGCGTGTGAGATTGCGCGTGTGTGTCTGGGGAGCGGTGGCGCAGTGGTTAGCGCGCTGCGCTACGAACCCGGCGAACCGACATTCGAGACCCGCACCCGACCAATAACAGTGGCGGTTATCTGAACCGGTCCTGGGCCTCCCCCTCCCTTCCCCTAGGACGACTCGGTCGTAAAAATTACTAACTGGTGCGGTGTGTTAACATCAGCACTGGGGAGACAAAGGCGGTCGGGCGTGGTGTTGGCCACCCACCGCCTTCCTGTGATGTGCCGGCATTCATAGCTGCTCGCTAACAGCACTTGCCCCAAATAGTCTGTTAAAGGCTTTACGGGGGATCTTTGTCTTTGTGCGTGCGCGCGTCTGCGTGAGTGCGCGCGTGGGTGCATATCCATTGCATATCTTTACTGTACAGAAATCTATTGAAAGACAAAAACAAAACGACAATCTGAATTTTAAAGGCAAAGGTGCACAATCGTCTGAAACAAAAAAAAACTAAAGCAAAAAAAAAATGATGTTCAAGTTGAAAATAAAAATGCATAACATTTCCATTCGCTAAAAAAAAAAAACCCCGCTCTGTGTCGAGACTCTTATTTCCCCGCGTGGCTGCACCGCTCCCTGTCTCCCGTGATGCGCACCCCCCCCCCCCCTTCACAAGCGAGGTTGTTCGACGGCTGCCACCAAAAGCCCGGATCGGATCGACGGATTTGCAACGGAGATCCTGGATCCGGATTGTAACGAGCGGATCAAGATCCACGCGGTTACGGGAGGCGCGCGAGCGATCTCCAATCAACTACCGTGACAGTGTCCCGCCATCTGCTCTTAAACTCACACAGAGACCAATAGACTCAAACAGAGATCCATATACTTACACAGAGACCCATAGACATTGAACCCAGCAGACGAGGAGAGGTCTGAGCGTAAGCAGGGCACAACTCATAGGGGTTTTCCCCTTTTTTCTGGCAACAAAACTGACACATTTTGCAAGGAATCATGTTTACATTAACCACAATACTTGCAGTCAAATGCAAACAAAAAACAATCCTCTGATAATTTATGCATTGTCCTTGAAACTGATTGGTCCACACCAGAGACAGCTTTTCTTAGAGCCTAGTCTCATACGGTGTTCGACCAGATGACGCCAAAAGGCGCACAGTTCAAAGACAACGCACCATCAGAGTAATGAGAGCTCGGGGTAAGCATCTACATCATGAGGCCTAGGGGAAAAAAAAACATATGAGTATATTTTGGTACTGGCAAAGGAGGCCTCATGATGCAGGGCACAACTATTGAAGGGCCATGCGACGTCTAGGAAGAACGTTTTCGATCGGTGCGTACAACCTGCTGTGCCACGTGGTGCAGACGACGACGAGAACGCGAATAACAAACGGCGTGGAGCCAAACGTGAAAAGTGAGCGGAGGGGCGCACGCGCTGACAACTACACGGCAGAGGTCGCAAACGGGTTTTGATTCCTTACCCTTAACCGTACCCGGCCGCACCAGGGTCGCAAATGGGTACCCGCACCCGTACCCGGGTACCCGTTCCCTACCCGTACCCTACCCGAAATGAGTGACAAACAGTTACTCACCAGTGACTCACGGCCTACCCGTACCCGGCCGCACCAGGGTCGCAAATGGGTACCCGTACCCGGGTACCCGTTCCCTACCCGTACCCTACCCGAAATGAGTGACAAACAGTTACTCACCAGTGACTCACGGCCTACCCGTACCCGTACCCGGCCGCACCAGGGTCGCAAACGGCTACCCGTACCCGTACCCGGCTAGATTTACTGTATCTAGCTGTGACCCGGCCGGGTACGGGTAGCCGGGTATCGGGTAGGGTACGGGTATCGGGTACCCGGTTGCGACCTCTGCTACACGGAGAGACAGAACGAGGAACACGCGGGTTAGGGAGCTCACCCAGGGCAGGTTAACGACATCGTACGAACTCTTAGGATGGGGCTCGGCAAGCAACATAACAGGACGTTCTAGATTTGAAGCTTTCGTGACTGCAAAGATTCATTCTCTTAGGTTTTTTTCGGTAAAGTCACGTAGGTAATTTTTTTTTAATTAATAGAAGTAATAAGATAAATTATTTTATTTCTATTATTACTTTTATTAATTTCAATAGAATGTTTTTACCTACGTGACTTTACTGAAGAAACCTAACAGTATAACAGAAAGTGCCTTTGTAAAAAAAAAATCTAATTCGGTAAAAAAAACGCATACAAACGCCCAACTTTTTATGTGATGAATATGATGAACTCTTAGGTTTTTTAAAATCCTTTATATTAAGTTTGCATGCTTGCTTTGGACTGTGCAAATCTTTCGGTCGTTTTTAACCCACTTCCCGTGATCCTATCAAGCTGACATTTTCCACACAGACTCGTTGTGCGCGACAATTAATGTTCGTGAAAAATTTTTTCCTTAATTTTACACTTTTTAGGACAAAAATATTATATTTAATTACCAATTGCTTAATGGTGCAATGCAATCATCTGACCCATAGGTGGCAGCCATCTCAAGCCAGAGGACGAGAGGACTCTAGCCGCCACGCATATAAAGGATTTATAGTGAAAAACTTTGTTTTTACGGGTTATACTTATTTCCGGTAAAGTCACGTAGGTAAAACATAAAATTAATAGAAACAAAATAAAATAATAAATCACGGCGTTTCGGAGGCAACACAAGTCTCCGTCATCAGGTGAGACCGTCACAGCTAGATTTACTGTATCAAGTGAGCAAATTCAGCTGTGACGGTCCCACCTGATGACGGAGACTTGCGTTGCCTCCGAAACGTCGTGATTTATTATTTAATTTTGTTTCTATTAATTTTATTTTTTACCTACGTGACTTTACCGAAAAAAACCCAAGAGTATGAATCCTTGCAGTCACGAAAGCTTCAAATCTAGAATTAATATGATGAACGCTGCACTTGTCGTCGTTTTCATGCAGGAGGCGCTGCAAACCTACGCGCCCCCTGCATGAACGACGGAGGCGCAGGGACAGACGTTCGATTACGTTGGGATCGATCTGCAGACGGTGGTCTTCTCACACGGCCAGCAGCTCTCTGTCGCCTTATCCCGATCCCGCAATCCCAAACAGGTGACAGTCCGCATCGAACCGAGCCCCCAGCAAGGACATCTACTTAACGACGAGAGAAAATTCACACGAAATGTCGTTTTCAATGAAGTCCTCCAGATGCTAAATTATATTTATATATAAACAACTTTCTCTATCTGTCGATGATGAATATGATGAATGCTTGAGAGAGAGAGAGAGAACGAGAATGGCTGCGTGCAGAACGAGAGAGAGCGAGCGAGAGAGCGAGCGAGAGGTGGGGGTTTACATAAAGCAAAGTAAAATAAAATAAAATTACGAAATGATGAACGAAGCAAAGTGCCGACTACACCGAGCATCTTCTTGTTTCCACTGAGCGTAGAAAAAGAAAAAGGAGAGAGCGCGTCGAAACGATCAGAATCGGAACATGCATTGATAGTGGAGCGATCTGATGAGCCACCACTCCTGGCCATCTGTGGACCGAGATATTTTTCTGGGCAGAAGCGAGTGAAGTTGACGGCGTGGGGAGGAGGTCTTCATCCAGCAGTGGCTAGACAATGCCCGCTGCTGCTGCTGCTGATCATGATGGTTAAACGCGAAGATGATGGAACGATGCGATTCGGTGTTGATTCCCAGAATCGACTTGGCCCCCACCGACACGACTTTGCCATTTGTTTTGCAATGACGACGACGATGACGACAATTTCCCATTCTTCCCGCATACACTATCACAATCAACAAGTCCATAATCAACGTTTTTCGGTTTAGATCGCGTTATTTATAAATGTGTCGTAACCCTCCACCACCCGACACGGCCAATCAGTAAAAAAGTGTCACGTTGACAAACGGACAAATAGTTCACTGCTTTAACCCACCGGTGTGTTGAAGCGTGAATCAACAAGTCGCAAGCGATTTAAAGCTTTCGTGACTGCAGGGATTCATCTTCTTGGTTCTTTCCGTAAAGTCACGTAGAAGAGAAATAATAAAATAATAAAAATAAAACATAATAAAATAATTCTCACGACGTTTCGGCCACAACGCAAGCAGCCGTCCTCAGGTGAAGAACAGGTCTGTCGGGGAGACACTGGTCTTCACCTGAGGACGGCTGCTTGCGTTGTGGCCGAAACGTCGTGAGAATTATTTTATTATGTTCTATTTTCATTATTTTATTATTTCCCTTCTACGTGACTTTACCGAAAGAACCAAGAAAAAGAAGTCGCAAGCGCAAAACTGTATCTATCTTTCTATGATGAATACGAGGTTGTTGGGGGGGGGGGGGGCAACGCAGGCGCCCCCCCCCCCCAACAACCTAGTCAATCAATATTTCAAGAGCCGCAATGCTCTGTGTGACGCACGCGAAACGGCGGCTCCTTTATAAACGACGTCACGAAGCAATCCCTTGAAGAGCCATCGGAGTGGAGGCCAAGGAACGAAACGTGGGAGACGGCTGATGATGACGGACAAGGGTCGTGCGAGATTCAGACGGCCTTCAGCAAGCAAAGAGATGTTGGCCGTGGCTGATTATAATGATTATGATGATTGTATTTTGAAAAATATGCAACGTGCTCAAATGACCTTGGTTGCTCGGCGCAGATTCATATCCGTCTCATGTAATACAAATCACAAGCGAGCCGGCTGCTCGTAAAACCGGGCTCGGCTAAGGTTTTGCTGGATCTGGATCGCGCCGCATGCTCCAGCCGTATTCCCGCAGTCCAATCCGTTCGATCCACTCCGTGTTTCCACTGCGGGCACCGCGCGTGCGTGCGTGTTGGGGGAGCGGTAGTGTAGCGGTTAGCGCGCTGCGCTATGAACCCGGCGACCCGGGTTCGATTCCCGCTCACGGCCAACACCAGTGGCGATTATCTGAACCGGTCCTGGGCCTCCCCTAGGTCGATTCAGCCTCAAATGGGTACCTGGTGCGGTGTGTAAACATCGCCACTGGGGAGACAAAGGCGGTCGGGCGTGGTGTTGGCCACCCACCCCCTCGTGTGCCGTGCCGGCCTTCATAGGTGCTCGCTAACAGCACTTGCCCCTACAGCCTGTCAAGGCTATACGGGGGGTCTTTGTCTTTCTCTCATCCGGCAGCGGTTATTGAGCCGCGCTACGAAGCCGGCGACCCGAGTTCGATTCCCGCTCGCGGCCAACACCAGCGACGATAATCTGAACCGGTTATGGGCATCCCCCTAGGTCGACTCAGCCTCAAAGTAACTACCTGCTTCTGTGTGCAAACATCGCCACTGCTGGTCAACGCACCTCTTTCGTGTGCCGTGCTGGCCTTCAGAGGCGCTCGCAAAACAGCACTTGCCCCTCAACAGGACTTCGAGCTACACGCGGGGGGGGGGGGGGGTCATTGTCTCTTCTCACACGTTGCCGCGGTATTTCCCCGCGTGTCCACTCCGCGTGCAACGCGGAGTGGAACATTGCACACTGACGGGAACACGCGCGGCGCCCGTTGTGTTCCAAGGCGGCAAAGTAATAACAATGCAACTAATGGCAATTAACTGTGGCTTTGCAACAATTATGTGTTTTAAATTGATTCATCCAGGATTACAGCCACGCTGAGTCGAACGGCATGTGTCTCTTTTCAGGATGGTCCTGCTGACGACACGGTGTTTTTATTATTATTATTTGAAGATTGTCGGCCAATGAATGACGATGAGTTGCGTTTATAATTATTAATTATGAAAATTATCCAGGTGGGATCGAGCACGCCAGAGCTCGCAGAGTGAATCCCCACGGCTTGCGCGAGAGGTCACGTGGTTGGTAACGCGAGAGGTCACGTGGTTGGTAACGCGAGAGGTCACGTGGTTAGTAGCGCGAGAGGTCACGTGGTGGTAACGCGAGAGGTCACGTGGTTGGTAACGCGAGAGGTCACGTGGTTGGTAACGCGAGAGGTCACGTGGTTGGTAACGCGAGAGGTCACGTGGTTGGTAGGGCGAGAGGGCACGTGGTGGTAACGCGAGAGGTCACGTGGTGGGGTAACGCGAGAGGTCACGTGGTTGGTAGGGCGAGAGGGCACGTGGTGGTAACGCGAGAGGTCACGTGGTGGGGTAACGCGAGAGGTCACGTGGTTGGTAACGCGAGAGGTCGCGTGGTTGGTAGCGCGAGAGGTCACGTGGTGGTAACGCGAGAGGTCACGTGGTTGGTAGGGCGAGAGGGCACGTGGTTGGTAGCGCGAGAGGTCACGTGGTGGGGTAACGCGAGAGGTCACGTGGTTGGTAGCGCGAGAGGTCACGTGGTTGGTAGCGCGAGAGGTCACGTGGTGGTAGCGCGAGAGGTCACGTGGTGGTAACGCGAGAGGTCACGTGGTGGTAACGCGAGAGGTCACGTGGTGGGGTAACGCACTGCCTCGCGTGGCTGTTACCCAGTCGACGTGGAAAGTTGGGGACCAACGTTGGCCCAACGTTGGGCCCTGGGGGCCTGTGCCGAGCAACTGTGTTAACAAAACAACAACAGCAACAACAACAACAACAGCCCTAAGAGACACTGTGTCTATGTGGCTATACGAATTCGATTTCCGCTCAGGGCCAACACCAGTGACCATTATTTGAACCGGTAATGGGCCTCCCCTAGGTCGACTCAGCATCAAAGTGAGTAACTGGTGCGGTGTGTAAAACATCCCCCGCACCTGCGATTACAACGGTTGGCAAAGTACGGTGCGAAAGAAGTTTAACATGATAATTGTTTTTTTACCCTTTTATCTGGCAACAAAACTGGCACCTTTTTTACAAGGAGTCATGTTTGCATTGACCACATTACCTGCGGTCGGAATGCAAAAAAAAAAAACACAACTCTGATAATATATGCACTATCCTTGAAATTGATTGCCCACACCCGAGACAGCTTGTAAAAAATTAACCCGTAAAAACAAAGTTTTTCACTATAAATCCTTTATATGCGTGGCGGCTAGAGTCCTCTCGTCCTCTGGCTTGAGATGGCTGCCACCTATGGGTCAGATGATTGCTTGGCACCATTAAGCAATTGGTAATTACATATAATTTTTTGTTCCTAAAAAGTGTAATATTTTGGAAAAAAATTTTCACGAAAATTAATTGTCACGCACAACGAGTCTGTGTGCAAAATATCAGCTCGATTGGATCATGGGAAGTGGGTTAAAAAAACTACTGAAAGATTTGCACGGTCGTAAGCAAGCAAGCACGCAAGCAAGCAAGCACGCAAGCAAGCAAGCGAACATAATATAAAGGATTTAAAAAAAGGTTTCAGTTTTGTTGCCAGATAAAAGGGTAAAAAACAATCATCATATTTTGCTACTGGCAAAGGAGGTTCCAAAGAAGTTTAACATAGATACATCGCCAGGAAGGAGACAAAGGCGGCTGGGCGTGGTGTAGTCCACCCACCCCAATCGTGTGCCGTGCCGGCCTTCATAGGTGCTTCCTAACAGCACTTGCCCCTACAATTTGTTAAGTCCATACGGGGAATCTTTGTCTTTGCAAGGGGAGCCGCAGTGCAGTGTTTTGAGCGACCCGAGTTCGATTCCCGATCGCAATCAATTACGGGGGCGAATATTGGAACCGGCCCTGGGTCTCCTCCGCCTTGAATCGGTACCTGGTGCGATGTGTAAACAGTAGCACTGGGGAGACAAAGGCGGCCGGGCATGCGTGCTGCTCGCCTAACAGCACTTGCCCCAACAGCGTGTCAGAGGCTACACGGGGGAACTTTGTCCTTGTATTACGTGACGTCATTTTCGGGCTGTTGATTCAAACTTGGATAGAAATCTCTACGTCACGTGACAGTGGAACAGAAACCGGTTTTTTTCTAGGTTCAAAACGTTCTCAGGTGATTGCTTCTGATGCAGCTGCTGCGTTGGGTCGTGATGCACAAACGCAATTAACAAGAACACTGGCAGAGCCAGTCGGGGGTAGCACGCGCCACCCCCCCCCCCCCAATGATCCGATCGAAATCCCTAATTTCGATAGGATAATTGGGGTTTTTTGCGACCCCCACTGCCACTGTGTAACATATTATTAGGTGCCAGGGACGCTATGAGATGATAGAACAATAGTCTGAGTGTGGCCGGGTACGGGTAGACGGGTAGGCCGTGAGTCACTGGTGAGTAACCGTTTGTCACTCATTTCCCAACGTCTTGTCTCTTCTCACAATTCAAGTTCCTAGAATCAACCCACCCGCGCCTGCAACATGGCTTTATCCCAGAGGTCGCAATCGGGTACCCGATACCCGTACTGTACCCGTACCCGGCCCGGTACGGGTAGGGTACGGGTACGGCCGGGTACGGGTACCCGTTTGCGACCTTGGTGTCAAGGCGCCCTTCCCCCCTTCCAACCCAGCTTAAATATACGCTCCAAGCGTGGTGGTGTTTCATTCAGACGCTGTCTCCCCGACAGACCTGGTCTTCACCTGAGGACGGCTGCTTGCGTTGTGGCCGAAACGTCGTGAGAATTATTTTATTATGTTTTATTTTTATTATTTATTACTTCCCTTCTACGTGACTTTACCGAAAGAACCAAGAAGATGAATCAAAACCCGTTTGCGACCTCTGGGGGAGCGGTAGGGAGGCGAGGAAGGCGGGGGGGGGGGGGAATTATGAAGGGGGGGAGAGAGGGGGGGGCTGATCGGCTCGTGACGGTCAGCTGCTCACCAAGGGGTGAGAGCGATGTTGTGAGATGGAGCTTGGGGTGGGGTGGGGGGTGTTACTGTGTTGGGTGTGCGCGTGATTGACCCCCCCTACAGCAAGGGGGCGGGGGGGTCAAACAATGGGGGGAGGGGGGGCTGCGTCCTTCTACGAGGATGTCCGGGTTGAAGGCCGTGAGTGGATGGCCGTACTTGCATGGGGCACCCTTGATACAGTAAATGTAGCTGTGACGGTCCCACCTGTTGACGGAGACTTGTGTTGCCTCCGAAACGTCGTGATTTATTATTTTATTTTATTTTTATTATTACTTTTATTGATTTTAATTGTATTTTTTACCTACGTGACTTTACCGAAACAACCTAAGAGTATGAATCATTGCAGTCACGAAAGCTTCAAATCTAGAATCTAAACTCAAACTTTTTATCTTCCTGGTTCTTTCGGTAAAGTCACGTAGAAGGGAAATAAAAAATAAATAAAACATAATAAAATAATTCTCACGACGTTTCGGCTACAACGCAAGCAGCCGTCCTCAGGTGAAGAACAGGTCTGTCGGGGAGACAGCGTCTGAATGACCTGTTCTTCACCTGAGGACGGCTGCTTGCGTTGTGGCCGAAACGTCGTGAGAATTATTTTATTGTTTTATTTTTATTTTTTTATTATTTCCCTTCTACGTGACTTTACCGAAAGAACCAAGAAGAGGAATCCCTGCAGTCACGAAAGCTTTAAATCAAAATCAAACTTTTTATTTTAGTTTACCAGCTAATGCCCATTGAACGGTTCCGTAGCTCTTTCTTGAGAAGCGACCCGGCTCTCACGAATGATCGATCAACGAAGTGGGCTCATAACGCGGACATTTATAGCAGCCAAATACTCTAAACCGGTGGTTCTTAACCTTTACTGGAGCATTGCACCCCTTTGGGGCCGTCCATAAATGACGTCACGCACCTGGAGGGGGGGAGGGGGTCAGACATTTGTGCCGATGTGTGACGAGGGCGGGGGGGGTTTGAGAAATGTGACGTCACATCAAAATGCACAATTTTAAATAAATTTAGAATTGTTATAACAACACTAATTGTTATAACAGCACTCCTACAACATCAGAGTGCAGCGCCACATTAAACACGCACTACAATGACAATAGTTTAGAGCGATTTTAAGCATGTTTTATTTTCACAATGGAAATATGGTTTTCGGGGGGGAGGGGGGGCATAGCTTTGTGACGTCATATTTGATGGGGGTCTGACTTTTTGTGACGCCGTGTGACGAGGGGGGGGGGCAGGGGGGTCAAAAATCGTCCAAAATCGCGTGACGTCATTTATGGACGGTCCCTTTGGTTCTCAATCGCACAAAAAAATAAAACATGTATGATGTTAATAAACACCTAGGTTTGATGAAACAAAGTAGTTGTGTCTTGAGTTGAAGCTTTCGTGACTGCAGGAATCCATAATCTTTGGTTATTTCGGTAAAGTCACGTGGGTAGAAAATAAAATAAATCACGACGTTTCGGGCGCAGACTTTTAAAAGGTGACGGACGCTTGTGTTGCGCCCGAAACGTCGTGATTTGTTTTATTTCATACCTACGTGACCTTTTCAAACAGTCTGTGCCCGAAACGTGATTAATTTTATTTTCTACCCACGTGACTTTACCGAAAGAACCAAAGATTATGGATTGCTGCAGTCACGAAAGCTTCAAATCAAGACACAACTACTTAGTTTCATCAAACCTACGTGTTTATTAACATCATACATGTTTTCTTTTGTTTTACGATTGAGAACCAAAGGGGAAATGACGTCACGCGATTTTTGACGATTTTTGACCTCCCCGCCTCGTCACACGGCGTCACAAAAAGTCAGACCCCCCCTCCCTCAAATATGACGTCACAAAGCTCTGCCCCCCCCCCGAATACCATATTTCCGTTTAGAAAATTAAACACGCTTCAAATCGATCGCTTTAAACTACTGTATTGTCATTGTAGTGCGTATTTAATGTGGCGCTGCACTCTGATGTTGTAGGAGAAAACATTTATTAAAAATATATTTAATTAAGTAGAACGTGTTGTCTATATTTATTTCAAGTACTTGTGCTTAATTTGTGTGTTACCTTCTAAAGAAATCTGGCCAACGTCTGGAGCCCCCAGAGGGTGAAGCGTCCACCCCAGGTGAAGAAGAACCACTGCTCTCAACGCGTTGGATGTTGATTCGAAATGTGGAGGGAGGACCCGGAGAAAAACCCACGCGACCACGTTAATGGAGACACGCACGCTCCAAATATCGAGTCGGTATCAGGGCCGGGATTGAACCCGCGACCTCCTGTATACCAGGCGAGGTAGTTAACATCTCATAGCCACCGTGATGATGATGAGAGAGAGACACACACACAAACTCAAAATATACAGCAGCAGGCGTCAGGGTCGTGATCGAACCCACGACCTCCTGTATCCCAGGCGAGGTAGTTAACATCTCCTAGCCACCGTGATGATGATGGTGATGAGAGACACACAAACTCCAAATATACAGCAGCAGGCGTCAGGGTCGTGATCGAACCCACGACCTCCTGTATACCAGGCGAGATAGTTAACATCTCCTAGCCACCGTGATGATGATGGTGATGAGAGACACACAAACTCCAAATATACAGCAGCAGGCGTCAGGGTCGGGATGGAACCCACGACCTCCTGTATACCAGGCGAGGTAGTTAACATCTCCTAGCCACCGTGATGATGATGAGAGAGAGAGAGACGCAAACTCCAAGTATACAGCAGCAGGCGTCAGGGTCGTGATCGAACCCACGACCTCCTGTATACCAGGCGAGGTAGTTAACATCTACTAGCCACCGTGGCGTCCTCATCACAAGTAGACTCATTTGCCAATCACACAGCCATAAAAAGGACCGAAATTAATAGGTGACGTTACGGGCAGTGACCCTTTTATAGGATCAGAGTATTCATCTATATTGGAGGAGCTATAAAGCTCCTTTTCACGGATGCCCAGTCGATATCTGTCATTGAAGGACGGTGTTTGTGAGGATTTAGTTACGTGTTGTTGTTGTTGTTTGTGATAATGCGTCACTGCCGACGCAGCAGGACTCAATCGCACGTTCGATCCAGCGCGATAAATCCTCAGGACACATGACAGACGAGTTCTTGATCATTTATTCACGTCAATAACGATGATGATGATGATGCTGATGACGATGATAGAGAAATCTACCCAGCGACATTTTGACAGAATCTTCGATCAGAATCGATTTCTGCTTCGAACTGTTGCATCGGCAATCGAACTCGGGTCACCAGGTTCATAGCGCAGCGCGCTAACCGCTATACTACCGCTTCCCCAAAACACACACACATACCTAAACACACGTACACACACACACACACTTATACGCACACACGTATACACATACACACGTACACACACATACATATAATGGTACCCTTGCCCCGCGCGTCCCTACAACTCCTACGGCACCACCGAACACAAAGATCCCCCGTATAGCCTTCACAGGCTATCGAGGGCAAGTGCTGTCAGCGAGCAGCACCGATAAATTGCGGACATACCACCACCAAACGAATAATGACAAATATCCCCTATATAGCCTCACAGCCACCACCACGACCACTAGAACGTCATTTAGGACGCGCTGGGGTAATATCATTGGGTCATGTGCCCTCCTATGATGATGAGGATGACGGATGGTGGTTGGATGATTGATGATTAATCATGATTATGATGATGACAGAAAAAAATCTATACGGCAAATTTTACCACCTTGGGGAACCAAGTTCTACTCTGGGCCCAAAAAAATCGTGTTAACCACCACCACCACCATCACCACCACCATCACCATCACCACCACCATCACCATCACCACCATCACCACCACCACCACCACCATCACCACCACCACCATCACCACCACCCACCATCACCACCACCACCACCACCATCACCACCACCATCACCATCACCACCACCACCATCACCACCACCATCACCATCACCACCACCACCATCACCATCACCACCACCACCACCACCATCACCACCACCATCACCACCACCATCACCATCACCACCATCACCACCACCACCATCACCATCACCACCACCATCACCATCACCACCACCACCATCACCACCACCACCATCACCACCACCATCACCACCACCATCACCATCACCACCACCATCACCATCACCACCATCACCACCACCACCACCACCATCACCACCACCACCATCACCACCACCACCATCACCACCACCACCACCACCATCACCACCACCATCACCATCACCACCACCACCATCACCACCACCATCACCATCACCACCACCACCATCACCATCACCACCACCACCACCACCATCACCACCACCATCACCATCACCACCATCACCACCACCACCATCACCATCCACATCACCATCACCACCACCACCATCACCACCACCACCATCACCACCACCATCACCACCACCATCACCAGCACCACCACCATCACCATCACCACCATCACCACCACCACCACCACCATCACCACCACCACCATCACCACCACCACCATCACCACCACACCACCACATCACCACCACATCACCACCATCACCACCACCACCATCACCACCACCACCATCACCACCACCAACCACCACCAACACACCACCACCATCAACCACCACCACCATCCACCACCACCATCACCATCCCACCATCACCACCACCATCCACCACACCACCATCACCACCACACCACCACCATCACCACCACCACCACCACCACCATCACCACACCACCACCATCACCACCACCACACCACCACCACCATCACCACCACCACCATCACACACCACCACCACCATCACCACCACCACCACCATCACCACCACCATCACCACCACCATCACCACCATCACCATCACCACCACCATCACCACCATCACCACCATCACCACCACCACCATCCATCTCACCACCATCACCACCACCAATCACCACCATCATCACCACCACCACCACCACCACGATCACCACCACTACCACCAGCAACATCACCACCACCATCACCATCATCACCACCATCATCACCACCACCACCATCACCACCACCACTACCACGATCACCACCACTACCACCAGCAACATCCTATTCATGACCCCGTGCCCCCTGCCCATGTCTGCCCTACAACTCTTACACCACCATCACCATGACCATCAACACCACCACCACCATCACCAACACGATCACCACCACTCCCACCAGCAACATCCTCATGTCCCCGTGCCCCCTGCCCATGTCTGCCCTACAACTCTTACACCCCCACCACCACTATGACCACCATCACCACCACCACCGCCAGGAGCACCACCGCTAGAACGTCGTCTGGAACGAGCCGGGCACCCCGTTGGGCTCGACGTCATCCAGCAACCTGCGGGTCTCCTGCCCGTCCTTGCCCTGGGCGCCCTCCCAGGCGAGAAAGCCGCGGCGCTGTCGCCTCTGGCGGGACTCGACCCCGAGGCGGCACGCGCGCCACGCGCCCAGCCCCAGCAGGGAGGCGAGCAGGGCGCCCAGCAGCAGGGCGCCCACCACCCACGGCCACAGCTCCTGCAGCTGCGCCTGGAAGCGCGTGAACCAGGAGCCCTCGCCGCCTGCGGTGGGGCAAGTGTGGGGGGTAGGGGGTGGCAAGTGGGTGGGGTAGGGGGTGGCAAGTGTGAGGGTGGGGTGGGGCACGTGTGGGGGGCAAGTGGGTTGGGTAGGGGGGCAAGTGGGGATGGGGCAAATGTGGGGGGGGGTAGGGGCACGTGTGGGGGGGGGGTGGGGGGGGCAAGTGGGGGTGGGGTGGGGCAAGTGTGGGGGGGGGGGTTGGGGCAAAAATGGGGGGGGTGGGGGGATGGGGCAAGTGTGGGGGGGGGGGTAGGGGCACGTGTGGGGGGGGGGGGTGGGGGGGGAAAGTGGGGGTGGGATGGGGCAAGTGTGGGGGGGGGTTGGGGCAAAATGGGGGGGGTGGGGGGATGGGGCAAGTGTGGGGGGGGGGGTAGGGGCACGTGTGGGGGGGGGGGGGTGGGGCAAGTGGGGGTGGGGTGGGGCAAGTGTGGGGGGGGGGGGGCGGGGAAGAGGATGATGAAGGTGTGAGTTGTTGTTGTTTACGAGAAGAGATTGTGCACCACCGCCACCACTACCACCACGTGCTCGTCTTACCACGTGGGTTATCGCTCGCTGCGGACAAGTCACGCTGACTCTTTCACGTCACGAGGGTTACTGCGGCTGCTGCTGCTGATAAATTTTGGTTGTTACTGCCACGTGGTTTCAACCACTTCATGACGAGTCGTGTTTTTTGCACATCATTGTTATTCCGCGTGGGAGGAGGAATCCCACGCCTTGCGCGAGGGGACAACAACAACAACGACAACAACAACGACAACAACAACGACAACAACAACAACGACAACAACGACAACAACAACGACAACAACAACGACAACAACAGCGACAACAACGACCACAACTACAACAACAACGACGACGACAACAACAACGACAACAACAACAACGCTCCATCCCCGCACGGAGATTCGTCCACACACTTCGCTGCGCCGCCTTCTCGTGGCGGGCCAGGTGGCTACGGCGCCTCCTCGACTCCCACGGGTAGAAGAAGCGAGTTCCACAACATTCGTTGCGGTGGTCCACCAACCCCTGCTGCTCGTGACCCAGCAGTGCTGTGGGGTCACAGGCAATCACGTGCAGCGTAGCCACCACCACGGCCAGGCCAGGCGTGTGCAGGTGGTGTCATTAATGCACAGTAGGTGATTTAAAATAGATTACGTGGGGAGCGGTGGTGCAGTGGTTAGCGCACGCTGCGCTTCGAACCCGGCGACTCCCGTTCACGACCGCCACCAGTGACGATTACCTGAACCGGTAATGGGCCTCCCCAAGGTCGACTCAGCCTCAAATGAGTGCGGCGTGTAAACATCGCCACGAGGTAGAGGCGCGGCACGTGGTGCTGGCTCACCCGCCCCCTCGTGTGCCGTGCCGGCTTCGCTCGCAGCACTTGCCCGAAACAGTCTGCCGAAGCTATACGGGGGAACTTTGTCTTTGTACTACATCGCCGCGAGGGAGCTCGCTAACAGAACACGAGGATGCTCACTAACAGAACACGATCACGCTCACTAACAGAACACGATGACGCTCACTAACAGAACACGAGGACGCTCACTAACAGAACACGATGACGCTCGCTAATAGAACACGATGACACTCACTAACAGAACACAATGACGCTCACTAACAGAACACGAGGACGCTCACTAACAGAACACGATGACGCTCACTAACAGAACACGATGACGCTCACTAACAGAACACGAGGACGCTCACTAACAGAACACGATGACGCTCACTAACAGAACACGATGACGCTCACTAACAGAACACGATGACGCTCACTAACAGAACACGGTGACGCTCACTAACAGAACACGAAGACGCTCACTAACAGAACACGATGACGCTCACTAACAGAACACGAGGACGCTCACTAACAGAACACGATGGCGCTCGCTAACAGAACACGATGACGCTCACTAACAGAACACGAGGACGCTCACTAACAGAACACGATGGCGCTCGCTAACAGAACACGAGGACGCTCACTAACAGAACACGATGGCGCTCGCTAACAGAACACGAAGACGCTCACTAACAGAACACGATGACGCTCACTAACAGAACACGAGGACGCTCACTAACAGAACACGAGGACGCTCACTAACAGAACACGATGACGCTCACTAACAGAACACGATGACGCTCACTAACAGAACACGAAGACGCTCACTAACAGAACACGATGACACTCACTAAGAGAACACGATGACGCTCACTAACAGAACACGAGGACGCTCGCTAACAGAACACGAGGACGCTCACTAACAGAACACGAGGACGCTCACTAACAGAACACGATGACGCTCACTAACAGAACACTATGACGCTCACTAATAGAACACGAGGACACTCACTAACAGAACACGAGGATGCTCACTAACAGAATACGAGGACACTCACTAACAGAACACGATGACGCTCACTAACAGAACACGAGGACGCTCACTAACAGAACACGATGACGCTCACTAACAGAACACGAGGACACTCACTAACAGAACACGAGGACGCTCACTAACACAACACGATGGACGCTCACTAACAGAACACGATGACGCTCACTAACAGAACACGATGACGCTCACTAACAGAACACGATGACGCTCACTAACAGAACACGATGACGCTCACTAACAGAACACGATGACGCTCACTAACAGAACACGGGGATGCTCACTAACAGAACACGATGACGCTCACTAACAGAACACAATGACGCTCACTAACAGAACACGATGAGGCTCACTAACAGAACACGATGACGCTCACTAACAGAACACGATGCGCTCACTAACAGAACACGAGGACGCTCACTAACAGAACACGATGACGCTCACTAACAGAACACTATGACGCTCACTAACAGAACACGAGGACGCTCACTAACAGAACACGATGACGCTCACTAACAGAACACGATGACGCTCACTAACAGAACACGAGGACGCTCACTAACAGAACACGATGACGCTCACTAACAGAACACGAGGACGCTCACTAACAGAACACGAGGACGCTCACTAACAGAACACAATGACGCTCACTAACAGAACACGATGACGCCCCAGTAAAGAACACGATGACGCTCACTAACAGAACACGATGGACACTCACTAACAGAAAACGATGACGCTCACTAACAGAACAAGATGACGCTCGCTAACAGAACACGAGGACGCTCACTAACGGAACACGATGACGCTCACTAACAGAACACGATGACGCTCACTAACAGAAACACGATGATGCTCACTAACAGAACACAATGACGCTCACTAACAGAACACGATGACGCTCACTAACAGAACACGATGACGCTCACTAACAGAACACGATGACGCTCACTAACAGAACACGAGGACACTCGCTAACAGAACACGATGACGCTCACTAAAAGAACACGAGGACACTCACTAACAGAACACGATGACGCTCACTAACAGAACACGAGGACACTCACTAACAGAACACGAGGACACTCACTAACAGAACACTGAGGACACTCACTAACAGAACACAATGACGCTTGACTAACAGAACACGATGATGCTCACTAACAGAACATGATGACGCTCAGTGACAGAACACGATGACGCTCACTAACAGAACACGATGACACTCACTAACAGAACACGATGACGCTCACTAACAGAACACGATGACACTCACTAACAGAACATGATGACACTCACTAACAGAACACGAGGACACTCACTAACAGAACACGATGACGCTCACTAACAGAACACGAGGACACTCACTAACAGAACACGAGGACACTCACTAACGAACACGAGGACACTCACTAACAGAAACACAATGACGCTTGACTAACAGAACACGGATGATGCTCACTAACAGAACACGAGGACACTCACTAACAGAAACACGAGGACGCTCACTAACAGAACAACGAGGACACTCACTAACAGAACACGATGACGCTCACAAACAGAACACGATGACGCTCACATAACAGAACACCGATGACGCTTACTAACAGAACACGATGACCTCACTAACAGAACACGATGACGCTCACTAACAGAACACGATGACGCTCACTAACAGAACACTATGACGCTCACTAACAGAACACGATGATGCTCACTAACAGAACACGATGATGCTCACTAACAGAACACGAGGACGCTCACTAACAGAACACGATGACGCTCACTAACAGAACACGAGGACGCTCACTAACAGAACACGATGACGCTCACTAACAGAACACGATGATGCTCACTAACAGAACACGATGACGCTCACTAACAGAACACGATGATGCTCACTACAGAACCGATGACGCTCACTAACAGAACACGATGATGCTCACTAACAGAACACGATGACGCTCACTAACAGAACACGAGGACACTCACTAACAGAACACGAGGACGCTCACTAACAGAACACGAGGACACTCACTAACAGAACACGAGGACGCTCACTAACAGAACACGAGGACACTCACTAACAGAACACGAGGACGCTCACTAACAGAACACGAGGACGCTCACTAACAGAACACGATGACGCTCACAAACAGAACACGATGACGCTCGCTAACAGAACACGATGACGCTCACTAACAGAACACGATGACGCTTACTAACAGAACACGATGACGCTCACTAACAGAACACGATGACGCTCACTAACAGAACACGATGACGCTCACTAACAGAACACGAGGACGCTCACTAACAGAACACGATGATGCTCACTAACAGAACACGATGATGCTCACTAACAGAACACGATGATGCTCGCTAACAGAACACGAGGACACTCACTAACAGAACACGATGACGCTCACTAACAGAACACGATGATGCTCACTAACAGAACACGATGATGCTCACTAACAGAACACGAGGACGCTCACTAACAGAACACGATGACGCTCACTAACAGAACACGATGATGCTCACTAACAGAACACGATGACGCTCACTAACAGAACACGATGATGCTCACTAACAGAACACGATGACGCTCACTAACAGAACACGATGATGCTCACTAACAGAACACGATGACGCTCACTAACAGAACACGATGATGCTCACTAACAGAACACGATGACGCTCACTAACAGAACACGAGGACACTCACTAACAGAACACGAGGACGCTCACTAACAGAACACGAGGACACTCACTAACAGAACACGAGGACGCTCACTAACAGAACACGAGGACACTCACTAACAGAACACGAGGACGCTCACTAACAGAACACGAGGACGCTCACTAACAGAACACGATGACGCTCACAAACAGAACACGATGACGCTCGCTAACAGAACACCGATGACGCTCACTAACAGAACACGATGACGCTTACTAACAGAACACGATGACGCTCACTAACAGAACACGATGACGCTCACTAACAGAACACGATGACGCTCACTAACAGAACACGAGGACGCTCACTAACAGAACACGATGATGCTCACTAACAGAACACGATGATGCTCACTAACAGAACACGATGATGCTCGCTAACAGAACAGGATGACGCTCACTAACAGAACACGATGACGCTCGCTAACAGAACACGATGACGCTCACTAACAGAACACGATGACGCTCACTAACAGAACACGATGACGCTCACTAACAAAACACGATGATGCTCACTAACAGAACACGAAGACGCTCACTAACAGAACACGATGATGCTCACTAACAGAACACGATGATGCTCACTAACAGAACACGATGATGCTCGCTAACAGAACAGGATGACGCTCACTAACAGAACACGATGACGCTCGCTAACAGAACACGATGACGCTCACTAACAGAACACGATGACGCTCACTAACAGAACACGATGACGCTCACTAACAAAACACGATGATGCTCACTAACAGAACACGAAGACGCTCACTAACAGAACACGATGACGCTCACTAACAGAACACGAGGACGCTCACTAACAGAACACGATGGCGCTCGCTAACAGAACACGATGACGCTCACTAACAGAACACGAGGACGCTCACTAACAGAACACGATGGCGCTCGCTAACAGAACACGAGGACGCTCACTAACAGAACACGATGGCGCTCGCTAACAGAACACGAAGACGCTCACTAACGAACACGATGACGCTCACTAAACAGAACACGATGACGCTCACTAACAGAACACGAGGACGCTCACTAACAGAACACCGAGGACGCTCACTAACAGAACACGATGACGCTCACTAACAGAACACGATGACGCTCACTAACAGAACACGAAGACGCTCACTAACAGAACACGATGACACTCACTAACAGAACACGATGACGCTCACTAACAGAACACGAGGACGCTCGCTAACAGAACACGAGGACGCTCACTAACAGAACACGAGGACGCTCACTAACAGAACACGATGACGCTCACTAACAGAACACTATGACGCTCACTAATAGAACACGAGGACACTCACTAACAGAACACGAGGATGCTCACTAACAAGACACGAGGACACTCACTAACAGAACACGATGACGCTCACTAACAGAACACGAGGACGCTCACTAACAGAACACGATGACGCTCACTAACAGAACACGAGGACACTCACTAACAGAACACGAGGACGCTCACTAACCACAACACGATGACGCTCACTAACAGAACACGATGACGCTCACTAACAGAACACGATGACGCTCACTAACAGAACACGATGACGCTCACTAACAGAACACGATGACGCTCACTAACAGAACACGATGACGCTCACTAACAGAACACGGGGATGCTCACTAACAGAACACGATGACGCTCACTAACAGAACACAATGACGCTCACTAACAGAACACGATGAGGCTCACTAACAGAACACGATGACGCTCACTAACAGAACACGATGACGCTCACTAACAGAACACGAGGACGCTCACTAACAGAACACGATGACGCTCACTAACAGAACACTATGACGCTCACTAACAGAACACGAGGACGCTCACTAACAGAACACGATGACGCTCACTAACAGAACACGATGACGCTCACTAACAGAACACGAGGACGCTCACTAACAGAACACGATGACGCTCACTAACAGAACACGAGGACGCTCACTAACAGAACACGAGGACGCTCACTAACAGAACACAATGACGCTCACTAACAGAACACGATGACGCCCAGTAACAGAACACGATGACGCTCACTAACAGAACACGATGACACTCACTAACAGAAAACGATGACGCTCACTAACAGAACAAGATGACGCTCGCTAACAGAACACGAGGACGCTCACTAACGGAACACGATGACGCTCACTAACAGAACACGATGACGCTCACTAACAGAACACGATGATGCTCACTAACAGAACACAATGACGCTCACTAACAGAACACGATGACGCTCACTAACAGAACACGATGACGCTCACTAACAGAACACGATGACGCTCACTAACAGAACACGAGGACACTCGCTAACAGAACACGATGACGCTCACTAACAGAACACGAGGACACTCACTAACAGAACACGATGACGCTCACTAACAGAACACGAGGACACTCACTAACAGAACACGAGGACACTCACTAACAGAACACGAGGACACTCACTAACAGAACACAATGACGCTTGACTAACAGAACACGATGATGCTCACTAACAGAACATGATGACGCTCAGTGACAGAACACGATGACGCTCACTAACAGAACACGATGACACTCACTAACAGAACACGATGACGCTCACTAACAGAACACGATGACACTCACTAACAGAACATGATGACACTCACTAACAGAACACGAGGACACTCACTAACAGAACACGATGACGCTCACTAACAGAACACGAGGACACTCACTAACAGAACACGAGGACACTCACTAACAGAACACGAGGACACTCACTAACAGAACACAATGACGCTTGACTAACAGAACACGATGATGCTCACTAACAGAACACGAGGACACTCACTAACAGAACACGAGGACGCTCACTAACAGAACACGAGGACACTCACTAACAGAACACGATGACGCTCACAAACAGAACACGATGACGCTCACTAACAGAACACGATGACGCTTACTAACAGAACACGATGACGCTCACTAACAGAACACGATGACGCTCACTAACAGAACACGATGACGCTCACTAACAGAACACGATGACGCTCACTAACAGAACACGATGATGCTCACTAACAGAACACGATGATGCTCACTAACAGAACATGAGGACGCTCACTAACAGAACACGATGACGCTCACTAACAGAACACGATGATGCTCACTAACAGAACACGATGACGCTCACTAACAGAACACGATGATGCTCACTAACAGAACACGATGACGCTCACTAACAGAACACGATGATGCTCACTAACAGAACACGATGACGCTCACTAACAGAACACGATGATGCTCACTAACAGAACACGATGACGCTCACTAACAGAACACGAGGACACTCACTAACAGAACACGAGGACGCTCACTAACAGAACACGAGGACACTCACTAACAGAACACGAGGACGCTCACTAACAGAACACGAGGACACTCACTAACAGAACACGAGGACGCTCACTAACAGAACACGAGGACGCTCACTAACAGAACACGATGACGCTCACAAACAGAACACGATGACGCTCGCTAACAGAACACGATGACGCTCACTAACAGAACACGATGACGCTTACTAACAGAACACGATGACGCTCACTAACAGAACACGATGACGCTCACTAACAGAACACGATGACGCTCACTAACAGAACACGAGGACGCTCACTAACAGAACACGATGATGCTCACTAACAGAACACGATGATGCTCACTAACAGAACACGATGATGCTCGCTAACAGAACAGGATGACGCTCACTAACAGAACACGATGACGCTCGCTAACAGAACACGATGACGCTCACTAACAGAACACGATGACGCTCACTAACAGAACACGATGACGCTCACTAACAAAACACGATGATGCTCACTAACAGAACACGATGACGCTCACTAACAGAACACGATGACGCTCACTAACAGAACACGACGCTCACTAACAAAACACGATGACGCTCACTAACAAAACACGATGATGCTCACTAATAGAACACGATGATGCTCACTAACAGAACACGATGACGCTCACTAACAGAACACGACGCTCACTAACAGAACACGATGATGCTCACTAACAGAACACGATGACGCTCACTAACAGACCACGATGACGCTCACTAACAGAACACGATGACACTCACTAACAGAACACGAGGACGCTCACTAACAGAACACGATGACGCTCACTAATAGAACACGATGACGCTCACTAACAGAACACGATGACGCTCACTAACAGAACACGATGATGCTCACTAACAGAACACGATGACGCTCACTAACAGAACACGAGGACGCTCGCTAACAGAACACGAAGACGCTCACTAACAGAACACAATGACGCTCACTAACACAACACGATGACGCTCACTAACAGAACACGATGATGCTCACTAACAGAACACGAGGACGCTCACTAACAGAACATGATGACGCTCACTAACAGAACACGAAGACGCTCGCTAACAGAAAAACGATGACACTCACTAACAGAACACGAAGACGCTCACTAACAGAACACGATGACGCTCACTAACAGAACACGAGGACACTCACTAACAGAACACGAAGACGCTCACTAACAGAACACGATGACGCTCACTAACAGAACACGATGACGCTCACTAACAGAACACGAGGACGCTCACTAACAGAACACGATGATGCTCGCTAACAGAACACGATGACGCTCACTAACAAAACACGAGGACGCTCACTAACAGAACACGATGATGCTCACTAACAGAACACGATGATGCTCACTAACAGAACACGATGACGCTCACTAACAGAACACGAGGACGCTCACTAACAGAACACGATGACGCTCACTAACAGAACACGATGATGCTCACTAACAGAACACGATGATGCTCACTAACAGAACACGATGATGCTCACTAACAGAACACGAGGACGCTCACTAACAGAACACGATGACGCTCACTAACAGAACACGATGACGCTCACTAACAGAACACGAGGACGCTCACTAACAGAACACGATGATGCTCACTAACAGAACACGATGATGCTCACTAACAGAACACGATGATGCTCGCTAACAGAACAAGATGACGCTCACTAACAGAACACGATGACGCTCGCTAACAGAACACGATGACGCTCACTAACAGAACACGATGACGCTCACTAACACAACACGATGACGCCACTAACCAAAACACGATGATGCTCACTAACAGAACACGATGACGCTCACTAACAGAACACGATGACGCTCACTAACAGAACACGACGCTCACTAACAAAACACGATGACGCTCACTAACAAAACACGATGATGCTCACTAATAGAACACGATGATGCTCACTAACAGAACACGATGACGCTCACTAACAGAACACGACGCTCACTAACAGAACACGATGATGCTCACTAACAGAACACGATGACGCTTACTAACAGACCACGATGACGCTCACTAACAGAACACGATGACACTCATTAACAGAACACGAGGACGCTCACTAACAGAACACGATGACGCTCACTAATAGAACACGATGACGCTCACTAACAGAACATGAAGACGCTCACTAACAGAACACGATGACGCTCGCTAACGGGACACGATGATGCTCACTAACAGAACACGATGACGCTCACTAACAGAACACGAGGACGCTCGCTAACAGAACACAAAGACTCTCACTAACAGAACACGAGGACGCTCACTACAGAACACGAAGATGCTCACTAACAGAACACGATGACGCTCACTAACAGAACACGATGACGCTCACTAACAGAACACGATGACGCTCACTAACAGAACACGAGGACGCTCACTAACAGAACATGAAGACGCTCGCTAACAGAAAACGATGACGCTCACTAACAGAACACGAAGACGCTCACTAACAGAACACGATGACGCTCACTAACAGAACACGAGGACGCTCACTAACAGAACACGAAGACGCTCACTAACAGAACACGATGACGCTCACTAACAGAACACGATGACGCTCACTAACAGAACACGAGGACGCTCACTAACAGAACACGATGACGCTCGCTAACAGAACACGAAGACGCTCGCTAACGGAACACGGAGGACGCTCGCTAACAGAACACGAGGACGCTCACTAACAGAACACGAGGACGCTCACTAACAGAACAGGATGACGCTCACTAACAGAACACGATGACGCTCACTAACAGAACACGATGACGCTCACTAACGGAAACACGATGACGCTCACTAACAGAACAGGATGACGCTCGCTAACAGAACACGATGACGCTCACTAACAGAACACGAGGACGCTCGCTAACGGAACACGAAGATGCTCACTAACAGAACACGATGACGCTCAATAACAGAACAGGATGACGCTCGCTAACAGAACACGATGACGCTCACTAACAGAACACGAAGACGCTCACTACAGAACACGATGACGCTCAATAACAGAACAGGATGACGCTCACTAACAGAACACGAAGACGCTCACTAACAGAACACGATGACGCTCACTAACAAAACACGATGACGCTCACTAACAGAACACGAGGAATGCTCACTAACAGAACACGATGACGCTCACTAACAGAACACGAAGACGCTCACTAACAGAACACGATGACGCTCACTAACAGAACGGATGACACTCACTAACAGAACACGATGACGCTCACTAACAGAACACGATGACGCTCACTAACAGAACACGATGACGCCTACTAACAGAACACGAGGATGCTCACTAACAGAACACGATGACGCTCACTAACAGAACACGAAGACGCTCACTAACAGAACACGATGACGCTCACTAACAGAACAGGATGACACTCACTAACAGAACACGATGACGCTCACTAACAGAACACGATGACGCTCACTAACAGAACACGATGACGCTCACTAACAGAACACGATGACGCTCGCTAACAGAACACGATGACGATCACTAACAGAACACGATGACGTTCACTAACAGAACACGATGATGCTTACTAACAGAATACGATGACGCTCACTAACAGAACACGATGACGCTCACTAAAAGAACACGATGATGCTCACTAACAGAACACGATGACGCTCACTAACAGAACACGATGACGCTCACTAACAGAATACGATGACGCTCACTAACATAACACGATGACGCTCGCTAACAGAACACGATGATGCTCACTAACAGAACACGAGGACGCTCACTAACAGAACACGAAGACGCTCACTAACAGAACACGATAACGCTCACTAACAGAACACGAAGACGCTCACTAACAGAACACGAGGACACTCGCTAACAGAACACGAAGACGCTCGCTAACAGAACACGAAGACGCTCACTAACGGAACACGATGACGCTCACTAACGGAACACGAAGACGCTCGCTAACAGAACACGAGGGCACTCGCTAACGCAATGGGTAGGGCGTGCACCGCCGCTCACGCGGCGCGTACCTGGCTGCAAGTACTCGTACTCGTATCCCAGCTCCCTCGAGGGCACGAAGGCGGCCGCGTTGGTGACAAGCGGCAGGAAGGGCACCATGAAGTCCCCGCCGTTCTGGCCGATGGGTGAGCCGCGCGCCGGGTAGGCGGAGGCGTTCGCGCCATGAGCCCGCAGCCACCGCTCGTACAAACTGCGCGCGGGGTGAGAGATGATATCACATTGCCCCATGATGACATCACATTGCCCCATGATGACATCACATTGCCCCATGATGATCACATTGCCCCATGATGACATCACATTGCCCCATGATGACATCACATTACCCCATGACATGACATTGCCCCATGATGACATCACATTGCCCCATGATGACATCACTTTGCCCCATGATGACATCACATTGCCCCGTGATGACATCACATTGCCCCGTGATGACATCACATTGCCCCATGATGACATCGCATTGCCCCATGATGACATCGCATTGCCCCGTGATGACATCACATTGCCCCATGATGACATCACATTGCCCCATGATGACATCACATTGCCCCATGATGACATCACATTGCCCCGTGATGACATCACATTGCCCCATGATGACATCACATTGCCCCGTGATGACATCACATTGCCCCGTGATGACATCACATTGCCCCATGATGACATCGCATTGCCCCATGATGACATCGCATTGCCCCGTGATGACATCACATTGCCCCATGATGACATCACATTGCCCCATGATGACATCACATTGCCCCATGATGACATCACATTGCCCCGTGATGACAT
>NC_083783.1:4256602-4404102 GCF_015708825.2 Lethenteron reissneri
TACATACGTGCAGTGGATGAACCGGGCACGAGACCACTCACCGCACCCACACTCGAAACACTCTGGTTTAATCATGGACAGGGGCTTAACGCGCGGATTAAGATCCAGGCTCTCAACGGGACCCACCCGGCTCATCGACCACTGCCCTCTTGAGCCACCAGGCGACCCCTTCCTGCCGTCTCTTCTACTCGCTCGCACTCTCAACTCCACGGGGCAAATCGGAGGCCCTGGCAGGCGACAACGCGAAGCTTGCGGAGTCCTGGTCAGGTGGCCCAGGCACGAAACAACCTCGATTCTCCCTGGAGATATAGGGGACCGTTTGCTGCTACTGCTGCTGCTGCCAGTTTCAAAATAATGTAAATGCTTCTTCTTGGTTCTTTCGGTAAAGTCACGTAGAAGGGAAGTAATCAAATAATAAAAATAAAACATAATAAAATAATTATCACGACGTTTCGGCCACAACGCAAGCAGCCGTCCTCAGGTGAAGAATGAAACACCACCAAGCTTGAGAATTATTTTATTATGTTTTATTTTTATTATTTTATTACTTCCCTTCTACGTGACTTTACCGAAAGAACCAAGAAGATGAATACCTGCAGTCACGAAAGCTTTAAATCGAAATGTAAATGCTGCTTGCGTTGTGGCCGAAACGTCGTGAGAATTATTGTATTATGTTTCATTATTTATTATTTTATTACTTCCCTTCTACGTGACGTTACCGAAAGAACCAAGAAGATAATGTAAACGCAAATCACCTGCTTCACCCTTTTAGGGCACTAACACGACAGGTGTTAAGATGTCCAAACACCAAATAGACGCACGTCTATTATTGGAAGGCATCAAAGTCGCATCAATGCTCGTGGTAAAAAAAAACGCAAGCAGCACGCGCCATGAATTCAGACTTTAATGCCTTTTGCAATGTCGATATCGATGACTCTACCCCAGTGCCTTCTCATGTAATTCCCTTCCTCCGTCACCCGCACGGAGCTCGCTCAGTGATCCCTGATTTAAGAGCACCCTATGCCTCTCACTCATGTATTATCTCTATCTTATCTTCCTATATAATCGTCTTATCCATTTTCTTTAATTTCATAATACGCGAAGACAAGTATATTCCTATTTAAAGCTTTCGTGACTGCAGGGATTCATCTTCTTGGTTCTTTCGGTAAAGTCACGTAGAAGGGAAATAATAAAATAGTAGAAATAAAACATAATAAAAACAATTCTCACGACGTTTCGGCCACAACGCAAGCAGCCGTCCTCAGGTGAAGAACAGGTCTGTCGGAAAGACTTTACCGAAAGAACCAAGCAGAAGTATCTTCCTATAACGTTCTGCCCCTCCGATTGGCTGCTCGGCCGCGGTGACGTCATTGATTGCCACCAATCGGCGTGCGCGACGAGGGCTCATTAACATAATTTCATAGTTGGCAATTGTCTTATATTGGCGACTCGCTCAGCGTTACCTCACGTATCAATAACCCGTAAACGTGACGATGCAATCCTCCGATAATAAAATAAAAGCGAGACACCATACCCATGCAGCAATAATAATAATAATGAATATACGGTGCTGCAAAATGCAACATTATTTGCAACTCACCGTAACGACACTTTACGGCCAGTCCCCGTCTAACGAACGGGTTGTGTTCCGGGTGCCCGTTCATTGGTCCATCTCATCCGCCTGCAAGGAGCGGGACACACTCAAGTGCACGAAAGCACCCACTTACGACAACAACCTGCAAACGCCTGCTCACCCTGTCCAAACGAGCCGCCGAACTATTTTGTTTGGCGGAGCGATCCTGCCTTACGTCACAGTTGGGAGGTGTGTATGTTGAGAGTGTGTGTGAACGCACGCGTGTGTGTGTGTCTGTGTGTATGTACGTGGACTCAAATGAGTACCTGGTGCGGTGTGTAAACATCGCCACTGGGGAGACAAAGGCGGTCGGGCGTGGTGCTGGCCACCCACCCCCGTGTACCGTTGCGGCATAGGTTCTCGCTAACAGCACTTGCCCCTACAGTCTGTTAAGGCTCATGGGGATCTTTATCTTTGTAGTGTGTGGAGCGGTAGTGTAGCAGGTAGCGCTACGCTGCGTGACGAACCTGGCGACCCGGTTCGATTCCCGCTCACGGCCAACACCAGTGACGATTATCCTGAACCGGTTTATGGGCCTCCCTTAGGTCGAACTCGGCCCCAAATGAGTACCTGGTGCGGTGTGTAGTAAACATCGCCATTGGGGAGACAAAGGCGCTCGGCCGTGGTGCTGGCCACCCACCCCCTCGTGTGCCGTGTCCGCCTTCGTAGGTGCTAGCTACAGCACTTGCCCCTACAGTCTGTTATGGGCTACACGGGTGCGTCAAAGTTGCTGCAAATGACAATACTAATGAGTACTATGAGATCTCTTTTATCAGTGGCAAAATATAGTAGTAGGGTTTTACCCTTTTAATCTGGTACAAAACTGACACCTTTATTCAAGGCATCAGGTTGCAATAACCACAACACAAGTAGTCAAAAAATCTAACAAAAAGAAACAACTCTGATAATGATAATAATATGCACTGTCCTTGAAGTTGATTGGTCCACACCCGAGACGGCTTTCTTTAGAGCCTAGTCCCCATTAGTGTTGGACCAGATGACACCAGAAGGCGTACAACTCAAACACAGTGCAATATCAGAGTATTGAGAGCTCGGGGTAAAGCATTTACACTATGAGATCTCTTTTACCAGTGGCAAATATAGTAGTAGGTTTTTAAAAGGGTAAAAACCTACTACTAATACTAATTAGTTATTATTGCTATTAATATTGTTATTTTTATTATTATTTTATATATATTTTATTATTATTGATATTATTATTGTTATTAATATATTATTCATATTATCATTGAAATTATTGTTATTATTATTTCTATTATAATTTATATTATTATTTATATTATTGTGATTATCATTGTTATTATTATTGTTATTCCCGCTCCTGCAGGCGGACTCTCCGCGTCGTCTCGCGGTCCGTTGCGTGGCTTGAAAGTCCCCAACACCACCACTACTACCACCACCACCACTACCACCACCACCACTACCACCACTACCACTACCAACACCACCACTACTTACCACCACCACCACTCCCAATACCACACTACCCATACCACCTCCACCACTACCACCACCACCACCATCACCCCCAACCCACCCCACCCTCACCACTACCACTACCACCACCCACCACTACCACCTACCACCACTACCACCACCACCACTCCCGACCACACCCCACCCACCCCCTACCCACACCCACCACTACCCCCCACCCACTACCACCACCACCACTACCACCACCACCATCACCCACCACCACCACCACCACCCCCACCACGAACACCCACTACTACACCACCCCCACCCACCACCACTACCAACACCCACTACCACCACTACCACCACCTACCCCTACCACCACCACCATCCACCCCCCACCTCAACCACTACCACTACCACCCCACTACACCACCCACACCACCACCACTACCACCACCCACCACACACCTACCACCAGCCACACCACTACCACCACCACTACCACCACTGACCACCACTATCACTAAACACCACCCCCACCACCATCACCCACCACCACCACGTACCACCACCATCCACTACCACCACCCACCACTACCACCACTACACCACCACCCCACTACCACCACCACCACCATCCACCACCATCACCCCACCACCACCACCACCCCCCCAACCATGCCACCACTTACTACCACCACCACCACCACTACCACCACCACTACCACCACTACCACCACCACCACTACCACCCACCACCATCACCCCACCACCTCAACCACTACCACTCCACCACACTACCACCACCACATACCGACCACCACCACACCCACTTACCACCACCCACTACCACTACACCACTACCATCCACCCCCCACCAACACTACCACCACCACACTACCACCACTCCACCACCACCACCACCATCACCCCACCACCACCACCTACCACCACCCCCACCACGACCACACTACTACCACCACCACCACCACCACCCACTACCACCACCACTACCACCACTACCACCACTACCACCACCACAACTACCAACACCCCCACCACCATCACCCCACCACCACCACTACCACCACCACCACCACTACCACCACCACCACTACCACCACTACCACCCACCACTACCACCGCTACCACCACCACCACTACCACCACCCCACCACCATCACCCACCACCACCACTACCACACCACCCCACGTACCACCACCCACCACTACCCACACTACCACCACACCACCACTACCACACACCCACCCCCACCACCATCACCCCACCCACACCACCCCCACCACCACCACCAAAACTATTGTTATGTGCAAAAATCCCAGTGGGATGCAAGTCAAACAACCAACAACAACCACAAGACAACTTAGATTAAGGCCATCAGTCTAACTCTGTACTACAACAAACCAAACATGGCTAATCCAATACACTTTTCGAAATCACCAAAATAAAGCCATGAAAGCAATGAAACAGTGATCATAGGAACTGTGACGGCATTTTCACAATAAATGGCATAACAACATGTACTACCAAAACCCTGCAGCCATAGCTGGCTGCATGAGTCACTCCACAACAGCACCATTAACACCACCACCCCACGACCTCCCACACTACCACCACCACAACCGCCAACACCCCCATTACCACCACCACAACCTCAACTACCTCCCCCCAACTATGGGTGTGTGCGTGTGTAAGACATGGGTGTGTGCGTGTGTAAGACATGGGCGTGTGTGTGTGTAAGACATGGGTGTGTGCGTGTGTAAGTCATGGGTGTGTGTGTGTGTAAGCCGTGGGTGTGTGTGTGTGTAAGCCGTGTGGTGTGTGTGTGTAAGACATGTGTGCGTGTGTAAGACATGGGCGTGTGCGTGTATAAGGACGTGTGCGTGTGTAAGCCGTGGGTGTGTGTGTGTAAGCCGTGGGTGTGTGTGTGTAAGACGTGTGCGTGTGTAAGCTGTGGGTGTGTGCGAGCGAGTTGGCCAAGCGAGCGCCGACTGCTCAAGCGGACAAAGTGCCGTGCATCAGCGTCGCCGATGTCCAGCGAACGACTTTGTCGATCTCGCGTCGCGAATGTCGAGGGTGGTTTGGAAGGCGCGGGGGGCGACGTGGTTTTTTTGGGGGGGTGAGGGTTGCACGTCGACCTGATGCGCTGTTTAGATCGCCCGTGAACGTCTTCATTTGCGCATCCCAGTGATTACATTCGATCGCTCCTCGCTAATTATTCCCTCCGATCCCGCGATGGTGGCCACGACCCCCGGAGAGGCGTTGTCTGCGGCGAGCGGCCGCTTCATTAGCGAGTGGCGAGACGAACGCAAATCGAACGATTCGCACCACCCTCGCATCCATCCGGTGGCTCAGCGGTCAGGGCTGCCGCAGAGGAAGAGAGCCTGGGTTCCAATCCAACTGTGTTTAGTTTATGCGTCGAACCGCACTGCGGCGAGGTGATCATCTTAAGACCGGTCGCCAGTGACCTACTCATACAGAGGCCCGTAGACTCTCATAGACAACAATTGACTCGCACAGAGACCTATAGACTCACACAGAGACCCATATACTCACACAGAGACCCGTAGACTCACACAGAGACCCGTAGACTCGCACAGAGACCCATAAACTCACACAGAGGCCCGTAGACTCTCATAGACAACAATTGACTCGCACAGAGACCCATAGACTCACACAGAGACCCATAGACTCACACAGAGACCCATAGACTCACATAGAGACCCATAGACTCACACAGAGATCCATAGACTCAAACAGAGACCCCATAGACTCACACAGAGACCCCCATAGACTCACACAGAGACCCCATAGACTCACACAGAGACCCATAGACTCAAACAGAGACCATAGACTCAAACAGAGACCCCATAGACTCACACAGAGACCCCCATAGACTCACACAGAGACCCATAGACTCACAGAGACAATCTTGGAAAGAGACCCGTAGACTCACACAGAGACCCATAGACTCACACAGAGACCCATAAACTCGCACAGAAACCCATAGACTCACTCAGAGACCCATAGACTCAGAGACCCATAGACTCGCACAGAGACCCATAAACTCACACAGAGACATACTCGGAAAGAGATTCGTAGACTCACACAGAGACCCGTAGACTCACACAGAGACAGACTCAGAAAGAGACCCGTAGACTCACACAGAGACCCGTAGACTCACACAGAGACAGACTCAGAAAGAGACCTGTAGACTCACAGAGACCCATAAACTCACACAGAGACCCATAAACTCACACAGAGACCCATAGACTCACTCAGAGACCCATAGACTCAGAGACCCGTAGACTCACACAGAGACCCGTAGACTCACACAGAGACCCGTAGACTCGCACAAAGACCCATAAACTCACACAGACACAGACTCAGAAAGAGACCCATAGACTCACACAGAGACCCATAGACTCACACAGAAACAGAATTAGAAAGAGACTCGTAGACTCACAGAGACCCATAGACTCACATAGAGACCCATAGACTCACAAAGAGACCCATAGACTCACACAGAGACCCGTAGACTCACACAGAGACAGAATTAGAAAGAGACTCGTAGACTCACAGAGACCCGTAGACTCACATAGAGACCCATAGACTCACAAAGAGACCTGTAGACTCACGCAGAGACCATAGCCTGATGGGATGTGGAAAAAAACCACTTTATTAACGTGGAGAAGGCGTAATGCCTGCTTGGTGTTATACAACAAGAATACGTAATTACAGAATTGGCTTTGATTTTACAGCAATCGTCTTTAATACGGGAGAAGTGTAATTGCGTATAATGCAATATAACTACACGTTGGCGACACGGCGACCTGTCGGCGTAATCATGCACCCTGTCTGAACACAACAAAGGAAAGTTAAACTGCTAAAGCGACAGAGGTTGATTTTGTTAGGATTTGCAACTTGCACTGATGATGTTGTCGCTTGTACGTGTGTGTGCTTAACTTCTTAAACACCAGACGTAGCCAACCGCGCTAATCGGACGTGCGGAGCAAGGGAAATAAACTAAACACAAAAAGCAGTTCTAAACAAAGTATTCTTTTTTCTTCTTGGTTCTTTCGGTAAAGTCACGTAGAAGGGAAATATAATGTAAACATTTTTGTTATTATTTTATTATTTCCCTTCTACGTGACTTTACCGAAAGAACCAAGAAGACGAATCCCTTAGTCACGAAAGCTTTAAATCGAAAGTATTCTTAGTTAAAATCTAGATATAAAAGTGCATGGCTCCGGTGGCTTCCTAATATGGGATGGAAGAACGTTCCAGACGGCCGCAGAAGCGCATCTGAAAGCGCCGCGCGATGTTGCGGCCACCATCTTCGTTGGATGGCTGAGCCAAAAGCCGTTGCTGCTGCTGCGGGGATGAGCGCAGTTCGCGTGACGATGATTTAATCTCCTTGAGGAGATCGTCAGCAGGGTATCGTGGCTCATTCGTGGCAAGCGCTTTGTGTGTGTGACGAGTGCGGAGACCTCATCACGACGTCTTCGTTCGGCAACCGAAAGCCAATGCAGCACTGGACGTCGGCGGTCCGATCTCGCAGGAGGCCTTGGGCAGAGCTCCGTGTGGGGATGGCTTACAAGGGCTGCCGGAGACTAGAGAGTACTTTTTCGATTTAAAGCTTTCGTGACTGTAGGGATTCATCTTCTTGGTTCTTTAGGTAAAGTCATGTAGAAGGGAAGTAATAATATAATAAAAATAAATTAAATTATATTATATTATTTTAGATTATTTATTATGTTTTATTTTTATTATTTTATTACTTCCCTTCTACGTGACTTTACCGAAAGAACCAAGAAGATAAAGAGCACTTGTCCCAACGGACTGTGCAGCCTACACGGGGGATCTTTGTCGTTGTGGGAGCGGTGGCACAGTAGTTAGCGCACACATTGAGGTTTGTTCGAGTCACAGACGCCGCGAGTCTTGTTACAAGAAACACGAATGACGACGGTGTTGATGATGAAGATGATGATGATGTTGGTGATGATGAAGATGATGTTGATGATTTTGATGATGTTGTTGACAATGTTACTGATGTTGGTGAAGATGCTGATGCTGTTGAGGATGCTAGCAGCGGGCACCTATGAAGGCCGGCACGGTGCAAGAAGCGATGGATGGGCCAACACAGCACTCGGCCGCCTTTATCTCGCCAGCGCTGATGCTAACAAACACCGCACGAGGTGGTCATTTCAGGCTGGGTCGACCTAGGGGAGCGGATACAGATACAGATCCAGTCTCTCCTCGCATGTAGCAGACGCAGCCTCCGCAGGCACGCGCGTGTGGCGTGTGCAGTCAGTGTGGCAAGATGCGTGGACGAATCGATTATCGGTATTGATTCTTCAGATCGCAATGCACGCCTCGAATCGCGCGCGTGTGAATCGGTTTGTTTCCGTCCATGCGTGCAAGACAGAGGTCGCAATCGGGTACCCGATACCCGTACCCTACCCGATACCCGGCTACCCGTACCCGGCCGGGTACAGGTACGGGTACCCGTTTGCGACCCTGGTGCGGCCGGGTACGGGTAGGCCGTGAGTCACTGGTGAGTCACCGTTTGTCACTCTTTTCCCAACGTCTTGTCTCTTCTCACAATTCAAGTTCCTAAATCAACCCACCCGCACCTGCAACATGGCTTCATCCCAGAGGTCGCAATCGGGTACCCGATACCCGTACCCTACCCAATACCCAGCTATCCTACCCGGCCGGGTACGGGTACCCGTTTGCGACAACTGGTGCGGCCGGGTACGGGTAAGGAATCAAAACCCGTTTGCGACCTCTGGTGCAAGAGCGCACGCCCACCCCCTACGACCACTAGAGGCGCTGCAATTCACAGCAATGTTTACCAAAAAATGTTTTGATCAATTCGTCAATTACACTTTGGCCTTAAGAGAAGCAAATAAATATACGTAACATGCGATGTTTCGGGTAATGGCCCCTCTTCTTAGTAGAGGCGCCTCTCATCTTTAATTTGTACAAATGGGTGTCTGTGTAGCTCTATGAATATCTGTGCATTTCATTGGGTCTCTATGCATCTTTGCGTCTCTATGTTTCTCCATGAGTCTATATGTATTTGGATGGGTATCTATGCATCTCGAAAGGTATCTATGCATCTCAATATGTCTCTATGCGTTTCCTATATGTCTCCATAGCTTGTGTTGCACGGCTACAATCGTACTGCTCTGGCTCGTCTCTTTAATTCCCCATTCACGAACGAGATGAGCCTATCGGCCTGTGGGTGCCCTGATGCCGTTGACGGTTCCGCCAGTGGTGAGGGAGTCGGTGAGCGACTGAGCGAGTTGATGGTCAACAGCGGTGTCTTCGAGGAGGAATGTCAAAGCCAGCAGGAGTGGGTGCAGTGACGTCCGGGTCTCGGATGTGGCGTTAATTCTGGACACCTCTCGTGTGCGCTCTGGCGTGATTCATCAGCGTGTGTCCGTGCGTCTCGGCCGCCACCTGGCGGATGCGTTGCTTTCAGCACCGAGGACAGCGCCAGGGCAATTTCAGCACCAAGGATAGCGCCCTCAGCTATTCAAATCAAGTTTCATTTATTTCATTAATTAGGTATAGCCCTGTGAGCCATGCGGCTCTTAAGTCGGGTGCAACCGCAACAAACAAAATAAATCTGTGTACAGAGACGTCAACGGAAACGTCAATCGTCTATGCTGACTGGATACAAACAGACTTAGCAACACACACACACACAAAAGTACGTGCAGCATCGCATTTACAATAACTCTCAGCCTTGTCTAGACTACCAGCTCAAAATAACTGAACTTGGGTCCATAGCGTGTTGTCGTCTAGAGATTAGGCCACCCAACAACGGACAGCAGAGACACAAAGACACACCTACTGCCAAGCTTCGTTCTCATTAAGCCTCATGTCTGTTGAACTTCTTTCGCACCGTACGCAGCCAACCGTCGTATTCGGAGGTGCAGTCATCAATGTTCGTTGCTGCCACATACCTCTGGGAGCCTCCTATATGGAGAGGACCTGCAGTTACACCATTGGAACCTCATTTGCCAGTAAAAAATATGATAATTGTTTTTTTACCCTTCTCTCTGGCAACAAAACTGACACCTTTTTTTTACAAGGAGTCATGTTTGCATAGACCACAATACCTGCAGTCATAATGCAAACAAAAACATAACTCTGCATTATGACTGCAGGTATTGTGGTCTATGCAAACATGACTCTTTGTAAAAAAAGGTGTCAGTTTTGTTGCCAGATAGAAGGGTAAAAAAACAATTATCATATTTTTAACTGGCAAATGAGGTTCCAATGGTGTAAATGCTTACCCCGAGCTCTCATACTCTGATGGTGCATTGTCTTTGAGTTGTGCGCCTTTTGGCGTCATCTGGTCCAACCCATGTGAGACTAGGCTCTAAGGAAAGCTGTCTCGGGTGTGGACCAATCAACTTCAAGGACAGTGCATATTATCAGAGTTATGTCTTTTGTTTGTATTATGACTGCAGGTATTGTGGTCTATGCAAACATGACTCCTTGTAAAAAAAGGTGTCAGTTTTGTTGCCAGATAGAAGGGTAAAAAAACAATTATCAGGACTTGCAGTGTTACACTATGGGGACGCAATGAGCACTTGCTATAGGAAAGCGATAATTTAAATTTGTAAGTAATGTGAAACCCCCATCACGACAGCAACATTGAGCCCCAAATAGAGATGCGTGAGTTGTATAGGCCTCCAGCTGCAGTCAGATTCTCTACCAGGTGAGGGCCTCTTCCGACTAACCGCCTCATTCGGATGCATTATACATTCTAAGCGCCCGCTGCCCGATGCAATTCAGTTCAGTACCAAGGACAGCGCTCATCGCCCGATGCAATTCAGTTCAGTGCCAAGGACAGTGCTCGCCTCCATTCTGCTACTGATACTCCTGCTGTTATGGAGTGACTCATGCAGCCAACTATGGCTGCAAAGTTTGGTCGTACATGTTATGTGTATATCGTTTATTGTTAAATTTGAATCACAGTTCCTATGCTCACTGGCACATTGTTTTTGTAGCTTTATTTTGGTGTTTATGAAAACGTTTTGGTTTAGCCAGGTTTGCTTTGTTGTAGTGCAGAGTTAGCCTGATAACTTTAATCTACATTGTCTTATGGTTGTTATTGCTTGACTTGCACCCCACTGGGATTTTTTGCATACAGCGTTGAAATGCGGTGTTTTTTCTGGAAGACTTTGCTGTTTTTTCCAGGATTTTTCTGTTGCGTGTAGTCACTTTACGATGTTTCTTGTTCATGTTTTTGTTTTGTTGCGGTTGCACCCGAGTCAAGAGCCGCATGGCTCACATGGTATATCTCCATATATATAAACGGCAAAGTTGTGATTATACGTGTCTGTTCAAAATGTTTAGCGTACTTCCCGACATGCAACAAACTGGAAATTTGCCATGTGGGTACTTTCCAGACTATACACCATGCAAACATTCTAAAAATACACTTATTTTTTTTTGGGGGGGGGGAGCTCAATAATGCATATATTTTTTGCACGGCAAATGAGCTGTGACGTCAAATCTGTCACGTGACCCGCGCACGTGGAAGCGTAACGCATTATAGTGTAGTGGTTAGCGCGCTGCGCTACGAACCCGGCGACCCGAGTTCGATCGCGGCCACCACCGGTGACGATTATTTTAACCGGTCCTGGGCCTCCCCTAGGTCGACTCAGCCTCAAACGAGTAACTGGTGTGGTGTGTGAACATTGCCACTGGGGAGACAAAGGCGGCCGGGCGTGGTGATTCCAAGTCCCGGGCGAAGCCGGGTAGTAAAGCTAGTACCCAATAAATGAAACTGAAAAATGTAATTCAGTTCAGCACCATGGACAGCGCTTGCATCCTTGTGAAGCGTGTTTCCCTCTCATTCTTTTTCCCGCCGCCTGTAACACTGGTCAACACACTGTTTTCTGGCATAAGGTATTCCAACGGTTTTAATGCAATTTTGGGGTGCTGATTCCAAATGTGGCATAAGTTTTTGTCTATCACATCAGGTTTTCGAGATATCAAAGATTGCATTTTTAAATAAAAACTGCAGAAGAAAAATATGAAATAAATGTGGATATCTACATAAAATGATATTATAAACACACTATCCTAAACATAGAGCACCATATTTTAACACTGAAGCAGTCACTGACTCGCAACAACTTGCAATCATAAATGACAGAGTAAATTTCGGGTAAAATCAATGAAAATTGGGTATGCCGATAGCATAAAAATGAGATGTGATAGAGAAAATCTGAGATCAGATTTGGAATCAGCACCCTGAAATTAGTCTAAAACAGCTGCAAAAGTCCAGGCCAGAATTTTTTTTTGACCAGTGTTATCTGTTTAGGAGCCAAGCCACCTCTTCACTTATTTTTGCCCGAACCCTCCGACTCTTGATCGACTTCGCCGACTCGTTTTCGCGACGTCAACGACGTAAAACATCCTCGCAAAACCCAACGCGGCACTGAGCGATACGCTACCGCACACCGAATTAGCTAAACACTCTGACGCACCAGCGTGGTGAAGTATGCTCGGACGGAAATCCCGTGATCGGCACGGCGCCGGGGGAAGCTTTCAACCAACAGCGGATTCATCGTAAGTTTACAATGTTCAATTTAGATTTAAAGCTTTCGTGACTGCAGAGATTCATCTTCTTGGTTCTTTCGGTAAAGTCACGTAGAATGGAGATAATAAAATAATAAAAATAAAACATAATAAAATAATTATCACGACGTTTCGGCCACAACGCAAGCAGCCGTCCTCAGACCTGTTCTTCACCTGAGGACGGCTGCTTGCGTTGTGGCCGAAACGTCGTGAGAATTGTATTTTATAATGTTTTATTTTTATTATTTTATTATTTCCATTCTACGCGACTTTACAAAGTTTGTTAAATGCATTTTAGGAGTCAGTTCTTTTGGCTCAAACCATCATCGTGCGATCGTTATCGCTTGCCCAAAATACTTTGGCAAATTCACGATTCAATTGTAAGTGCTTGGAAGAAGCCATGATCCAGCAGTGGATCGATCATGGCTGTTGCTGATGGTGATGGAAGCAAGTCTATATATGAGAATGGGGTTTTCCTATTTTTCTGGCAACAAAACAGGTGTTAAGATGTTAAAACACCAAACTGACACCTTTTACAATTGAATTATGTCTGCGTTAATCACAATGCTTGTGGTCAGAATGCAAACAAAAAACGTACTGTGATAATATATGCATTGTCCTTGAAACTGATTGGTCCACACCAGAGAGACAGCTTTCTTTTGAGCCTCGTCTCAAAACGGTGTGAGACCAGAGGACACTAGAGACGTGAATCCGTTTCAATGACAATGCATATATTATCAGAGTATGTTTTTTGTTTACATTCTGACCACATGCATTGTGGTTAATGCAGACTTGATTCCTTGTAAAAGGTTTCAGTTTGGTGTTTAACATCTTAACACCTGTTCTGTTGCCAGAAGAAAAGGTACAACCTATTCTCATATTTGGGTACTGGCAAAGGAGGTCCCATGATGTACAAGTCTATATACCCAAGACTAACACCCTTGACGCTACTGAAGCAGTAATGTACGCATGTATGTATGTTGAACTTCTTTCGCACCGTATGTGGCCAACCGTGGTAATACATTTGACACGTTTGATTACCGTGACGCCTTTATTAATCGGCTGTGTCGGGTGGTGTAGGGTTCACGACGCAACATTATTACACGGCGATTTTACCCAAACGAAACCAATTTGATTCCCACGGCCGGCATTTGAATTCACAACCTTCCAACTGCACGCAGCTACCACCCATATATTACACTAGTCAACAAAAAAGAAATCATTTTTTTTTCTGGCCTGGACTTTTGCAGCTGTTTTAGACTAATTTCAGGGTGCTGATTCCAAATCTGATCTCAGATTTGCTCTACCACATCTCATTTTATGCTATCGGCATACCCCATTTTCATTGATTTTACTCGAAATTAACTGTCACTTATGATTGCAAGTTGTTGCGAGTCAGTGACTGCTTTAGTGTTAAAATATGGTGCTGTATTTTTAGGATAGTGTGTTTATAATTTCATTTTATGTAGATACCCACATTTATTTAATATTTTTCTTCTGCAGTTTTTATTGAAAATGCAATATTTGATATCTCAAAAACCTGATGTGATAGACAAAAACTGATGCCAGATTTGGAATCAGCACCCGCAAATTACCTTACAACCGTTGGAATACCTTATGCCAGAAAAAAGTGTGTTGACCAGTGTTATGCCATAATAACGTAACACTTGTATGTGTTTAAAATTAACATGGGATTAATCATCATCATCACCATCATCGTAATTCGTGGACGGACCCTTTGACGGGCAACTGCTGGATGTGAGCCTTCCCCGGGTCGTGCGGATTTAACAACCATACTTCACCGCGCTGGTCAGGCAGTGTAGAGTGGTACAGAAGGGGTGAGTATGCTTGGACGCGGTAACATATCAGCAGAGTACTGTACAACAATCTAAAGGGTGTCCCATGCGTCTGGAATTACATAAAAAAACAAAAACAATTAATATTTCACCTGGTCATTGGCTAGGACGTCGAGTGCCTTTGTAATGGCCAGCGATGAAGCCGCGATCTCACACCACTCGATTTTTATTTGTTTAAATCTCCGGGGTCATTTCAAGGCGGCGCTGGTCAAAGCGGAGAAAAAATTCCGAGCGTTGAACATTTGCGGCCGCACATTAATGACGCACGCAACACCGCCGCTCCTGATGCAATTGAGCCGTGTGCTTGCTGACTTGGTATCTCGTCTGGAGTTGTGTGTCATGAACAACGGCGGACACGTTCAGCACGTGCTGTGAATACAAGCGTTATTACTGCATTTTTTGTATTATTTTTCCTGTGATTCCAGACTTATGGAACACACTCTGTGTATATATATATATTTAGTGCTTCACTGCCCTCTGCTACCCACAACGTAGCCCCATGCACGATGAGTACTGTGTACCAATTATAATATTTCTACTGGCAAATGAGGTTCCCATAGTGTAGATGCTTGCCCCGAGCTCTCATACTCTGATGGTGCATTGTCCTTGAGTTGTGCGCCGTTTGGCGTCATCGGGTCCAACCCATGTGAGACTAGGCTCTAAGGAAAGCTGTCTCGGGTGTGGACCAATCAACTTCAAGGACAGTGCACATTATCAGAGTTATGTCTTTTGTTTGTATTATGACTGCAGGTATTGCGGTCTATGCAAACATGACTCCTTGTAAAAAGGTGTCAGTTTTGTTGCCAGATAGAAGGGTAAAAAACTAATTATCATATTTTTACTGGCAAATGAGGTTCCCATAGTGAGTACTGCGTAGTCTGTATTAGAGGTACTCTTTGCTTAACACATTCATTGAACATCGGCGCGTCACGCTTGCCCCCCGAAGCAGCCTATAGGAACAGCCTCTCATGCATTGGCGGTCGCCAAATCCACGCGCTATCCAGCCTCAAAATCCTCGCTCAGCCTCTGAAATATTCCGGTGCATTCCGCACGATTTTGATCGTTCTCGCGGCATCGGAGGCGGGGGTGGAGGGGTGGGGGGTCCTCATCCAGTGGAGGATTCTCAAACGCGCCGCACATCCACGTTCGTTTCCTCCGCATTATAAAACGAACGCGCATTCACATTCATGTTCACACGAAGACATGTCGAACCAATGTGACATTGAGCGATCGTTTGCATCACTATTTGCCTGTGTGTACATGTGTGTAAATGTGTGTGTGTGGACATGTGTGTGTGTGTGTGGGGAGCGGTAGTGTAGTGGGTAGTGCGCTGCGCTATGAACCTGGCGACTCAGATCGATTCCCGCTCACGGCCAACACCAGTGACGATTGTCTGATCCGGTCCTGGGCCTCCCCTAGGTCGACTCAGCCTCAAATTAGTAACTGGTGCGGTGTGTAGTAAACATCGCCACTAGGGAGACAAAAGCGGCCGGGCGTGATGTTGGCAACCCACCCCCTCGTGTGCCGTGCCGACCTTCATAGGTGCTCGCAAACAGCACTTGCCCCTACAGTCTGTTACAGGCTACACGGTGGATCTTTCTCTTCGTGTGTTTGTGTGTGTCGTCTTGTGTGCTGCTTGCGCCCCCCCCTCGCCGTCACCGCCCTCCCTCCTCCCGACCGCATTTGTCTCCCCGCTGCGTGTGAACCGCTTGACTCGGACGCAGTTAGAATGCAGCGCGGCGGCTCGCGTGAGTCAGGCCCGCCCACACACTGACGTCAGCGTCTATCATTGTGGGAGTAGAGGGGGGGGGGTTGGAGGGGGGGGGGCAGTAGTGGGGAGGGGGGTAGTAGTGGGGAGGGGAGGAGGTAGTAGGGAGGGGAGGGGGAGTAGTGGGGAGGGGAGGGGGAGTAGTGGGGAGGGGAGGGGGAGTAATGGGGAGGGGAGGGGGGTAGTGGGGAGGTGGGGGAGCAGCAGTGGGAGGGGAGGGGGTGTAGTGGGGAGGGGGAGTAGTGGGGAGGGGAGGGGGAGTAGTGGGGAGGGGAGGGGGAGTAGTGGGGAGGGGGAGGGAGAGTAGTGGGGAGGGGGAGTAGTGGGGAGGGGAGGGGAGTAGTGGGGAGGGGAGGGGGAGTAGTGGGGAGGGGGAGTAGTGGGGAGGGGAGGGGGTTGCAGAGACTAATGCTTGTTATGCTGTTCACGGCCTCGACTGAGAAGCAATGCACAGTCGAGCTCACAGCGTACCACCATGCATATTAATAGAGTATCAATAGTATTAATAGTATATCAATAGTATATTAATAGTATTAATCGGGGCCTCGAGTTAACACGAGATGAGATGAGACCGCTGTTCTGTGGAGACGTCTACGATGGTCGTTTACTTTGTTTGAGTGTTATGTTATATTATTGTTGTTGTTATTATTGTTGTTGTTGTTATTGTTGTTGTTATTGTTGTTGTTGTTATTATTCTCCTGCTCCGGAGAGGTTGGAGAAACGCATCCCGGAATGAGCGCAGTAAGAATTGCCGTTGAATCGCACTGCCATTCAGAAAGAGTGGGAATAATCATTTGTGTAGGGGCTTACATAGGTCTCTATGTGATGCTCTGTGGGTCTCTATGTGAGTCTATGCGTCTTTATGTGTGGGTCTCTATGTGTGAGTCTATGGGTCTCGATGTGATGCTCTGTGGGTTTCTATGTGAGTCTATGGGTCTCTATGTGATGCTCTGTGGGTCTCTATGTGAGTCTATGGGTCTTTATGTGTGGGTCTCTATGTGTGAGTCTATGGGTCTCTATGTGATGCTCTGTGGGTCTCTATGTGAGTCTATGGGTCTCTATGTGATGCTCTGTGGGTCTCTATGTGATGCTGCGGGTCTATATGTGAGTCTATGGGTCTCTATGTGTGAGTTTATGGGTCTCTATGTGAGTCTGTGGGTCTCTATGTGTGGGTCTCTATGTGATGCTGCGGGTCTCTATCTGTGGGTCTCTATGTGAGTCTATAGGTCTCTATGTGAGTCTTTCTCTCTATGTGAGTCTGTGGGTCTCTATGTGAGTCTGTGGGTCTCTATGTGAGTCTGTGGGTCTCTATGTGAGTCTTTCTCTGTATGTTAGTCGATAGGTCTCTATGTGAGTCTATGGGTATCTATGTGATTATGTGGTACTCTGCGTGAGTCGATGGGTCGCTATGTGTGAGTTTATGAGTCTAAATGTGAGGCTGTGTCTCTACGTGAGTATATGGGTCTCTGTATGAGTCTATGGGTCTCTTTGTGATTCTGTGGGTCTCTATGTGTGGGTCTCTATGTGAGTCTGTGGGTCTCTATGTGAGTCTATAGGTCTCTATGTGAGTCTTTCTCTCTATGTGAGTCTGTGGGTCTCTATGTGAGTCTTTATCTGTATGTTAGTCTATAGGTCTCTATGCGAATCTATGGGTATCTATGTCAGTCTACATTTTGTGGGTCTCTATGTGAATCCGTGGGCATCTATGTGAGTCTGTGGGTCTCTATGTCAGTCTACATTTTGCTACGTGGGCTTATTGATCTCTACGCACGAGTAGATTGCTCCGTGTGCGTGTGTGCATACAACGCGATGTGTACTTACATCGGATCTAAATGCGACCGCATATGAAGCCACTGCACAGACGCAGTGATGACGTTTGTTTTAGAGAGAGTGGGAGGCGGCAGGCGGAGGCAGATGAATGAGAGGATATCCTTGGTACGTATGTACGTCGAACTTCTTTTTCACCGTACCTAGCCAACCGTGCTAATCGGATGTGCTTTGGTCCTGGACGTGAACAGGGGGCATGGACTCGACATCACGGACGGCTGGGGGAGAATGGATGTCCTGACGATGGGGGAAGAGGGGGGGGAGGGGGCAGCAGAATATTTTATTAAATAGAAACAATCAATATTATTGGGGCTGTAACGACGAATTGTTGAATCGATTAAGATCGATAATCTAACGGTGCAGCGGATTTGTATCTCTCCATCGCCACGTCTACATATATATTGTATCACCGTAATATATTCTAGATTTGAAGCTTTCGTGACTGCAAGGATTCATATTCTTAGGTTTTTTTCGGTAAAGTCACGTAGGTTAAAAAATTAAAATGAATAAAAGTAAAATAAAATAAAAATAAAAAATCACGACGTTTCGGAGGCAACACAAGCTTCCGTCTTCGTAATATATCACAAACACGCCGAGCTAACGGACAAGAGGAACGCATTGATTCGGTGATGTTTCGTTGGAACTGGTGGTGGTGCAGCCATAATACAATGTGCCGTGAGTTAGTGCCATTGCACCGAAACGTCGCCTATCGATTACATTTTATTATTTCCCTTTAACTCCACACGCAGTGCTATTGACGAATGTGTCGAGGTTTGTATTTTGCAAACAACATCTCGCGGCCCGCATGTCCTCTGGACGTTGCAGCCAGCCAGCCAGATAAATTGTATTAATAATACAGCATGGGGTGAGCGGAGGTGGTGAGTGGGTGATGGGGCGGGGGGGCTGATCTATACTGCCGAGTAAGGGTTGGGCTACCCGGGTCCCCCACCTCACCTCACACCCACACCAAAGTGGCGTGGAATATTCGTTCTGACAATGATGTTGCGTACACGGCACGTGTGCGTGTGTGCGTGTGTGGGCGTGTGCGTGTGTGTGTGCGTGTGTGCGTGTGTGTGTGCGTGCGTGTGGGTGTGTGTGTGCGTGTCTGTGCGTGTGTGCGAGTATTTGTGTGCGTGTGTGCGTGTCTGTGCGTGTGTGCGTGTGCGTGTGTGCGTGTGTGCGTATGCGCGTGTGTGCGTGTGTGTGCATGTGCGTGTGTGTGCGTGTGTGCGCGCGTGTGCGTGTGTGCGTATGTGCGATGATGGATCGGTAGCGGTGAGCGCGCTGCGCTACGAACCTGGCGACCCGGGTTCGATTGCCGCTCACGGCCAACACCGGTGACGATTATTTGAAAAAGTCTTGGGCCCTCCCCTAGGTCGACTAAGCCTCAAATGAGTACCTTGTGCGGTGTGTAAGCATCGCCACTGGAGAGACAAAGGCGGCCGGGCGTGGTGTTGGCCGCCCACCCCCTCGTGTGCCGTGCCGGCTTTCATAGGTGCTCGCTAACAACACTTGCCCCAACAGTCTATTAAGGCTATACTGGGGGATATGTCTCTTTGTCTTTTTGTGCGATGGTGGATCGGTCATCACACTGCGTTATGAACCAGGCGGCCGCGCGAGGTGTTGGCCGCACCACTCCCTCGTGTGGTGCGCTGACCTTCAAAGGGTGCTCGCTAACAGCCCTGTCCGCAACAGCCAGTTCAAGGCGACACGGGGGGGGAGGGGGGTCGTTGCCTTTGAAGTACATTCACGTGGTGGGACGTGTCTGTACCATCATCATCATTCGCATCAATCCACTGCTGGATGAAGGCCTCCCCAAGCCGTCACCATCATTGATGATCCTGCAAATTCACAGAGAACCCGCACTAGACCTCTCCCTCTGCGTGTGTGTCACCGTCGTGCTTGTGCGGGGAGCGGGGAGTGTAGCGGCTAGCGCTGCGCTACGAACCCGGATTTTTACCGAGTTTGATTCCTGAACTCGGTTATCTGACCCGGTCCGGGGCCTCCACTAGGCTGACTCATACCTCAAATGAGTAGCTGGTGCGGTGTGTAAACATCGCCACTGGGGAGACAAAGGCGGCCGGGCGTGGTGCTGGCCACCCACCCCCCACGTGTGCCGTTCCGGCCTTCATAGCTGCTCGCTAACAGCACTTGCCCCAACAGTCTGCAAAGGCTACACGGGGGATCTTTGTTGTGCACTGATGTGCGCGGCTACAGCCAAATCATTCACCTTAACGCAGCCAGCCTCGTCCGATCTTGGTAGCTAAGCAGGCGTTGAGCCTGGTTAGCACCCGCTTCGGGTGACCACCTGCAACGCTCGGGGCTTGCCAGGGGCTGTAGGCGCGGGCTGCAGTGAGGTGGGGGCCAGGATGTGGCGGTGCTGAGTGTGAGCCCCCCCCCCCCCCCCACTTACACATTCGTCTGCAGCAGGCGAGGCGCTGGGTTTTCTCGGGGCGTCTCCCGTTTCTTCCCGAACGAAGCCGAATTCTCGTTCGTCAACAGCGGAATTCACGGCCAAAACATCCCAAAATGTAGCGGCACATCTCGTGAAAATGAGGCTCGAGGCTTTCTTGGGTACACATTCGACATCAACTTTACGTCTGGATTTTAAATGCTCCATACCTCCCGTGGAGTCATCCAGTGCTTGCCGTGCAGACAAAAAAGCCCCCCCCTCCCGTAACAAAGCGCACATCCAATAAACATGGGACGTGCCAACGTTGGCCCAGCATTGCATGTTGGCTCGACAGATGGTTGACCTTGCTATCACATATTCTTAGGTTCTTTCGGTAAAGTCACGTAGGTACAAAATTAAAATTCATAAAAGTAAAATAAAAAAAATCACGACGTTTCGGAGGCAACACAAGCGTCCGTCTTCAGGTGGAACCGTCACAGCACGCTTGCTGTATCAAGTAAATGAGAAATTCCAAAAGATCCGACCTTGTATATATACTTGCGATCACAGCTTAGGTTTGTAACGTTAAGCACGTGTCGTTACCGTCACAAAGACAAAGATCCCTGAGCGGACCGTAGGGGCAAGTGCTGTTAGCGAGCAGCACCTGTGAATGCCGGCACGGCACACGAGGGGGTGGGTGGCCAACACCACGCCCGGCCGCCTTTGTCTCCCCAATTGCCGATGTTTACAGACCGCACCAGGTACTCATTTGAGGCTGGTTCGACCTAGGGGAGGCCCAGGACCCGTTCAGATAATCGTCACTGGGTGTTGGCGGCCGCGAGCCGGAATCGAACCCGGGTCGCCGGGTTCGTAGCGCTACACCACCACTCGCCACACACAGAAAAACACGCATACCTACCGGATTATAAGACGCACCGCTCCAAACATTTGATTTCAAATACAAGAGGGACGAAAGGTGCGTCCTATAATCCGACGAATGCGGTAAGAACGATTGTGTCGGGATGTCGCAGGAGGAGGAGGGAAGGAAGCGATGGCGAAGTGGCCCCTTCCTCTTTTGAATTTCACGAGTCGCTCCCAGCAACGTCCCACGGACGACGTGAACCTTCTTCTTGGTTCTTTCGGTAAAGTCATCACGTAGAATGGAAGTAATAATAAAATAATAAAAATAAAACATAATAAAATAATAAGAATAAAACATAATAAAATAATAAAAATAAAACATAATAAAATAATTCTCACGACGTTTCGGCCACAACGCAAGCAGCCGTCCTCAGTTGGAGAACAGTTCTGTCGAGAAGACAGAGTCTGAATTCAGACTCTGTCGTCGAAACGTCGTGAATTCAGACTCTGTCTTCTCGACAGACCTGTTATCCACCTGAGGACGGCTGCTTGCGTTTTGGCCGAAACGTCGTGAGAATTATTTTCTTATGTTTTATTTTGTATTATTTTATTATTTCCATTCTACGTGACTTTACCGAAAGAACCAAGAAGATGAATCCCTGCAGTCACGAAAGCTTTAAAGCGAAATTTGACGTGAACCTTCTTTCACCGTCCAGGAAGTCCACAGAAGGCCCATCGCGTGAGCGATCTGAAGCCTCCTTGGGGGGTGGGGAGGGAGGGAGAGAGAGAGGGGGGCCGATCTGCGATGCTTTTTTCTCTCTGCCACGCATCACGGTGTGTTGACTTTCTACTGCCCGTCACGCGGACTGCGGTCATAATCGCAGCGGCGGCGGCAGGGGGCAGGGGCAAAGGGGGCAAGGGGGCAAGGGGCAGGGGGCAAGGGGCAGGGGACTTCTGGCTGGCAGTGCAATAGAGACGGAGCAATCTACCGCCTCGCGTGGCGCTTTCGGAAGCGCTTCTGATCCGCTCTTCCTGCCGGCATTAGCACGCCACGGGAGCTTTGCGCGTTCAAATCGCCTAGATTGAAAACTCGTTTTAGTGTTTAGTGTGGTTGTACCCCCGCACACTTCGATTGGCTACGTACGGTGCGAAAGAAGTTCGACATACGTACAACTTTCCTTGACTCAACTCCCCTCCCCGTGGTGCAGACACGGGTACAGCCGTTGCTCGTTGCAGTACACGGCTCAAGTCACATATTCACTTTAAGAGGTTTTTTGTTCATGTTTTTTGTTTGTTGCGGTTGCACCCGATTCAAGAGCTGAATGGCTCACAGGGCTATACCTAATAAATGAACTTGAACTTGAATGTCATCGTCCTCTGGCACCTCGCGGCGAGGATGAGTGACGTGTTGCGTGTGTCTTGCCACCCGAGTTCGATTCCAGGCGACGACTAACATCAGTAGCGAGTGATTTCTGAATCGATTTTGGTTTGGCCCGATCACAACAAACCCTCCTGCAGTCAAACTGGAACCCCATGACCACAGCGGGGAAGTATGGTCAAACTGGAACCCCATGACCAGAGTGGGGAAGTATGGTCAAACTGGAACCCCATGACCAGAGTGGGGAAGTATGGTCAAACTGGAACCCCATGACCAGAGTGGGGAAGTATGGTCAATCTGGAACCCCATGACCAGAGTGGGGAAGTATGGTCAAACTGGAACCCCATGACCAGAGTGGGGAAGTATGGTCAAACTGGAATCCCATAACCAGAGTGGGGAAGTATGGTCAATCTGGAACCCCGTGACCAGAGTGGGGAAGTATGGTCACACTGGAACCCCATGACCAGAGTGGGGAAGTATGGTCAAACTGGAATCCCATAACCAGAGTGGAGAAGTATGGTCAAACAGGAACCCCATGACCACAGTGGGGAAGTATGGTCAAACTGGAATCCCATAACCAGAGTGGGGAAGTATGGTCAAACAGGAACCCCATGACCACAGTGGGGAAGTATGGTCAAACTGGAACCCCATGACCAGAGTGGGGAAGTATGGTCAAACTGGAACTCCATGACCAGAGTGGGGAAGTCGGGTCAAACTGGAACCCCATGACCAGAGTAGGGAAGTATGGTCACACTGGAACCCCGTGACCAGAGTGGAGAAGTATGGTCAAACTGGAATCCCATAACCAGAGTGGAGAAGTATGGTCAAACTGGAACTCCATGACCAGAGTGGGGAAGTATGGTCAAACTGGAACTCCATGACCAGAGTGGGGAAGTATGGTCAAACTGGAACCCCGTGACCAGAGTGGGGAAGTATGGTCAAACTGGAACTCCATGACCAGAGTGGGGAAGTATGGTCAAACTGGAACCCCGTGACCAGAGTGGGGAAGTATGGTCAAACTGGAACTCCATGACCAGAGTGGGGAAGTATGGTCACACTAGAACCCCATGACCAGAGTGGGGAAGTATGGTCAAACTGGAACCCCGTGACCAGAGTGGGGAAGTATGGTCAAACAGGAACCCCATGACCAGAGTGGAGAAGTATGGTCACACTAGAACCCCATGACCAGAGTGGGGAAGTATGGTCACACTAGAACCCCATGACCAGAGTGGAGAAGTATGGTCAAACTGGAACCCCGTGACCAGAGTGGGGAAGTATGGTCAAACAGGAACCCCATGACCAGAGTGGGGAAGTATGGTCAAACAGGAACTCCATGACCAGAGTGGGGAAGTATGGTCACACTAGAACCCCATGACCAGAGTGGGGAAGTATGGTCAAACAGGAACCCCGTGACCAGAGTGGGGAAGTATGGTCAAACTGGAACCCCGTGACCAGAGTGGGGAAGTATGGTCAAACTGGAACCCCGTGACCAGAGTGGGGAAGTATGGTCAAACTGGAACCCCATGACCAGAGTGGGGAAGTATGGTCAAACTGGAACCCCGTGACCAGAGTGGGGAAGTATGGTCAAACTGGAACCCCATGACCAGAGTGGGGAAGTATGGTCAAACTGGAACCCCATGACCAGAGTGGGGAAGTATGGTCAAACTGGAACCCCGTGGCCAGAGTGGGGAAGTATGGTCACACTGGAACCCCATGACCAGAGTGGGGAAGTATGGTCACACTGGAACCCCATGACCAGAGTGGGGAAGTATGGTCAAACTGGAACCCCATGACCAGAGTGGGGAAGTATGGTCAAACTGGAACCCCGTGACCAGAGTGGGGAAGTATGGTCACACTGGAACCCCATGACCAGAGTGGGGAAGTATGGTCAAACTGGAACCCCATGACCAGAGTGGGGAAGTATGGTCACACTGGAACCCCGTGACCAGAGTGGGGAAGTATGGTCAATCTGGAACCCCATGACCAGAGTGGGGAAGTATGGTCAAACTGGAACCCCATGACCAGAGTGGGGAAGTATGGTCACACTGGAACCCCATGACCAGAGTGGGGAAGTATGGTCAATCTGGAACCCCATGACCAGAGTGGGGAAGTATGGTCACACTGGAACCCCATGACCAGAGTGGGGAAGTATGGTCAAACTGGAACCCCATGACCAGAGTGGGGAAGTATGGTCAAACTGGAACCCCATGACCAGAGTGGGGAAGTATGGTCACACTGGAACCCCGTGACCAGAGTGGGGAAGTATGGTCAAACTGGAACCCCATGACTAGAGTGGGGAAGTATGGTCACACTGGAACCCCGTGACCAGAGTGGGGAAGTATGGTCACACTGGAACCCCGTGACCAGAGTGGGGAAGTATGGTCACACTGGAACCCCATGACCAGAGTGTGGAAGTATGGTCACACTGGAACCCCGTGACCAGAGTGGGGAAGTATGGTCAAACTGGAACCCCGTGACCAGAGTGGGGAAGTATGGTCAAACTGGAACCCCATGACCAGAGTGGGGAAGTATGGTCACACTGGAACCCCGTGACCAGAGTGGGGAAGTATGGTCACACTGGAACCCCGTGACCAGAGTGGGGAAGTATGGTCACACTGGAATCCCGTGACCAGAGTGGGGAAGTATGGTCACACTGGAACCCCATGACCAGAGTGGGGAAGTATGGTCAATCTGGAACCCCATGACCAGAGTGGGGAAGTATGGTCACACTGGAACCTCATGACCAGAGTGGGGAAGTATGGTCACCCTGGAACCTCATGACCAGAGTGGGGAAGTATGGTCAAACCGGAACCCCATGACCAGAGTGGGGAAGTATGGTCAAACTGGAACCCCGTGACCAGAGTGGGGAAGTATGGTCAAACTGGAACCCCATGACCAGAGTGGGGAAGTATGGTCAAACTGGAACCCCATGACCAAAGTGGAGAAGTATGGTCAAACAGGAACCCCATGACCAGAGTGGGGAAGTATGGTCAAACAGGAACCCCATGACCAGAGTGGGGAAGTATGGTCAAACAGGAACCCCGTGACCAGAGTGGGGAAGTATGGTCAAACTGGAACCCCATGACCAGAGTGGGGAAGTATGGTCAAACTGGAACCCCGTGACCAGAGTGGGGAAGTATGGTCAAACTGGAACCCCATGACCAGAGTGGGGAAGTATGGTCAAACTGGAACCCCGTGACCAGAGTGGGGAAGTATGGTCAAACTGGAACCCCATGACCAGAGTGGGGAAGTATGGTCAAACTGGAACCCCATGACCAGAGTGGAGAAGTATGGTCAAACAGGAACCCCATGACCAGAGTGGGGAAGTATGGTCAAACAGGAACCCCGTGACCAGAGTGGGGAAGTATGGTCAAACTGGAACCCCATGACCAGAGTGGGGAAGTATGGTCAAACTGGAACCCCGTGACCAGAGTGGGGAAGTATGGTCAAACTGGAACCCCATGACCAGAGTGGGGAAGTATGGTCAAACTGGAACCCCGTGACCAGAGTGGGGAAGTATGGTCAAACTGGAACCCCATGACCAGAGTGGGGAAGTATGGTCAAACTGGAACCCCATGACCAGAGTGGGGAAGTATGGTCAAACTGGAACCCCGTGGCCAGAGTGGGGAAGTATGGTCACACTGGAACCCCGTGACCAGAGTGGGGAAGTATGGTCACACTGGAACCCCGTGACCAGAGTGGGGAAGTATGGTCACACTGGAATCCCGTGACCAGAGTGGGGAAGTATGGTCACACTGGAACCCCATGACCAGAGTGGGGAAGTATGGTCAATCTGGAACCCCATGACCAGAGTGGGGAAGTATGGTCACACTGGAACCTCATGACCAGAGTGGGGAAGTATGGTCACACTGGAACCTCATGACCAGAGTGGGGAAGTATGGTCAAACCGGAACCCCATGACCAGAGTGGGGAAGTATGGTCAAACTGGAACCCCGTGACCAGAGTGGGGAAGTATGGTCAAACTGGAACCCCATGACCAGAGTGGGGAAGTATGGTCAAACTGGAACCCCATGACCAAAGTGGAGAAGTATGGTCAAACAGGAACCCCATGACCAGAGTGGGGAAGTATGGTCAAACAGGAACCCCATGACCAGAGTGGGGAAGTATGGTCAAACAGGAACCCCGTGACCAGAGTGGGGAAGTATGGTCAAACTGGAACCCCATGACCAGAGTGGGGAAGTATGGTCAAACTGGAACCCCGTGACCAGAGTGGGGAAGTATGGTCAAACTGGAACCCCATGACCAGAGTGGGGAAGTATGGTCAAACTGGAACCCCGTGACCAGAGTGGGGAAGTATGGTCAAACTGGAACCCCATGACCAGAGTGGGGAAGTATGGTCAAACTGGAACCCCATGACCAGAGTGGGGAAGTATGGTCAAACTGGAACCCCGTGGCCAGAGTGGGGAAGTATGGTCACACTGGAACCCCATGACCAGAGTGGGGAAGTATGGTCAAACTGGAACCCCATGACCAGAGTGGGGAAGTATGGTCACACTGGAACCCCGTGACCAGAGTGGGAAAGTATGGTCAAACTGGAACCCCATGACCAGAGTGGGGAAGTATGGTCACACTGGAACCCCGTGACCAGAGTGGGGAAGTATGGTCAAACTGGAACCCCATGACCAGAGTGGGGAAGTATGGTCACACTGGAACCCCGTGACCAGAGTGGGGAAGTATGGTCAATCTGGAACCCCATGACCAGAGTGGGGAAGTATGGTCAAACTGGAACCCCATGACCAGAGTGGGGAAGTATGGTCACACTGGAACCCCATGACCAGAGTGGGGAAGTATGGTCAATCTGGAACCCCATGACCAGAGTGGGGAAGTATGGTCACACTGGAACCCCATGACCAGAGTGGGGAAGTATGGTCAAACTGGAACCCCATGACCAGAGTGGGGAAGTATGGTCAAACTGGAACCCCATGACCAGAGTGGGGAAGTATGGTCACACTGGAACCCCGTGACCAGAGTGGGGAAGTATGGTCAAACTGGAACCCCATGACTAGAGTGGGGAAGTATGGTCACACTGGAACCCCGTGACCAGAGTGGGGAAGTATGGTCACACTGGAACCCCGTGACCAGAGTGGGGAAGTATGGTCACACTGGAACCCCATGACCAGAGTGTGGAAGTATGGTCACACTGGAACCCCGTGACCAGAGTGGGGAAGTATGGTCAAACTGGAACCCCGTGACCAGAGTGGGGAAGTATGGTCAAACTGGAACCCCATGACCAGAGTGGGGAAGTATGGTCACACTGGAACCCCGTGACCAGAGTGGGGAAGTATGGTCACACTGGAACCCCGTGACCAGAGTGGGGAAGTATGGTCACACTGGAATCCCGTGACCAGAGTGGGGAAGTATGGTCACACTGGAACCCCATGACCAGAGTGGGGAAGTATGGTCAATCTGGAACCCCATGACCAGAGTGAGGAAGTATGGTCACACTGGAACCTCATGACCAGAGTGGGGAAGTATGGTCACACTGGAACCTCATGACCAGAGTGGGGAAGTATGGTCAAACCGGAACCCCATGACCAGAGTGGGGAAGTATGGTCAAACTGGAACCCCGTGACCAGAGTGGGGAAGTATGGTCAAACTGGAACCCCATGACCAGAGTGGGGAAGTATGGTCAAACTGGAACCCCATGACCAAAGTGGAGAAGTATGGTCAAACAGGAACCCCATGACCAGAGTGGGGAAGTATGGTCAAACAGGAACCCCATGACCAGAGTGGGGAAGTATGGTCAAACAGGAACCCCGTGACCAGAGTGGGGAAGTATGGTCAAACTGGAACCCCATGACCAGAGTGGGGAAGTATGGTCAATCTGGAACCCCATGACCAGAGTGGGGAAGTATGGTCACACTGGAATCCCGTGACCAGAGTGGGGAAGTATGGTCACACTGGAACCCCATGACCAGAGTGGGGAAGTATGGTCAAACTGGAACCCCATGACCAGAGTGGGGAAGTATGGTCAAACTGGAACCCCATGACCAGAGTGGGGAAGTATGGTCACACTGGAATCCCGTGACCAGAGTGGGGAAGTATGGTCACACTGGAACCCCATGACCAGAGTGGGGAAGTATGGTCAATCTGGAACCCCATGACCAGAGTGGGGAAGTATGGTCACACTGGAGCCTCATGACCAGAGTGGGGAAGTATGGTCACACTGGAACCTCATGACCAGAGTGGGGAAGTATGGTCAAACCGGAACCCCATGACCAGAGTGGGGAAGTATGGTCAAACTGGAACCCCGTGGCCAGAGTGGGGAAGTATGGTCACACTGGAACCCCATGACCAGAGTGGGGAAGTATGGTCACACTGGAACCCCATGACCAGAGTGGGGAAGTATGGTCACACTGGAACCCCATGACCAGAGTGGGGAAGTATGGTCAAACTGGAACCCCATGACCAGAGTGGGGAAGTATGGTCACACTGGAACCCCGTGACCAGAGTGGGGAAGTATGGTCAATCTGGAACCCCATGACCAGAGTGGGGAAGTATGGTCAAACTGGAACCCCATGACCAGAGTGGGGAAGTATGGTCACACTGGAACCCCATGACCAGAGTGGGGAAGTATGGTCAATCTGGAACCCCATGACCAGAGTGGGGAAGTATGGTCACACTGGAACCCCATGACCAGAGTGGGGAAGTATGGTCAAACTGGAACCCCATGACCAGAGTGGGGAAGTATGGTCAAACTGGAACCCCATGACCAGAGTGGGGAAGTATGGTCACACTGGAACCCCGTGACCAGAGTGGGGAAGTATGGTCAAACTGGAACCCCATGACTAGAGTGGGGAAGTATGGTCACACTGGAACCCCGTGACCAGAGTGGGGAAGTATGGTCACACTGGAACCCCGTGACCAGAGTGGGGAAGTATGGTCACACTGGAACCCCATGACCAGAGTGTGGAAGTATGGTCACACTGGAACCCCGTGACCAGAGTGGGGAAGTATGGTCAAACTGGAACCCCGTGACCAGAGTGGGGAAGTATGGTCAAACTGGAACCCCATGACCAGAGTGGGGAAGTATGGTCACACTGGAACCCCGTGACCAGAGTGGGGAAGTATGGTCACACTGGAACCCCGTGACCAGAGTGGGGAAGTATGGTCACACTGGAATCCCGTGACCAGAGTGGGGAAGTATGGTCACACTGGAACCCCATGACCAGAGTGGGGAAGTATGGTCAATCTGGAACCCCATGACCAGAGTGGGGAAGTATGGTCACACTGGAACCTCATGACCAGAGTGGGGAAGTATGGTCACACTGGAACCTCATGACCAGAGTGGGGAAGTATGGTCAAACCGGAACCCCATGACCAGAGTGGGGAAGTATGGTCAAACTGGAACCCCGTGACCAGAGTGGGGAAGTATGGTCAAACTGGAACCCCGTGACCAGAGTGGGGAAGTATGGTCACACTGGAACCCCGTGACCAGAGTGGGGAAGTATGGTCAAACTGGAACCCCATGACCAGAGTGGGGAAGTATGGTCACACTGGAACCCCGTGACCAGAGTGGGGAAGTATGGTCACACTGGAACCCCGTGACCAGAGTGGGGAAGTATGGTCACACTGGAACCCCATGACCAGAGTGGGGAAGTATGGTCAAACTGGAACCCCATGACCAAAGTGGAGAAGTATGGTCAAACAGGAACCCCATGACCAGAGTGGGGAAGTATGGTCAAACAGGAACCCCATGACCAGAGTGGGGAAGTATGGTCAAACAGGAACCCCGTGACCAGAGTGGGGAAGTATGGTCACACTGGAACCCCATGACCAGAGTGGGGAAGTATGGTCAAACTGGAACCCCATGACCAAAGTGGAGAAGTATGGTCAAACAGGAACCCCATGACCAGAGTGGGGAAGTATGGTCAAACAGGAACCCCATGACCAGAGTGGGGAAGTATGGTCAAACAGGAACCCCGTGACCAGAGTGGGGAAGTATGGTCAAACTGGAACCCCATGACCAGAGTGGGGAAGTATGGTCAATCTGGAACCCCATGACCAGAGTTGGGAAGTATGGTCAAACTGGAACCCCATGACCAGAGTGGGGAAGTATGGTCACACTGGAATCCCGTGACCAGAGTGGGGAAGTATGGTCACACTGGAACCCCATGACCAGAGTGGGGAAGTATGGTCAATCTGGAACCCCATGACCAGAGTGGGGAAGTATGGTCACACTGGAGCCTCATGACCAGAGTGGGGAAGTATGGTCACACTGGAACCTCATGACCAGAGTGGGGAAGTATGGTCAAACCGGAACCCCATGACCAGAGTGGGGAAGTATGGTCAAACTGGAACCCCGTGACCAGAGTGGGGAAGTATGGTCACACTGGAACCCCATGACCAACACGGCGTGGAGTGACGCCTTCATCCAGCAGTGGATCGACAAACGGCGTGTACACATTACAACAATGATGATGATAATTATAATTGTCAGTATTATGTTAATATGACAATGGATGCTGCAACGGAGGAAGGGATTAGCGCAAGAGAACTTTCGATCGGTGAAGCGTTCCCACGGTTCGATTTCCCGGCGCGGCAATTGAATCTGAATCCTACAGAGCTGAGCCGCATCCGATATACACATGTGCTTTATCCTGATTGTTGTTGTTATTATGTAGTGCGTAGCCTGAGTACCCGGAGAATCAGCCTTATTGACTTATTTCGGATCGGGAAACTCGTCCCCATGTCTAGACACACATCGTGGGCCGCCCCTCCCCTCAATCCCCCCCCCCAGTCTCACCTCCACCACCCACGCCACCCCCCCACTCAACCTCCCAGTCGTGACGTGGGCTGCTCTGACGTCAATGGAAATGAGTGCACGCAAGCCCGCCTTTGCGATGAGGGTAGAGAGAGAGGGCGGGTGGGGGAGGTGATCGAGAGCGAGAGAAGAGGGAGGGGAGAGCGAAGAGAGATGGGAGGAAAGGGTAAGGGATTGTGGGAGGGGAGAGGGAGAGAGGGTGGTTGCCACCAATGAGGTACGTAAAAATCCGGGACGTGTCATGCAAAGTAAATGAAGAATATCTCACGATTAACATCTCACAGAGAATATCTCATCATTAATATCTCACAATTAATATCTGACAGTGAATATCTAACAGTGAATATGTCACAGTGAATATCTCACCATGAATATCTCACCACGCATATCTCACAGTGAACATCTCACAGTGAATATCTCACACCGAATATATCAGTGAACATCTGACAGTCACTATATCACCATTAAGATCTCACAGTGAAAATCTGACAGTGAATATCTGGCAGTGAATATCTCACCATGAAGATCTCACAGTGAACATCTCACAGTGAATATCTCACAGTGAATATATCAGTGAACATCTGACAGTCACCATATCACCATTAAGATCTCACAGTGAAAATCTGACAGTGAATATCTCACAATGAATATCTCACAGTGAATATATCAGTGAAAATCTGACAGTGAATATCTGACAGTGAATATCTCACCATGAAGATCTCACAGTGAACATCTTACAGTGAATATATCAGTGAAAATCTGACAGTGAATATCTCACAGTGAATATCTCACCATGAAGATCTCACAGTGAACATCTTACAGTGAATATATCAGTGAAAATCTGACAGTGCATATCTCACAGTAAATATATCAGTGAAAATCTGACAGTGAATATCTGACAGTGAATATCTCACCATGAAGATCCCACAGTGAATATCTCACAGTGAACACCTCACCATTAATATCTCACAGTGAATATCTCATCATGACCATCGTTTCACAGTGCCATTATTATAATTATGTTTGCTAGTAACAGCAGAAATAATAATTCACAAGACGACGATTCCCTAGAAAAAACCGGGACAGGTGGCAACCGTGAGAGACGGCAGCCGAGAGGAGAGTTGGAGAGACAGAGAGAGCCAAAGGAAAAGAGAGAGAGTGAGAGAGGAGAGAGGGGATAGAGTAAAGAAAGAGAGAGAGAGAGGTAGGGGAGAGATGGGAGAAAGAAACGCATCACCATCACCACCACTATAAGAGTATAATCATCGTGGCGGAGACAGAGAAAATAATAATAAAACAAACGAATATAGGGAGGGAGAGAGAGAGAGGCTTCATGTTCTCGTGTGTTTTCAGATTTTAATTTTATTTTATGCCGAATTGAATATCGGGATGATTTGTGTTTTTAAAAACGTGTGCATTAAAACACGTGTTTGTGTGTGTGTATAGATCGGGAGAGAGATATGGTAGGGCTAGGCAGGTAGGTTGAGAGAGAGAGTAGAGAGTGAGAGAGAGAGACGGAGAGAGGGAGAGAGTGAGCTTTGCCAATTGGCATGCGAGCGGGGTCTGACCGATGTGCTTTGTTTGTGGAGAGGGAATCTCGGCTGAGATGTTGAGAGAATTCTGCGTCCCGTGGCCATAGGGGCTTTGAGACAGCAGAGGTAGTCATTGTGTGTGGGAGGTGGGGTGGGGGGGGGTTCGAGTTAGGGTTCGATTGCGGCTAGGGTTAGGTACCCGTAGCAGGCGATATGTGGAGAGTTCGAGTTATATTATGGCTAGGGTTAGGTACCCGTAGCAGGCGATATGTGGAGAGTTCGAGTTATATTATGGCTAGGGTTAGGTGCCAGCGTTAGGCGTTGTGTGGAGCGTTGGACTTCGCTTGCTGAACGAATACATTGCGCTCAGGTCGCACTCATTCCACGCAAAGCGCTTGCCACGAATGAACCACGACACCTCGCTGCTGATCTAGTCAAGGATCACGAACCACCATCACGCGAACTCCGCTCATCCTCGAAGTAGCGGCGGCGGCTTCTGGCTCGGCCATCGGACAGGAAGCAGTGGTGGTCACCGCATCGCGCGGCGCTTTCAGACGCGCTCCTGCGACCGTCTGGAACGTTCTTCCGATACGAGGAAGCCACCAGGAGCTGCGCATCTACATTGGAAGCGCATTTCTTGAGGGCTTGCTCTTTGCTGTGTTTAGTTTGTTGTCCTGACCGCCCGCCAACCTCCGATTGGCGCGGTTGGATACGTACGGGTGCGATAGAACGCTCAGCGTACCGTGCAGGCATCGGTGGGTACCTGGACAGAGACACAGAGAGAGAGAGAGGAGGAGGACACGGGCGCCACTTCGAGCGCAGTTGTTAAATGTTTAATGTTCCTTTATTTAAACCGGCTTGGGGGGGGGGGGGCGGCGGGCGGCGGGATAGAGGAGGAAAACAAAATCCCAAATCATTCAAGGACGAATTGATCCGCGCTTTCGCGGTGCCTCTCGAAACGAAGGCTCGCAGAGCCGAGACGAAACTTTTCGAAGGAAATAAAAGTTTGGGATCTCACTCGCCATTGGTCGCGGCTCTTCGCCCCCCACCCCTCCCCGTTCCTGGTTGAATTCGATTTCGGGTCTCGGTGCGCTAACCATTGCGCCACCGCTCCCCCCATCCTCCCCCACACACGCACATAGAAAGACAAAGATGCCCCGTATAGCATTAAATAGATTTCGATTTAAAGCTTTCGTGACTGTAGGGATTCATCTTCTTGGTTCTTTCGGTAAAGTCACGTAGAAGGGAAGTAATAAAAGAATATTATATTATTTTATTATGTTTTATTTTTATTATTTTATTACTTCCCTTCTACGTGACTTTACCGAAAGAACCAAGAAGATTAAATAGATTGTTGGGGCAAGTGCTGTTAGCGAGTAGTACCTAGGGAAGCCCGCACGATACATGTACGATGGACTGATGTGGCAAAACACCACGCCCGGCCGCCTTTGTCTCCCCAGTGGAGATGCCTACACGGCTACTCTTTACAATTTTTTTTCAACCAGGTGGATTTTTGTCCGGGGCCTCCGGTTTCTCCCTCCACATTTAGAATCAACGTCACGCGTTTAAAGTCTTTGGCTGCGATACATTTCCACATGATGAGAAGCCATTTCGTTGAGCTATCATTTGCGGCCAGGTCGCTTCTGAAGAAAAAACCCAGCTTTGTAGTTCAGTGGGCGACACCTGGTAAAAATAAAAAATAAAAAATTAACCCGTAAAAACAAAGTTTTTCACTATAAATCCTTTATATGCGTGGCGGCTAGAGTCCTCTCATCCTCTGGCATGAGATGGCTGCCACCTAAGGGATAGATGATTGCCTGCCACCATTAAGCAATTGGTAATTAAATATAAAAAAAAATTCCTAAACAGTGTAAAGTTATGGAATTTTTTCACGAAAATTAATTGTCACGCACAACGAGTCTGTGTGCAAAATGTCAGCTCGATTGGGTCACGGGAAGTGGGTTAAAAAACGACCGAAAGATTTGCACGGTCGTAAGCGCGCAAGCAAGCAAGCAAGTGACCTTAATATAAAGGATTTAAAATGCTCATATATCTAGTTTTAACCTCAACACATTTTTCCATGGGTCTTTCGGTAAAACCACCTGAAGACGATTGCTTGAGTTGCGATCGAAACGTCGTGATACAGTAATTTTATTATTTTTCTATCTCCGTGGCTTTACCGACAGACCCATAGAATATGTTTTCTGCAGTCACGAAAGCTTTGAGTCACGACTCAACACATTTGTTTAATAACACTGTGTGGCCTTAAACAGAGGATATAATAGGCGACGTTTCTGGCAGCAGTCCTCATGCAGAGCACACAGAGAGGCCACAGTGGTAGAGCGAGGCGGTGTTCTTGGGTTCTGCTGTTGGCTCTGCCTCTTGCACCACTGCCAGTGCAGCAGATGCACCAAGCCCGGTTGCTGTTGGATCGTCAGTGGCGGCGAGTGACACGTGTCCCGCATCTAAGGCTCCCTCCCGGCTCACCATTCGGCAGTGACCAGTGTGGTGAAGTGTGGTAGCGGCCAAAACAAGCTCCGACCACGGCTATGTGGTGGCTATGAGATGTTAACTACCTCGCCTGGCGTGCAGGAGTTCGTGGGTTCGATTCCGACCCTGACACCTGCTGTATATTTGGAGTTTGCGTCTCTCTCTCTCTCCCTCTCTTATCATCATCATCACGGTTGCTAGGAGATGTTAACTACCTCGCCTGTTATACAGGAGGTGGTCGGTTCGATCCCGACCCTGACACCTGCTGTATATTTGGAGTTTGCGTGTCTCTCTCTCTCTTATCATCATCATCACCACGATGGCTAGGAGATGTTAACTACCTCGCCTGGTATACAGGAGGTCGTGGGTTCGATCCCGACCCTGACGCCTGCTGCTGTATATTTGGAGTTTGCGTCTCTCTCATCATCATAATCACGGTGGCTATGATATGTTGACTACCTCACCTGGTATAGAGGAGGTCGTGGGCTCGATCCCGACACTGACGCCTGCTGTATATTTGGAGTTCGCGTCTCTCTCATCATCATAATCATGGTGGCTATGATATGTTAACTACCTCGCGAGGTATACAGGAGGTCGTGGGTTCGATCCCGACACTGACGCCTGCTGTATATTTGGAGTTTGCGTGTCTCTCTCTTATCATCATCACGGTGGCTATGATATGTTAACTACCTCGCCTGGTATACAGGAGGTCGTGGGTTCGATCGCGACACTGACGCCTGCTGTATATTTGGAGTTTGCGTCTCTCTCATCATCATAATCACGGTTGCTATGAGATGTTAACTACCTCGCCTGGTATACAGGAGGTCGTGGGTTCTATCCCGACCTTGACGCCTGCTGTATATTTGGAGTTTGCGTGTCTCTTTCTCTCTTATCATCATCATCACGGTGGCTAGGAGATGTTAACTACCTCGCCTGGTGTACAGGAGGTCTTGGGTTCGATCCCGACCCTGACGCCTGCTGCTGTATATTTGGAGTTCGCGTCTCTCTCTCTCTCCCCGTGGTCGTGTGAATTTTCTTCGGGTCCTCCGGGTTTTCCCCTCCACATTTAGAATCAACGACGTGCCCTTTAGAGTGTGTGATGATAAGCCACTTTGCTAAGCTATCATTTGTGATTGCCAGGTCGCTTCTGAATAAGAGCTGTACAGCTCAGCGAGCCTTACCTGGTGAAATAAATAAATAGTCGCAGAGTTTAGTTAGAGCGTGGAGGTATCTTCATCCAGCAGTATATTGACTAATTAGTGCTTCGCGAATACTTTTGTTTTCATGTGGCCATATTTTATAGCGAAGGGGAAATTGATTCTAAGTGATACTCATCAGCAACGTGATCATCGGTAACGGTGGGGGAGTGAGGTGGGGGGGAGGGCACGGGGGGGGGGCTGGGGAGAGGGGGGGGGTAGGTCCATGAGGGGGGGGGGGGCTGGGTGGGGGGAGGGCACGGGTGGGGGGGCTGAGGAGGGAGAGGGTAGGTCTATGAGGGGGGGAGGGCACGGGGGGAGGGGCTGGGGAGAGGTGGGGGTAGGTCCATGAGGGGGGTGGGGGGAGGGCACGTGGGGGGCTGGGAAAAGGAGGGGGGATAGGTCCATGAGGTGGGGGGCTGGGTGGGGGGAGGGCACGGGGGGGGGGGGGGGCTGGGGAGAGGGGGGGGTCCATGACCTGTCCAGATTTAGGTATCACTCGGTACTGATGGTAGCCCTTGCCGGGCATCGAACTATAAAATTCTGCGGCCACCGGCTTACATAAGCGGAGCGCAGTGCGCTGACCTAACCACTGCGCCACCGTTCCATCCTTTGAAGGCGCAACGCTTCCTCCTGCAACTCTGAGACTCCTTGCAATTCGATTGAAGATGTCGACGATGACGACGATGATGCGGCATTCGAAACAACAAAGACAAAGATCCCCCGTATAGCCTTACCAGATTGTTGGGGCAAGTGCTGGAACGGCACACGAAGGGGTGGGTGGCCCAGCACCGCGCCCGGCCGCCTTTGTCTCCCCAGTGGCGATGTTGTTACACACCGCACCAGGTACTCATTTGAGGCTGAGTCGACCTAGGGGAGGCCCAGGACCGGTTCAGATAATCGTCACTGATGTTGGCCGTGAGCGGAAATCGAACTCGGGTCGCCAGGTTCGTAGCGCAGCGCGCTAACCACTACACCACCGCTCCCCACAACCGCGACACACACGCGCCACTTATTAACCCCCGGCTTCTGTTGTAATGCTGCTGCTGCTGCATCGGCAGTGGTGCACAAACATTCGCAACAAAAGAAACCTGAGCACATTCATCAACAATAACAACAACAACAACAACACAGTTGCCCTAAACGGGAAAAAACAACAACAGTGAATATAATAGGCGACGTTTCGGGCAATGACCCTTGTTTATCATAGCATCGATTACAGCCATCTTCATAGCAGAGATGCCATGACCATCGTTGTGCTATGAAGGCTCCTTGCCCGAAACGTCGTCTATTATATATATATTTCCTTGCAGGGCATTGCTATTGATATTTGAGTCCAGGTCGCCTTTGTAAACGAGGTAATGCATCTCGTGTCTCAGCTAGCCTATATTTAATATCTTGGTTAAACAAAGGATGCACACTGCTACTGAATTCGCCACAGTGCGTGCGCGCGTGTCTGTGTGATGCTGTGGGGAGCGGTGGCGCAGCGGTTAGCGCGTTGCGCTGCGAACCCGGCGACACGAGTTCGATTGTCGCTCACGGCCAACACCGGTGACGATTATCTGAACCGGTCCTGGACACCACCCCTGGGTCGACTCAGCCTCAAATGAGTACCTGGTGCGATGTGTAAACATCGCTACTGGGGAGACAAAAGCGGCCGGGCGTGGTGTTGGCCACCCACCCCCTCGTGTGCCGTGCCGGCCTTCATAGGTGCTCGCTAACAGCACTTGGCCCCACACTCTGTTGAGGCTATACGGGGGATCTTTGCCTTTGTGTCTGTGTGGAGTGGTGGCGCAGCGGTTAGCGCACTGCGCTACGAACCCGGCGACCCGATATCGATTCCCGCTCACCGCCCAACAACATTGACAGCGACCATCTCCTCTACGTCGACTCAGCCTAAAATGAATACCTCGTTCGATGTAAAAAAAACAACAGTCCATCAACACGAGGGAGACAAAGGCGGCCGGGAGGGGGGCGGCGTGGGCGGTTCTGGTCACCCCACGCCTCGCGCGTAGGTGCCGGCTTTAATAGGCGCTCGCTAACGGCACTTTGCCCCGACAGTCTGTTGAAGGCTATACGGGGGACCTTTATCTTTTGTGCGTGCGCAAACAAAGACAAAGATCTTCCGTTGTAGCCTACACGGGCTGTTGGGGCAAGTGCAGTTAGCGAGCACCTATGAAGGCCGGCTCGGCACACGAGGGGCTGGGTGGCCAACACCACGCCCGACCGCCTTTGTCTCCCCAGTGGCGATCTTTACGCACCGCACCAGGTACTCATTTGAGGCTGAGTCGACCTAGAGGGAGGACCCAATACCGGTTCAGATAAATCGTCACCGCTGTCGGCCGTGAGCGGGAATCGAACTCGGGCCGCCGGGTTCGTAGCGCGGCGTAGCGCGCTCACCACTACACTACCGCTCCCCCACACAGCGACACACACACACACACACGTGCACGTACACGCGCGCACGCGCACGCACGGAGACACGGGCACGCGCGCGTGGATTTTGTGAATGAAAGCCGCGTTTAGTATTCCGCTCTCGCCTCGCTCTCTGATTACCTCGGCACTGTGGTCGGTCCCCTTCTGACGTCAACGCGCGTGCGATGAGTCCGTGAACGCGGACGGATTGGCGGTGGTGGTGGTGGTGGGGGGGGGCAGGCAGAGAGTGGGGAGAGAGGGGAGGAGGAGAGTGGGGAGAGTGGGGAGAGTGAAGGGGAGGGGGGGAGCACGGGAGAGGCTGCGGCTGACGGTAAGAGCGCACGCGCGCGTGTGGGTGGCTGAGCAGGCAAGGCTGGTGGTGGATGGGTGGGGTTGTAGGAGGGACAGGGATAGGTGAACATACGCGCGCTCACTACTCCAAATGCGGTGTGTGGTGGAGGGGGGGTGTTTGGGGGGTGTTGGCGCGTAGGCGAATGCGGTACAGCCCCAACAGACGATCGTCACCGAGCCCCTAGATGTTGGGGACGCCGGTCACCCTGCCTCGTCTCTCCTCTCGGCCTTTGTCGGAATCGTTGCTGCGACGGCGACGATGATGCGACGTGGAACAGCAGCAAGACGCAGCAGCAGCAGCGGCAGCAGCGGCGGCGGCATCATAGCCAACAGCAGTAGCAGCGGCAGCAGCAGCAGCGACAGCGAGATGAGCTAAAGGAGGAGACGACAGTTTGGGATTGAACATCACGGGGCGAGCGATGTGTGGCGAGTCGATCGGGCGCTTATAGGACAAAAGGGCCACACACACACACCCACACACACCCACTCACCCACACACACAGTCTCCACTCCACAGCTAAGGGAGCTGAGTGAGCGAGTCAGCGTTAGAGGCGGTTAGCGTATCGGCCTAACGATTTATAATTGCAACTCAATTATAATATCATTACATCCGTGTAGGTGACCAGCCGAGGCGGACGTCATATATATAGAATTTCGCTTTCTTTATTTATTTCACAAGCGCTGGACAAGACCCACAAGGTGAGAGAGAACATGTCACGATCATGCTTGGGGATTTTTCATTGACGCGTGCGTGCGTGTGTGCGTGTTGTACTGTTTGCCTACAAGGTGCGATTATTACATCGCCACTAGGGAGACAAAGGGGGTCGGGCGTGATCCTGGCCAGACACCGTCTCGTGTGACGTGAGGGCCTGCAGAGGTGCTCGCTAACAGCCCTTGCCCTAACAGTCCGTTGAGGCTATACGGGGGATCTTTGTCTCTGTTTGGTGGGGGAGTGGTCGCTACGTCGGGCTACGATGTCCCGGCGATCCGAGTTCAATTCTCGCTCACAGCCAACAACGCCGGTGACGAATACCTGATTCAGTCCTGGGCTCGCAGCACTTGCCCCCAAACGTATGCCGAGGCTATACGGGGGGTCTTCATCTTTGCACTGTTTGCACACGCGAATAGAGACAAAGAACCGCCCCCCCCCCCATGTAGCATCAACATAATGTTGGGGCAAGTGCTGTTAGTATATAATCACGTGCACACACAAACACACGTGTAGTGCGTATGCTTCGCGCATGTTAGTATTTTGACAGTCCATAGATACACACACACACACTCAATATGTCTCACACACACAGAGACATGTCCATAGACACACACAAATACACTCGGTCTCAGACAAACACATGTACAGAGACATACACACACATGTACAGAGACATACACACACATGTACACAGACATATACACACATGTACAGAGACATACACACACATGTACATATACATATCCACAAACACATTGTCATAGACACACATACAGAGATAAAGACAAATATCCCCCGTATAGCCTTAACAGACTGTTGTGGCAAGTGCTGTTAGCGAGCACCTATGAATGCCAGCACGGCACACGAAGGGGATGGGTGGCCAGCACCACGCCCGGCCGCCTTTGTCTCCCCAGACACAGTCACACACACATGTGCGAAGAAACACACACCCAGACACGGTCACACGCGATCACGTCACGCACGCACACGGCCGCACGTGCATTCGTGTCCGTAGCGGCGTGACGAATGTGGGGGGCACAGGGTGCCTGCCCCCCCCCCTCCCTTGATAACCACCGTTTGAGACGAATCCAACATCGGGACCCCACCTGAACCATTGTCGGATGCCTCCGAGCTGACAATTACGCTACTACTGCGCCACCGATCGCTATACGCGATGCAGTGTGCACAACTCATGCACACACATATACACGGATATGTGTATCTAAATTTTTTAATGGATCCATGAACAACGTTAAAGATACGTACATATATAGACAGTCGCATAGACATACAAAGACACACGTTTACAAAGATAAAGGTGCCCCGTATAGCCTGCACCGGATGTTGGGTCCAGTGTTGGTCACGTACAGACATTCGCATGAACAGACACGCACGGAGATCACACACATGCGCAGACACGTTGCACGCAGATACACACATGTACACAATTGCACCCACGTATACTCATGAACATACACGACTACACATGCGCCCACACACGTACACTGACACACATGCGCGCAGATGCTGTACATTGCACACACACATACACAACGAATGCTTGTACGCATGAACAAAGAAGGTGGACACACGCGTACACGTGCACACAGTCATGTGCACGCGTACACGTACACACCCAGACGCAGTACACACAAAAGACACATACTATGACGACTCACACACTCATATTTTGCATATCATATGTAACAAAGACAAAGATCACCTGTATAGCCTGAACCGATTGTTGGGGCAAGTGCTGCATGACACGCGGTAAAGAGGCTTTCGCAACAAATATCATCGATAATACAGGTTTTTTTTTTGGGTTAGATCTCGTAAATATATAAATGTGTCGTTAAACCCGCCACCACCCGATACAGACAACTAGTAAGGGTTGTCACGTAAACAGAACGTGGCCAATTCGTCACTAGGACAGCGCACCGGTGTGTTGGAGAGCAAATCCACAACATTTACAATCTGAGCACGACGTTTCGCCAGTGATTACAACGCTGATGAAGCGAGTTGTTATTACTGGCGAAACTTCGTACTCAGATTGTAAATGTTGTGGCTTTGCTCTCCAACACACAACCGGTGTTGCTGTACTAGTGTACTACACTATACACTACACTATACACTACACTACACGCTAGTGATGTACTAGTAACGAATTGACCACGTTCTGTTCACGTGACAAAACTTACTAATTGGCTGTGTCAGGTGGTGGCGGGGTTAACGACACATTTATTACACTGGTCAACACACTTTTTCTGGCATAAGGTATTCCAACGGGTTTGAAGGTAATTTTGGGGTGCTGATTCCAAATCTGGCATCAGTTTTTGTCTATCACATCAGGTTTTTGAGATATCATATATTGCATTTTCAATAAAAACTGCAGAAGAAAAATATTAAATAAATGTGGATATCTACATAAAATGATATTATAAACACACTATCCTAAAAACACAGCACCATATTTTAACACTAAAGCAGTCACTGACTCGCAACAACTTGCAATCATAAGTGACAGAGTTAATTTCGGGTAAAATCAATGAAAATGGGGTATGCCGATAGCATAAAAAATAAGATGTGATAGAGCAAATCTGAGATCAGATTTGGAATCAGCACCCTGAAATTAGTCTAGAACAGCTGCAAAAGTCCAGGCCAGAAAAAAAGTTATTTTTTTGTTGACCAGTGTTATTTTTACAAGATCTCACCCCAAAAAACCCCCTGTATTATGGGGCAAGTGCTGTGAGCAAGCACCTATTGGTGGGAAGGCCACGCCCGGCCGTCTTTGTCTCCCCAGTGGCGATATTTTTATTACACATCGTACGAGGTACTCATTTCATCTGTTTCTTCCTGGTTCACCAGTTCCACTGCTGGATAATTTTTTCCGCTGGTATTGCGATCGAAACGTCGTGGTATATTTGTTTGATTTTTATACCTACGTGACTTTACCGAAAGAACCAAAGAGTATGTACTCATTTGAGGCTGAGTCGACCTAGGGGACGACCAGGACTGGTTCAGAGCGGGAATCGAACTCTGTTCTCCGGGTACGTAGTTCAGTGCGCAGCGAACAGCGCATTCACCGCGACCACAGCGCGTGTGCCAGGCTCGGGGCACCTCGAGGCGCCGAGTGAAGTGTGCAAGGCTGGCCGCTGGCAAGAGGTCAGAGGGCAGGCACAGGTGTTCAGGGTTGGCTGACTCAGATTACAGGCAGATGCACCTCCCCGTGCTTCCCACTGCGCCAACACACGTATTGTGGTTGTTGTTGTTGTTTGACTTGCATCCCACTGGGATTTTTGCACAGCGTTGTGTGCGGTGCTTTTTTTCTGGAAGACTTTGCAGTTTTTTCCTGGATTTTTCTGTTTGCGCATAGTCACTTTAAGATGTTTTCTTGTTCATGTTTTTTTTTGTTTGTTGCGGTTGCACCCGATTCAAGAGCCGAATGGCTCACAGGGCTATACCTAATAAATGAAACTGAAACAAAGGCGAGGATCTCCCGTTGTAGGCGGCACACGAGGGGGTGGTGTGGGCAGCGGTGCTCACGTTCGCGACACACCGCATCGGGTAGTCATTTGAGGCCGAGTAGACCTGGAGGACGACCAGGACCGGTTCAAATCTTCGCCAATGAATATTGGTCGCGGGCGGGAATCAAACTCGGGTTGCAGCAGGGCTTGTAGGGCTTGCAGGGGCTTGTAGTACAGCGCGCTCACCACTACACTACCTCTCCCCACGATATATAAACAAAGCAAAGACAAAGATCCCCCGTATAGCCTGAACAGGCTGTTGGGGCAAGTGCTGTTAGCGAGCACCTATGAAGGCCGGAACGGCACACGAGGGGGTGGGTGGCTAGCACCACGCCCGGCCGCCTTTTTCTCCCCAGTGTCGAAGTTGACGACACATCGTACGAGGTACTCATTTGAAGCTGAGTCGACCTAGGGGAGGCCCAGGACCGGTTCAGAAAATCGTTACTGGTGTTGGCCGTGAGCGGGAATCGAACTCGGGCGGCCGGGTTCGTAGCGCAGCGTAGCGCTAACCGCTACGCCACCGCTCCCCAACACACACACAACAACAACAACAACTGCCATTCGCCACTAAGTGGCGGTGACGTCACCACGGCGCTTGTGCCAGGCCATGTGCACCTTGAGGCCACGTGAAGTGTCGAACGCCCGCTGGCAGGAGGTCACGGGGCAGACCCAGGTGCCACAGGTCGACTGACCGAGATGATTGAGATGACTGGCTGATGCACCACCTGTGCCCCCGACTGTGCCAACTTGCTGTGTTTTAGCCACCCGGCGCTCCGCTCGTTGACACACACACACAAAGACACACACAAAGACACACAGTTTCAGTTTTCAGTTTCATTTATTAGGTATAGCCCTGTGAGCCATTCGGCTCTTGAATCGGGTGCAACCGCAACAAACAAAAAACAAAAACATGAACAAGAAAACATCTTAAAGTGACTATGTGACTGGGTGCAAACAGAAACATCCAGGAAAAAACTGCAAAGTCTTCCAGAAAAAAAGCACCGTACACCACACAAAGACATACACACGCAAAGACACACACACACACAAAGACACACACAAAATACATACACACACGCAAAGACACACACACAAAGACACACACACACAAAGACACACACACAAAGACACACACACGCAAAGACACACACACACAAAGACACACACACAAAGACACACACATGCAAAGACACACACACACAAAGACACACACACACAAAGACACACACACACACACAAAGACACACACACAAAGATACACACGCACAAAAATACATACACACAAAGACACACACATACAAAGACACACACATACACAAAGACACACACACATAAAGACACACACACAGACACACACACATGCGCACGTGGAATGCACTCGTTCCTAACTGTGCCACTTTCCCGTGTGTCACGGCTGCCCGTGTCACAACGCGATGTGTGCCAGCCACCTTCTTGGTGGCGATTGGTGTCACAGGGGGCGGCCTCTCGCGGAAACGGCGGTGATCAGCGGTAACGTTGGGCGCTAGAGGCTCTGCGACCGAAACGTCGGCCAGGTTGCGCCGGGCCTCGCTTGAAAGCTAAGCGGGGTATGGAGCCTGTAGAGAGGGTTGCCATGGGCAACATCGGACGCAAAGAGACAAAGATCCCCCGTATGGCCTTCGACAGACTGTTGGGGCAAGTGCTGTTAGCGAGCACACGTGAAGGGCGGAACGACACACATGGAGGGGTTGGTGGCCAGCAACCACGCTCGGCCGCCTTTGTCTTCCCAGTGCGGAGGTTTACTCGCTGCAGCGGGTACCCATTTAAGGCCGAGTCGAGCGAGGGGAGGCCCAGAACGTGGTTCGGATAATCGTCACGGGTGCGACGATTTTCCGAACCAGGGGGGGAATCGAACTCTGCGGCCCGAGTTTCGTAGCGGAGTGCGCTAACCACTGCGCCACCGCTCCCCTCCCCCCTCCACACCTTGCAAACATGACTGCGGGTGGTCAGTAGAGGGCGTTGCAGCAAAATCCATTGTTGTACTGCACTATACTTCTATGCTCCAACGTCCGACCCGCGTTGACCAGTGTGGTGAAGTATGGTCAAATAGCCACCCATCCAGCAGTGGATTAACAGGGAATCAAGGGGTCATCCATTTAGAATGTACGCATGGAGGGAGGAGTGGGGGGGGGGGGTTAACCTAAATGCGTAGCTTAAGTATGGGGGGGTCTAAATTTCGATTTAAAGCTTTCGTGACTGCAGGGATTCATCTTCTTGGTTCTTTCGGTAAAGTCATCACGTAGAATGGAAATAATAAAATAATGAAATAAAACATAATAAGATATTCTAGATTTGAAGCTTTCGTGACTTGCAAGGATTCATATTCTTAGGTTTTTTCAGTAAAGTCACGTAGGTAAAACATCAAAATTAATAAAAATAAAATAAAACAAAAATCATGACGTTTCGGAGGCAACACAAGTCTCCGTCATCAGGTGGGACCGTCATAGCCGGATTAGCTGCATCAAGTGAGGCAATGATTCAAGATGTAATCCCTTAAAAAGCAAGTTGAGGGGGAGGAGAGGAGAGGGGGGAGCTCATCAGAATGATAAGATAATTCTCACGACGTTTCGGCCACAACGCAAGCAGCCGTCCTCAGGTGAAGACCAGGTCTGTCGGGGAGACAGAAGATATGGGGGGGTCTGACAATGTACGCAGAGGAAACGGGGGGGGGGTGGTGGGGGGTTGAAACCTCGATAATAATTTGTCTACATTGGCCTTCAAATGAGTTCGATAGCCCGGCGGTAGACTGATCCGTTTGCTTAAACACGTTCATATTATTAATCCTTGATCGTTTCTGCATGGATTAAATATCGGCCGTTCTGTAGGATTCGAGGGGGGGGGGGGTGTAAGGAGTCCGCGTGCGTACAGGGAGGGGGCGGGAGGGGTCAAGGTTTGACAGATTTTTTAGTAGCTACTAAATGGATGGGTCCCGAGCGAGATGTACATTGTTAACGTTACATGGATGTTGGCAATGATTGCATAATAATGACGGCAGGATTGTGGTATGATCCGATGATGATGATGACTGATGGTAATTGATGATGGTGATAACGATGGTGATGGTAACTGGTGAGTGTGATGATAACGACTGCGATTGCAATTTGTGAAAACGATTGATGGTGGTGATAACGATGATGATGGTAACTGATGGTAATTGATGATGGTGATAACAATTGATGGTGATGATAACGATGATGATGGTAACCATGGTGATTCATAACGAGGCACGATCAACCAGATTCAATCCACTGCTGCGTGAATCACAACGGAAATTATTATTTATTATAATGAATTATTAAAATGTATATATACACACACACACAATATCCGCAGTTACCTAATTGAATTAAAATTGCACGCGCGCCGGCTAATAACAATGTGTTTAAAAATACTCGATGGGAGCGAGGGGGCGGGGTTTGGGCAGAGATGGTGGGGGGAGGGGGATGGGGGGAGGGGTAGGGGGATGGGGGAGGGGTGGGGGGTAAATGAGGGCCTCAAGCCGAGCTGTAGTGACGTCAGCATCGTCGTCCTCGCTTTCACAAAACACCCACGCGCGAATACGCACTGCGAAAATCCGAGTTGACCACCACCACCACCTCCACGACCACCACCGCCACCACCCTCCCCTCGCCTCTCTCTCTCGCCATTCCCATCGCCTCTCTGAGATACCCAGGTGATAGTCGGACATTACCATTGTCATCATCGTCATCATTGGCAGCCACGGCCATCTCCACTGCTGGATGGATACGTGCCCAACGCACTATCACCAGCTCCCCTTCCCCCCACGCCCACTGGATGAGTTTTCTCGCTCGATCAGCACCGACATCCTTCGTGATGTATCAGCCGTTCCCTGTCTCTACTGCTGGATGGGGGAGACGTGGGGGAGGGGGGGGGTGTTTAAACCATAATTCACAATCGTTGGCGGTCAGTGCGGGAGCATAGATGTAGGAGCATAGTACAGTACAACAATTCATTTTGCTGCCATACCGTTGACCGCAATAGGAGCGGCACCTCCCACAACGTCACGTGGGATGTGCCTTAGCTTCCCAGATCGGGTGCATTCGGGGTGGGTGGGAGTGATGATTGTAATGTTCAATCCACTGCTGGATGAAGGCCTCCCCATGCAGCGTTGACCGATGAGGGGTGTTGAGCATTCTGGTCAAGTTCGGGTTGGTGAAGGTTGAGACCCATAGAGTTACACAGGGATTCATAGACTCACATAGAGATGCATAGAGACTCACATAGAGATCCATAGAGACTTACATCGAGATCCATAGAGACTCACATCGAGATCCATAAAGACTTACATCGAGATCCATAGAGACTCACATCGAGATCCATAGAGACTTACATCGAGATCCATAGAGACGCACATAGAGATCCATAGAGACTCACATCGAGATCCATAGAGACTCACATAGAGATCCATAGAGACTCACATAGAGATCCATAGAGACTCACATAGAGATCCATAGAGACTCACATCGAGATACAAAGAGACTCACATAGAGATCCATAGAGACTCACATAGAGATTCATAGAGACTTACATCGTGACCCATAGAGACTCACATAGGGATCCATAGAGATCCATAGAGACCCACATAGAGACCCATGTTTATTTTGGTTTATAAGAACTCAAGAGTAACGTGGGTCAAATGCTAAACTAAAAAAAATAAAACTATTATGCAAATTGCATCTCCGATTTGCTGAGTGAGAACCCGCCATACCGAGCTGGAAGGCTGCCAGGCAGTGAGCTGGTGCTGCGAACAGCTGTTCTACAATCCTCTATCCATTAAGATGTTTTCAGCCAATGAGTGGGTAGACTACCTTGCGGGAGGAACACCCGCAGAAATCCTGCGCGTGCGAGAGGGGGCAACGCTCTATCCCACGCTTCGCTGCTGCACTGCATTCTGCCGGCGAGCCCACGGGTGGAGGGAGGGAGCCATTCGTGCGGTTGTGTTCCATCAACCCTGCCTCCACCGTGACGCAATCACAGGGGGCCACCACCCCCACCACTACCACCAGGCGACGTTTCGGGCGACGGTCCCTTCTTGTTCTTCTTGTTCTTCTGACGAAACGACCCGCGGTGATCCTGGTGGCGCGACACGGGCCCCCGGCGCCGCGGGACGGAGAGTGAGCCCCCGGGCCCGAGTGTCGAATTCTCGCGATGAATATTGAATGCGGCCGCGATTAATGATGGATGAGTGGAACAGCGGTTGGGGGGGGGGGGTGCAGTGGACGAGGCACGTGTACGATTGTCCCCTTTCGTTATTATTTTTGAAAATTATTGTTTATCATTCTTGAACGCGTCTCGTCGCCTGGCCGCGCCGATGCTTTTGAAGATCCTGATGCGTCGTCTACCCCCGCCCAAGGGAATGAACCAGGCTCCAACGCTCCCTTGTGCTGCTTCGGAGATCCGTTCAACGAGAGCGGGCGTATAGGTGGCTGCAGGAAAATACAAATAATTAAATAGACGAGGCAATGCAAGCCCCAGTGTTGGTTGCGGTGACACGAGCCACCTCCCAGCAACACGTGCCTGGGTTCGATCCCGGCCACGGGCACAATCTCTCCTCCTATTCTGCACGAGTTTCCTTAGAGCCCTCCGCTTTCATTCCATAGCCCCCCCCCTAACATCCCCACCCGCCCACACAATATAACTGGCATCCACCAATGACGTCCAGTGCTGACTCAGAGAGAGAGAGAGGACGACTCAGAGAGACAGAGAGGAGGGGACGACTCAGAGGCGCGAGGAGGAGGAGGAACCACAGACGAGCGAGAAGGCAGCAGCAGCAGGAGCAGCAGCCAGGCGGCGTTGAGCAGTGTTCTCAACAATTGCCCACGCTCTGCGGCCCTCTGCGTATGAAGGTGTTTTCGCCCAATGAATGTTGAGTGTTTGTCTTCGCGCGTGAAGAAACCGGAGCACCCTGACAGCACTCGCACGTGCGAGGAGGCTTTTGCCACGGCACGTGCAGATGGAACAGATGGAGATTAATCCGCACTTTGCTGTCCCACCTTGGACCCGGCTCCTCCTTTCACAACCCATCTGCGCGGTGGTCCACCAACCCTGGCTGCTGCATCCACACGCAGTGGTGGATCAGAGGCAACCCACGTGCTTAGCCATCACTCCTCTGTTGATACATGTCCACGTGGACATGTATGTATGCGTGTGTGGGGAGCGGTAGTGTAGCAGTTAGCGCACTCCGCTATAAACCCGGCGAACCGAGTTGCGATTCCAACACCAGCGATGATTATCTGAACCGGTCATGGGCCTCCCCCCCTAGGTTGACTCAGCCTCAAATGAGTGCCTGGTGCGGTGTGTACAACATCGCCAGTGGGGAGCGAAAGGCGATCCGGGCGTGCGTTGTGTAGGTGCTACTCGCTAACATCACTTGCCCCAACAGCATGTTACGGCTATACGGGGGATCTTTGTCTTTGCGTGAATATACATATGAAACGGTGTCCACGCATATATTAATCCCCGTAGCGACGAGGGTTTTTTTTAGCTTGGCTGCATGGCATGCGATGTCTCCCACGTGATGTCTCCCTCGCCCGATTTGACCCTCGCCTCAGGCGCGGTTAATTCAAGTGCCGTGACTCTCTCACATTGCCTGCCGCTGCTATTCCCACGACTTGCTTCATTATTCCAGGATTTTCACGAGTAATGTAGTAATATTCTTCGCGATAGTACTGTAGGTAAAAAATAAAATAAAAAATTAATTAAAGTAATGATATAAATAAAATAATAAATCACGACGTTTCGGATGCAAACAGTGATACAGTAAATTTGGCTGTGACGGTCCCACCTGATGACGGAGACTTGTGTTGCCTCCGAAACGTCGTGACTTATTATTTTATTTATATTACTACTTTTATAACATTTTAATTTAATTTTTTACCTACGTGACTTTATCGAAAAAGCCTAAGAGTATATGAATCCTTGCAGTCACGAAAGCTTTAAATCTAGAAGTACGGTCTAAGTAATTATTCCAGGGGTCAGAGGTTAGAATCGATGACCCCGCGCCGGCAGTTGAAATCGTAAGGGCACATTTTTGTTCTCAAATCAGAATCGTTTGAATATTTATTTATCACATACTCTTTGGTTCTTTCGGTAAAGTCACGTAGGTATAAAATGAAATAAATAGCAATATTTATTCTCGAGGAATCCGATGATCTGCGAAGCTCTCGTATCACGGATGCCCAGTAAGGGGCACGCGGTTAGCAGTCGACTCGTTGCCGGCAGTCGTTAACCCTCTATCACGTGACCCTTAACTCTCTATCACGTGACCCTTGACCCTCTATAACGTGACCCTTAACCCTCTATCACGTGACCCTTAACCCTCTATCACGTGACCCTTAACCCTCTATCACGTGACCCTTAACCCTCTATCACGTGACCCATAACTCTCTATCACGTGACCCTTAACCCTCTATCACGTGACCCTTGACCCTCTATAACGTGACCCTTAACCCTCTATCACGTGACCCTTAACCCTCTATCACGTGACCCTTAACCCTCTATCACGTGACCCTTAACCCTCTATCACGTGACCCTTAACCCTCTATCACGTGACCCTTAACCCTCTATCACGTGACCCATAACTCTCTATCACGTGACCCTTAACCCTCTATCACGTGAACCTTAATCCTCTATCACGTGACCCTTAACCCTCTATCACGTGACCCTTGACCCTCTATCACGTGACCCTTAACCCTCTATCACGTGACCCTTAACCATCTATCACCTGACCCTTAACCCTCTATCACGTGACCCTTAACCATCTATCACCTGACCCTTAACCCTCTATCACCTGACCCTTAACCCTCTATCACGTGACCCTTAACCCTCTATCACGTGACCCTTAACCCTCTATCACGTGACCCTTAACCCTCTATCACGTGACCCTTAACCCTCTATCACGTGACCCTTAACCCTCTATCACGTGACCCTTAACCCTCTATCACGTGACCCATAACTCTCTATCACGTGACCCTTAACCCTCTATCACGTGAACCTTAACCCTCTATCACGTGACCCTTAACCCTCTATCACGTGACCCTTGACCCTCTATCACGTGACCCTTAACCCTCTATCACGTGACCCTTAACCATCTATCACCTGACCCTTAACCCTCTATCACCTTACCCTTAACCCTCTATCACGTGACCCTTAACCCTCTATCACGTGACCCTTAACCCTCTATCACGTGACCCTTAACCCTCTATCACGTGACCCTTAACCCTCTATCACCTGACCCTTAACCCTCTATCACCTGACCCTTAACCCTCTATCACCTGACCCTTAACCCTCTATCACCTGACCCTTAACCCTCTATCACGTGACCCTTAACCCTCTATCACGTGACCCTTAACCCTCTATCACCTGACCCTTAACCCTCTATCACGTGACCCTTAACCCTCTATCACGTGACCCTTAACCCTCTATCACGTGACCCTTAACCCTCTATCACCTGACCCTTAACCCTCTATCACCTGACCCTTAACCCTCTATCACGTGACCCTTAACCCTCTATCACGTGACCCTTAACCCTCTATCACGGGACCCTTAACCCTCTATCACGTGACCCTTAACCTCTATCACGTGACCCTTAACCCTCTATCACCTGACCCTTAACCCTCTATCACGTGACCCTTAACCCTCTATCACGTGACCCTTAACCCTCTATCACCTGACCCTTAACCCTCTATCACGTGACCCTTAACCCTCTATCACGTGACCCTTAACCCTCTATCACGTGACCCTTAACCCTCTATCTCCTAACCCTTAACCCTATATCACGTGACCCATAACCCCCTATCACCTGACCCTTAACCCTCTATCACGTGACCCTTAACCCTCTATCACCTGACCCTTAACCCTCTATCACGTGACCCTTAACCCTCTATCACGTGACCCTTAACCCTCTATCACGTGACCCATAACCCTCTATCACCTGACCCTTAACCCCCTATCACGTGACAGGTCGCGTTCCGTGGGGTAAAGTGTTTGTGTCTCCCACCTCTTACAGTAGTTCCCGCTTCAATGGAATAGAGAGAGAGAAAGAGAGGGTGAGGGCCAAGATGCCCTCTCTTGAGTGGACTTTTCCGCCGCGGCAGTGGGCGTGAGAAAGCACTTTCAGGGCTGCGCCTTTATTATTCGAAGCTAGTTGAGCCCTCGTTCCTGGGCAGCAGGGGAGGGGGGGGGGGTGTTGCTTGACCATACTTCACCACTCTGGTCAGTGCGGATCGGTAGGGAGTTGTCCCCTATCCGGTAGAGCTACTCGGGTCTGCGAGGTTGTTGTAGGCACATCATGTGCCCATCGGAGGTTACTATGAGCAACGGTTGGCCACATCATCCAGCGGTGGATTGGACACAGCTCATGTTGACGACGATGACCTCATCGTCGACGTCGTCATCGTCACAGTGGCGAGGCAGTGACACGTCTCCTTGCCGGTTGGCTAAGTACGGCGCGAAAGAAGTTCAACGTGCACACCATTCAAACCACGCCAGATTTCCACGCAGCCGGATCTGTCAATATCAGAGGCTGCCTTGTTTCTATCTGCGCCGTGTCTCATCGCGCGTGGCATTTATGTGCCATGAAGAAGGGCCATATCCCGAAACGTTGCCTATCACATATGCACACGTACCCTTCCAAGGCCACCACGTTATTGACACGGAAAGTGTCACGTGTCGATTCTCTATCGCAAGCGGAATCGCGAGCGGGGAATCGCGAGCGGTGAATCGTGAGCAGGGAATTGCGAGACGCTGCTGGGGGAGATGCGAGCAGGGGGGTGAATTTGAGGTGAACTCATCCACGCGTGGGGTGAGACTCGGCCTGCCCCGGGACCTTCGCCTCTCTTGACCGTCGGGGATGTATTTAGATGCATCGTTATCGATTGCTCCGCCTTGTGCTGAATCGATTCGAGGTCGTAGTTAGAATCGGCTGTTGCGATTTTTGATTATGAATATCGCCCCCCCCCCACCAACTCCTCCACCCCCCCCGACCTCACGTCCCATCGCGCCGCGCGAGGAGCCCCGAGCGCATTCCGGGTTCCGGTTCATCTCTCTCTCTCATCTCCCTCCTGGTCATCTCTCTCATCTCTCTCTCATCTCCCCATCTCCCTCCTGGTCATCTCTCTTACATCTCCCTCCTGCTCATCTCTCTCTCATCTCCCTGTCCCTCCTATTCCTCTTAGTCCAACCTCTCCTATTCCCATGTCCTCTCTGCCTCTGCGGTTCCTCTCTGCCTCTCTCCCGACCCTCTCCGATGTCTCTCGCGCTTCACGCGCTCTCATCTTTGCTCCTCTCTCCCCTTAATTGCTCGCTCTCCCGTCGCTCTCTCCTCTCTCTCTTTTTTTACGATCAGAGGAAACCGGAAGATGCTCGGTGTAGTCGGCACTTTGCTTCGCTCATCATTTCGTTTTTTTTGTTTTTTTCAATGTGCCCAACCCCCCCCCCCCCCCCCCCCCCTGTTTAAATGAAAGATTTCACAAAAGATGTCACGCTCTGCTCTCATCCTTCATACCCCTTCCCTCTCTCTTTCTACCCCCTCTCTCTACCTCCCCCCTCTCTCCCTACTCTATGTCTATGTCCCCCCTGTTTTCTATGTACATATTTGGATTTTTTTTTTACAAGTGCTGCATCTGCACCCAGCCCTTCTCGTAGTCCCACGGCCTCCGACGGGTAGCTCAGCTCTGCACGCAGAGCTCCCCGTCTTCTGCCACCGAGCACACGGCCTCCTCCAACGCCCACTGCTCCTCTCCCCGTCCTTACCCTGTCCTGAGAGGAACGCGCACGCACAAAGACAAAGTTCCCCCTCCTTGTGTAGCCTTTTACAGATTGTTGGGGCAAGTGCAGTTAGCGAGCACCATTGAAGGCCGGCACGGCACACGAGGGGGTGGTGTGGCCAGCACCACGCCCGACCGCCTTCGTCTCCCCCCCCACCCCCACTATACGGACCAGACGTTACTTGAAGCAGGGATCTCTGCGGCAGCTCTGTGATGCCCACTTCTGCGGGCCGTTCTCTTGACGCTCTTCGTACTTCGCGAGATTTCCGAAAGCAGATTCGTGGTTAAATTGTGGACAATAACAATGCAGTTCGGTAGATCGCGCGCACACACACAGACGGCCGTGCATGCTGGGCGTTCTTTCGCACCGTACGCAGGCCAAACCGTGCCAAGCGGAGGTGCGACTATGGTCATCTAATCAACGCAACGGGCCGTATATTCAACCCATAGAGACACGCAGACATACAGAGAGACGCACACAGACCCATAGAGGTACACACAGACCCATAGAGGTACACACAGACCCATAGAGGTACATAGATATCCATTAAGGACAAGCAACAGTCATGTTAATTCAGGCCATGTAACCCAGAGGGTGGACCAAGGCCTTAATTATAATAAATATTGGGGGGGGGGGGGGGGGAGACACATACATAGAGATACATAGAGACTCATAGAGATACATAGAGATACATAGAGACACATAGAGACACACTAAAGACACAAGCCACAGTGTTGCGACTGTGGCCACGTGACCCACACTACGGACCGCGCAGTGAGCCCACTGCGATCTGAGCGCTCTTTCAACGGAGGAGGAACAGCGACACGACACGAACTCTCCGTCTCTGCTGAAGCTGTCTCATGCTGCTCAGCAGCAGCAGGACCTCGACATTGGTATCGAGCTTCTGAGCAAAATTGCTGTCATCAATAACAACAATGCGACCAAAATAATACGAATTATTATTCATCCTCCTGGTTTCTGTTGTTCTGTCCGGCAACGGGCAAGTGACTCACGCTGCCGGATACCCGAGAAGAGGGAACGGGCGTCACCACCCAGAGCTCACTCGAATATCGCTGAACGCGCGTGTGTGTGAGTGTGTGTGTGTGGGAGCGGTAGTGTAGCGGTTAGCGCGCTGCGCTATGAATCTGGCGACCCGTGTTCGATTCCCGCTCACGGCTAACACCAGTGACGATTATCTGAACCGGTCCTGGGCCTCCCCTAGGTCGACTCAGCCTTAAATGAGTACCTGGTGCGGTGTCGCAAACATCGCTACTGGGGAGACAAAGGCGGTCGGGCGTGGTGCTGGTCACCCACCACCCCCGTGTACCGTTCCGGCCTTCATAGGTGCTCGCTAACAGCACTTGCCCCTACAGTCTGTTAAGGCTATAAGGGGGATCTTTGTGTGCGAGTGTGTGTGCGAGTGTGTGTGTGCGAGTGTGTGTGCGAGTGTGTGCGAGTGTGTGTGTGTGTGCGAGTGTGTGTGTGTGTGCGAGTGTGTGTGTGTGTGCGAGTGTGTGTGTGTGTGCGAGTGTGTGTGTGTGTGCGAGTGTGTGTGTGTGTGCACACGTGAGCGAGTGTGTGTGTGTGCGAGTGTGTGTGTGTGTGAGTGTGTGTGAGTGTGTGTGTGAGTGTGTGTGCGAGTGTGTGTGTGCGTGTGTGTGCGTGTGTGTGCGTGTGTGTGTGTACGCGTGTGTGTGCGAGTGTGTGTGTGTACGCGTGTGTGTGCGAGTGTGTGTGTTGCGAGTGTGTGTTTGTGTGTGTGCGAGTGTGTGTGCGAGTGTGTGTGTGTGTACAAGTGTGCAGGTGGCTGTGTGTGTACGAGTGTGTGTGTGTGTGTGTGCGAGTGTGTGTGTGTACGAGTGTGTGTGTGCGTGCGAACGGTGGCGCAGCGGTTAGCGCGCTGCGCTATGAACCCAGCAACCCGGGTTCCATTCCCGCTCGGGGCCAACACCAGTGACGATTATCTGAACCGGTCCGCGGCTTCCCCTAGGTCGACTGAGCCTCAAATGAGTACCTGTTGCGGTGTGAAAACATCGCTACTGGGGAGACAAAGGCGGCCGGGCGTAGTGCTGGCCACCCACCCCATCGTGTGCCGTGCCGGCCTTCATTAGGTGTGCTACTCGCTAACAGCACTTGCCCCGACAGCTTGTTAAGGCTATACGGGGGATCTTTGTCTTTGTGGCGTCTGGGTTCGTGTCCCGAGCACGCTGCTGCCTCAGCATCCGGTGCCAGAGGGAGAGGAGAGATCACAGAAGAGGAATATGCAGCCACCTTCCTTACGAGGAAGCGAATTCGGTTGAACGGAAGAAAGTCATTATCGTCGTCGTCATTGTCATCATCATTGTTTACGATCAATATATCATTCAATAAGAGCGGGGGGGGGGGGGGGCTCAAAGATCAGAACATTGTCGTCTGTGCTTTTCTATGTAAGTCTATGGGTCCCTATGCAAGTCTATGGGTCTTTATGTAAGTATATGGGTCTCTATGGAAGTCTATGGGTCTCTATGTAAGTCTATGGGTGCCAATGTAGGTCTATGGGTCTCTATGTAAGTCTGTGGGTCCCTATGTAAGTCTATGGGTCTCTATGCAAGTCTATGGGTCTCTATGTAAGTCTGTGGGTCCCTATGTAAGTCTATGGGTCTCTATGTAAGTATATGGGTCCCTATGTAAGTCTATGGGTCTCTATGTAAGTCTATGGGTCTCTATGTAAGTCTATGGGTGCCAATGTAAGTCTATGGGTCTTTATGTAAGTCTATGGGTCTCTATGCAAGTCTATAGGCCTCTATGCAAGTCTATGGGTCTCTGTGTGAGTATATGGGTCCCTATGTAAGACTGTGGGTTCTCTATGCAAGTCTATGGGTCTCTGTGTGAGTATATGGGTCCCTATGTAAGGCTGTGGGTTCTCTATGCAAGTCTATGGGTATCTATGTGAGTCCATGGGTCTCCGTGTGAAATCCATGGGTGTCTGTGTCAGTCTATGGGTCTCTGTGTGAGTCCATGGGTCTCCGTGTGAAATCCATGGGTGTCTTTGTCAGTCTATGTGTCTCTGTGTGAGTCCATGGGTCCAGTCATAGACAGAGGATATGAAAAAGGTCTGGAGCCTGAATTTGAATTGGGGGACGGGGTTTCCCAGACTGTGGGGGCAGCAGAGAAGAATGAGCAACCCCCTTCATAGAAGAGCATGACAAAAACTGATCATCATCATCAGCAGCAGCAGCCACTATCAATCCACTGCTGGGTGAAGGACTTACATAAAGACGATATCGCCATCTCTCACCATGCTGCTGATGTTGTCATTTTAATTTTTGTAAATATAAAAAAAAAATCGACGAATATTGTGAGCGTGCACACTCACTACTCCGCCTTTGTACGCATGCTCGTCGAACTTCTTTCGCACCGTACGTAGCCGACCGTGCTTTTATCGGCCGCTCGCTAACCTTTGATGTGTCCGCACGCCGCTGCAGGTCGCTTCCAATCTCCTCGCTCAAGTGGCCGCTGCTGTGACCGGCGACTGCCGGACCGACGAGGGCGGTGGTGGTGGTGGTCGTGGTGGTGGTGGTGGTCGTGGTGGTGGTCGTGGTGGTGGTGGTGGTCGTGGTGGTGGTGTTGGCAAAGACGACGACGAAGACGAGAAAGACCGAAGGACGAGCCGATGCCGCCGCCGGCCCGAGCCTCGGCAACGCTCGGAGCATGAACGAGGACGTCTCCAACTTATCGGCGCGCCTCTCCCCCTCGGCCGCGATGATCATGGAGGGCTCCATCGACGGCAGCAACTCCTCCTCGTCCCTGGCCGCCGCCTCCGTGGTGCCCAGCTTCTCGTCGGTGAACCCGTGGGACGTGGCGCTGTGCGTCACGGGCTCACTCATCGCGTGCGAGAACGCCGTGGTCGTGGCCGTGATCGTCCACTCGCCCGCGCTGCGCGAGCCGATGTTCCTGCTCATCGGCAGCCTCGCCACGGCCGATCTCCTCGCGGGCCTGGGACTCATCTTCTACTTCGTTTTCCAGTACGTGTACCAGTCGGACGCGTCGAGCCTGGTGAGCGTCGGCCTCCTGGTCGCCTCCTTCTCCGCGTCCGTGTCCAGCCTGCTGTCCATCACCATCGACAGGTACCTGTCGCTCTACTACGCGCTCACCTACCACTCGGAGAGAACAATGTCGTGCACCTACATCATGCTCGCCACCACGTGGGGCGCGTCGATGGTGCTCGGCGCGTTGCCCTCGCTCGGCTGGAACTGCCTGCGCGACTTCGCCTCGTGCAGCATCATCCGGCCGCTCACCAAGAACCACGTGGTCTTCCTCTCCGTCACCTTCCTCTTCGTGTTCGCCATCATGCTGCAGCTGTACGCGCAGATCTGCAAGATCGTGTGCAGGCACGCGCAGCAGATCGCCGTGCAGCACCACTTCCTCGCCACGTCGCACTACGTGACCACCAAGAAGGGCGTCTCGACGCTTGCCATCATCCTGGGCACCTTCGCCGCGTGCTGGATGCCCTTCTCCATCTACAGCCTCATCGGCGATCTCAGCTTCCCCAGCGTCTACACGTACGCCACGCTGCTGCCCGCCACCTACAACTCGGTCATCAACCCCATCATCTACGCGTTCCGCAACCAGGACATCCAGAAGGCGCTGTGGATCTTGTGCTGCGGGTGCCTCTCCACCAACGTGCCTTTCCGCGCGAGGACACCCAGCGACGTTTGACCGCTGCCTGCCCTGCCCTGAGCCCGCGCGCGCGCGCCCCACCACCCGCCCCGTTGTGCGGGTGGTGGTTGCGTTGGTAGTGGTGGTGGTGGCCACTTTGGTTGTCAAAGTGAGGAGTGGAGGTGGTGGTGGTGGTGGTGGTTGTGAGTCTGTCTGCCTCTCAACGTGTGATGGCTGCTGCTACTGCTGCTACTGGTGGTGGTGTAGTTGTGGGTGGTGGCCAGTTTGTTTCTCAACGTGAGAACGACTGCGTGGCTGTCAACGTGAGGACCCGTGGTAGTGGTGGTGGTGGCACTGCTGATACTGCGCCCGGTGACTCACATTCTCAGCGTGAGAGCTGCATGGTGGTGAGTCAAAGTCTTCTCCCCCCCACGGGAACGCTGTGTGACACGTGTGCCCCACGGACGGACGGAAGGACACACGAGCCAGGAGAGAGAGAGAGAGAGGTGGAGCGATGGGCGGAGAGAGAGACGCGCACACACACACACGATGCCACGGTCACTCTCTCAAACTCCTCGGTGGCGTCACGCTGCCAATGACTCACCCAGCGGATGATGGCGCAACAGATGCCCAGGCTGCTCCTTCACGACACTGAGGGGGCCTCGGAGGTGCAACCTTGAGCGTGGCGTCGTCGTGGTCGATGTTTTATTTTTTAAAGAGTCGTCCTGCTCCAAAAACAAAACAATAAACGAGCGCGCCCATCGGATGGACACAAAAATATCAAGAAATGTAACGAAACGAAACGCGCCGAATTCAAGAGCAGCGCGAGCGAAACAATCTCGGAGTGCAGCTGCGCACACCTCTCGCCGTGGAATATTTATTTATATAATGTCATTGCATATTTATTGATTTATTTGCTTACCCAATTGGGTAGACCGCGGACTCCCTCTCTTGAAGTGGCGGTGAACACGCGGATTCACCCACGTGCACTCCACGCGCTCCACGTACTGCCACGTGATCCGTGCGTCCCACGTGTGTTCCACGTGCGTCCCACGTGTACCACGTGCGTCCCACGTGTACCACGTGCTCCACATGGTCCGTGCGCTCCGTGTGCACTGGATGGGTGAGGGGGGAGGACGTGGCTTTGTTGTTGAGTGGTCGCTGCTGTCTCTCACAGTCCCGCGTCTCGAGTGAAAATCCGCAGACACGATTTCGCATGTTTGTTGTTGTTGTTGTGGTGGTGGTGGCGTTGTTAGCAAACAAACAAAAAAAAAGCAGGGCATGATTGTGATACTGCAGCCTGTGTCTGTGAAATTGTGGATCTTGGGGGGGGGGGGGGGGGGCGCGGGGAAACTAGTATCGGACAAAAACAAGTCCGGACGTTTCTAGATTTTTTTATTTTTCTGGACGATGAACGGTGCTGGGTTCGAGGCGGGTTTTCCATACATCGCGCGGAGTCAGTGCAGATAATTTATTTTGTTTTAAATCATCTCGAGCCTCCTGTAAATCACGTGACTGCTGTGTGGCCACCCCCCACTCCTAACCCCTCCCTTAGGAGTGGAGGGTGGGGGGGTTGACCATACTTCACCACGCTGCTGATCAGTGGGGGTAGATGCATGCCGAGGTGGAGCACATACGACGTGTAGAGCATAGCAGTGCAGTACAACAACCGTGGCGTTCGGCCGCAAGGACTGCTCTCCGCTGATTCCACAGAACTTAGCCCCTCCTCCCTCGGCAGCCTATAATACCTGGTATTGCCACGCGGTGTTGGGTGTTAATGGGGACCACGAGAGCAATTAAAATGTAACAGGAACACTCGCGGAGCCACTGAAACCTTTCTTTTTTGCGTGACCACGCAGGGGAGAGACCACAGCACGAAACCGGCCACAACCCAGACCTCCTGCCTCGTGATGCTTGTCTCAAGGTCAAGTGGTCACAGTAGACTTACACGAAAACGATGTGGTCCATACTCTTTGGTTGTTTCGGTAAAGTCACGTAGGTAAAAAAATTAAATAAATGAAAACAACTGATGACGGACGCTTGTGTTGCGCCCGAAACGTCGTGATTTAATTTAGTTGTTTTCATTTATTTTATTACATTTTTTTCCTTACGTGACTTTACCGAAAAAAACAAAGAGTATGAATCGTTGCAGTCACGAAAGCTTCAAATCTAGAAACGATACAGTCTAGTTTGTATGGTACCAGGTTAAGGCCACACTTGAGCTACTTGGCGCTTTTTTTTGGGGGGGGTGTTTTCTTTTCTTTCAGAAGCCGTGGCAAATGATCGCCCAGCGAAAGTGGATTATCGCCACCGACACTTTGATTCGTGGTCGCGATTCGAGCTCAGGAGGTCCCCGTGGTGGAGACGCGGTCTCTACGCGTCCCGGTAGATTTTCGCCAGTTTTTTTTAAGTGTCTCTCATGTTAGTCCTGTAGTTCACATTGCGAGGAGTGGTGGAGTGGTGGCGCAATGGTTAGCGCATTGTACAGGGTGCTTAAAAAAATATTAACACTTCTGAGAATTTGCAACAACGCCGAAATAAATGTACCGCCTCCGAGCTCTGGAGAGAACCTGTGAGAGGATCCCAGGCACGCGTTGACAACGCTGGCGAACACGTGGAGACTCTCTTTGACTTTCTAAAGCTGTGAACATTACATTTGTTATCATGTTACAGTGCATTATCCGTTCGTTTCCAATAACGATAGTCCCATGTAAGTGTTTACATTTTGATTGAAAGCTTTCGTGACTGCAGGGATTCATATTATTGGTTCTTTCGGTAATGTCACGTAGAAGGGAAATAATAATAATAAACATATAAAAAAATTTAAATTCTCACGACGTTTCGAATGCAACACAAGCAATCATCGTCAGGTGTGAAATCCACAGCAAGAAATGTTATTATTTCCCTTCTACGTGACTTTACCGAAAGAACCAAGAATATGTTTACATTTTGTTGAAGCACCCTGTAGTGTTAACCTTCCGGTCTGAGTTCGATTGCTTGCCACGGCTAACATCAGTGGCGAGCAATACCTGAACTAGTCCTGGATGTCAACCCACACTTGACCAGCGTGGTGAAGTATGGTCAAACAAACATCGCCCAGAGCCATCAGCGGATTGACAGAAGTGGCTGTGTGCATTCAAAACAACAGACCAATGAGACGTCAACACGGCTCTCTCTCGCTCTCTTCAATTGCGTGCAAGAGTTAGGCCACATAACCCCCTAACGGAAACCCTTCTTGTAGCGGTGCCGTGCCCAAGCAATTGCAGGGCTGCGCCTTGACCTTTTACATTGGCGATTAGGTCGGGCGAGGAGATGTTAACTACCTCGCCTGGTATGCAGGAGGTCGTAGGTTCGATCCCGACCCTGACGCCTGCTGCTGTATATTTGGAGTTTGCGTGTCTCTCGCTCTCTCTCTCCCCGTGGTCGCGTGGATTTTTTTCTCTGGGTCCTCCGGGTTTTCCTCTCCGCATTAAAAAAATCAACAGCACTGCTGTAGGTGTCCACGTGACCATAAGACAATTTGGTTGTGATCGCCAAGGTTCGCTACTGAAAAAAATTGCTTATAGAGCTCAAGTCAGCCTTACCTGGTAAATAATTATAATAAATATCTTGATTTGAAGTTTTCGTGATTGCAAGGAATCATACTCGTTGGTTCTTTCGGTAAAGCCACGTAGGTAGAAAAATTATGAAATAAAGCAAAAAAATAATATTTCACGACGTTTCGATCGCAACACAAGCGGTGAAAAAATAATATGGCAGTGGAACTGCTGAACCAGCGAGTAAATACATAAATAGTTTAAGTATTCAGTTGCTTTAAAGTGTTGCGAGTAACATTTAATCGCCATCGCCGCTGCTCTCGTTTGGGGCAAAAAAAAAAGAAAAAAAAGCCTCGTGGCGAACCCGCCCACACATCTGATGACGTCACCCGAGTGACGTCACAACAGCGAATCTATGAATAAATTAAAGTCGATTCCACGTGCTCGCTCGACAGAGCACGACGCTCCTCTGCGCGCGTGGGAGCGGTGGTGCAGTGGTTAGCGCGCTGCCCTAGGAACCCGGCGATCCGAGTTCGATTCCCGCTCACGGCCAACACCAGTCACGTTTATTTGAACCGGTCCTGGGCCTCCCCTAGGTTGACTCAGCCTCAAATGAGTACTTTGTGCGGTGTGTAAGCATCGCTGCTGGGGAGACAAAGGCGGCCCGGCATGGTGCTGGCCGCCCACCCCCCTCGTGTGCCGTTCCGGCCTTCATAGGTGCTCGCTAACAGCACTTGCCCCTACAGTCTGTTAAGGCTATACTGGGGAGGGGATCTTTGTCTTTGTACAGAGTGTGTATAAAATGTATATCTCAGATCTATTCATATCACGAGGCGAGACATTTCAGGTTCACGGCGGTCTAAGTAGTGTTTTTCACGGTTTTGCTTTTTGCAGTTTTATTTTGTTGTGGCTGGGAGCGGAGTGGCTCCCTCCTCGTCATCGCGTGGGGTGCAGCCGCAACGCGTCATCGACATCCCCCCCCCCCACTACCCCCCCCCCCCACTACCAGAATATATATTCGTGTTCGTGACAATACGGGCTTAATTTAATTGTTATCCTTCCCTTGTACCTCCGATTAGCACGGTTGGCTACGTACGATACGAAAGAAGTTCAACATACACACACGTACGGTCCCGGAACCCTTCCCCGTTATTTCCATGAGCAAGATCAAATTTCTATTTACAGCGTCCTGAAGCGATCGATAATAATTCTTCTTTGTAAGTTATACAACAACAACAACATCAACAATCACAGGAATGTAGAATGCCAATTGATGGAACGCACAATCGATAGAAGCTGGTGTGCTTCGTGCAGGACTCAGCTGAGATGGCGCGCCCCGGTAGCTTTCCTGCGGAAGCGGCAGCAGTAGCAGCAGCAGTAGCAGCAGCTACAGCATTAGCAGCAGTAGCAGCAGCTGCAGCAGCAATAGCAGCAGCTACAGCAGTAGCAGCAGCTACAGCAGCAGCAGCTACAGCAATAGCAGCAGCTGCATCAGTAGCAGCAGTAGCAGCAGCAGCTACAGCAGCTACAGCAGCAGCAGCTGCAGCAGCAGTAGCAGCAGTAGCAGCTGCAGCAGCAACTGCATCAGTAGCAGCAGCAGCTGCAGCATTAGTAGCAGCTGCAGCACCTACAGCAGCAGAAGCAGCAATAGCTGCAGCTGCAGCAGTACCAGCAGCTGCAGCACCTACATCAGCAGAAGCAGCAGCAGCAGCAGTAGTAGCAGCAGTCGCAGCAGAAGCAGCAGCAGTTGCAGCACCTACAGCAGCTGCATCAGCTTCAGCAGCAACTGCAGCAGTAGCAGCAACTGCAGCAGTAGTAGCAGTTTCAGCAGCAGTAGCAGCAGCAGTAGCAGCTACAGCAGTAGCAGCAGCAGCTTCAACTGCAGCAGCAACAGCAGACCACAAAGGGAAGTCAACATTTGTTTTAGCACGGCTGTTTGGATTCCACGTGCTGAGCTGGTGACAGTCTCGCGTTAAACACGCGTATATTTACTTAGAATGTCGTCACAGGTCCGACACGTTGTCAAAATCACCGCCCGTTGCATGGGGTGGTAGCAATCTTCGTAGGCACAATTCTGCGTTCTCCCCTCCTACTGCTGCTCGTCCTGCCGTCAGCTGGGGACGTGCAGGCCACGCTCCAACTGCACCCACGCGATCTCGAGGAGGCCAATTCTCGCGTTATTGAAACCGCTTCTCCGTCTGTCAGTGAACCGTATTTCATTATTTGTGTTTGTTTAACACCGTCATCATCATCAAACAGCATCAACAACAACAACAACCGACAGGCGACGACAACAACTAACGACAAAACAAAAGTGACCTTAAAGAAAACCTCAACAACAACGACAACGATCCCGTCACGAACGACCCTTGATTTATTTTGTTCCGATTTAAAGCTTTCGTGACTGCAGGGATTCATCTTCTTGGTTCTTTCGGTAAAGTCACGTAGAAGGGAAGTAATAAAATAATAAAAATAAAACATAATAAAATAATTCTCACGACGTTTCGGCCACAACGCAAGCAGCCGTCATCAGGTGAAAACCAGGTTTTCATTATTTTATTATGTTTAATTTTTATTATTTTATTACTTCCCTTCTACGTGACTTTACCGAAAGAACCAAAAGATTATTTTGGTCCCTTTGTAAAACGTCGCCGCTTTGAGATCGTGAACGCTGTAAGCCCCCCCCCACCCCCCCCATGTGCTTGCGTGGGGTAGTAATCAGATTTCACTCATTGGCCGCTATTCATGAGACGCGCTGGGGACACGCGTTTAGTGGTGCGAGCTTAATTGAGTCTCGTCCTTCGCGGAGAAGAGATCACATTACTGCCCCGCGTGATGTGATTTTACTTCGCTCGCGTTCCCCTCTCTCTCTCTGTGTGTCTCTTTCTCTGTGTGTGTCTCTCTTGCTGTGTGTGTCTCTCTATGTGTGTGTGCCTCTCTCTCTCTCTGTGTCTCTCTCTGTCTCTTTCTCTGTGTATGTCTCTCTTTCTGTGTGTCTCTCTCTCTCGCTGTGTGTGTATCTGTGTGTGCGTCTCTCTCTCTCTCTGTGTCTCTTTCTTTGTGTGTGTCTGTCTCTCTCTCTCTCTCTGTCTCTTCCTCTGTGTGTGTCTCTCTCTGTGTGTCTCTCTGTGTGTGTGTGTCTCTCTCTGTGTGTGTCTCTCTCTGTGTGTGTGTCTTTTCTCTGTGTGTCTCTCTCTTTATGTGTGTGTCTCTCTCTCTCTCTCTCTGTCCATCTCTCTCTGTGCGTCTGTCTCTCTGTGTCTCTCTCTGTGTGTGTGTCTCTTTCTCTCTGTGTGTGTCTCTCTTTCTGCGTGCAAAGACACGCACCGGCGAACGATGCACAGACAAAGATACTCACACACACACACACCTCCCCGCGCCTCCGAATAGCGTGGTTGGCCACGTGCGGAGCGAACGAAGTTCAACATGCATGGCACAGAAACAGATGCATTACAGAGACACACAGACAGAGAATGCAAGGACTAAGATCCCCCCTACAGACTTTGACAGACGTGTTGGCGCTGTTAGACAGCACGCGAATACACACGCACACACACGTATACACTTACAGACACACAGGCACGCATAGACACAGGACATATACGGTACACAAACACCAGAGACACACGGACACAGCACATACAGCAACACAGACCAACGCATGCATACAAACACCCACAAAGACAAAGGATCCCTCGTGTAATCAGCACAGACTGTTGGGGCAAGTGCTGTTAGCGAGCACCCACAGACAGCCACAGATAGGCACAGATAGGCACACAGACGCGCGCACTGACCATCGTGGTGAAGTATGGTTCAACAATCATCCCCCCGACCAACAACACCACCATCACCCATGGCTATAAACTGCGTGGATTGACCTTCATCCAGCAGTGGATTGACAAAGGGCTGTAAACGTCTCATGATGATTGTGTTTGTGTATATATATATAATGGTTGTCGCGTGACCTCTATAGCAGCCAACCAGATGTGACCGCTGCTTTATCCACAGGTTTTTTAATCGTCGTTGTGGTTGTGTGGGTGGGGGGCCGTGACGGGGGGGCGTGGAGGGGGTAAATGGAACGTCTAATCCATACTACAGGTTGTTGTTTATTTGGGGGGTTAGATCGCGTGAATATGTAACTGTGTCGTTAAACCCGCCACCACCCGACACAGCCAACTAGTGAGGCTTGTAACGTCAACAGAACGTGCCCAAATCGTGTGCTGGAGAGCAAAGCCACGACATCTACGATCTGAGCACGACGTTTCGCCAGTAATCACAGCCAGCTTCATCAGTCGACAACCAAATTTGCGCCTAATATCAAATTTCGATGTAAAGCTTTCGTGACTGCAGGGATGCATCTTCTTGGTTCTTTCGGTAAAGTCACGTAGAATGGAAATAATAAAATAAAAAAGTAAGCATAATATAAAATATATAATTAATCTATTATGGTCTATTGTTATTATTTTATTATGAATATAGAATAAAATATAATTATTTTATTATGTTTTATTTATTTTATTTTATTATTTCCATTCTACGTGACTTTACCGATAGAACCAAGAAGATAATATCAAATTGTTAGGGTGTCCACTCGTACCACTGCGTCATCACCAATCAACCCCCCACCACCTCCCCCATAAGCGCTCGCTGCTGCATTGCCAACGAGCTGCTGGCATTTTGACGTCGTGTAGAGACGGGGGTACGCACGTTGAGGGTGATATTCGCGGGTGGGTTAGTTCGGGGGAGCGTGTGATTGGTGGGTGGGTGGGCTGGAGCCTAATTGCCACGTGGAGTGTGCGTCTGGCTGTGGGGAGCGGTGGCGGAGCGGTTAGGGGAGGCCCAGACGACCCCGCTCACGGCCAACACCAGTGACGATTTTCTGATTTTCTGAACCGGAACTGGGCCTCCCCTAGGTCGACTCGGACTCAAATGAGTGCGTCGTGCGTGGTGCTGGCCACCAACCCCCTCGTGTACCGTGCCCGGCCTTCTTAGGTGCTCGCTAACAGCACTTGGCCCATCCGCCTCTTCATGCTATACGGGGGATCTTTGTCTTTGTGCGTGTGTTGGGGGAACGGTGACGCAGCAATTAGCGCACTGCGCTACGAACCCAGCCGGCTCGAGTTCGATTCCAGGCCGCGGCTAACTCGAACTAACGAACCAATATCAACCGACGGGAAGTAATCATCTCAGTCAGTCCTTGTCACCCGCCACCACCACCCCTAGATCGACTCAGACTTTAAATGAATGAGGTGTGTAGGAAGGAACAGCGCATCATCATCATCACCATCATCACCGGAGAAATTCACCGCCACTCACGAGCCGTGCCGGTCTTCACAGGTGCTCGCTGACAGCACTTGCCCCAACAGCCTGTGCAGGCTACACGGGGGATCTTTGGCTCTGCTGCCGGCTGGGTCTCATTGGTATTCAGCTCGCGGCCTGCGACTCGTTAACATTCAGGGCACACGGCAAGGCTTTGCGTCTTTCACGGAGACCGAGTCGTACACGAAGGCAAAGATCCCCCGTACAGCCTCAACGGACATCTTGAGGCAAGTGCTGTTAGCCGGCACGATATCCACATGATGGAGTGGGTGGTCAGCATCACGCCCGGCCGCCTTTGTCTCTCCAGTAGCGATGCTTACACATCGCACCGGATGCTAATTTTAGACTCACTCGACCTAGGGGAGGCCCAGAATGGCTTCAGATAATCGTCACCGGTGTTGGCCGCGAGCGGGATTCGAACTCGGGTCGTCCCCGGGTTCGTGGCCGCAGTGCGCTAACCGCTGCACCACCGCTCCCCACAGTCGGACGCGGACACACAGTGAGACGCAATCGCATCTCGTGCACATACTGACAGGCACACACACTCACAATCACACACACGTACACGCTGACATACACAATCATACGCTCACGGAGTCATCACCCATTGACACACCATTATGTACCGGCATCACGGTTCAAAAATTTATGAATTGTGACGGATTTTGCCTCCTGTATACCAGGCGAGGTAGTTAACATCTCATAGCCACCGTGATGATGATGAGAGAGAGACATGGAAACTCAAAATACACAGCAGCAGGCGTCAGAGTCTGAATCGAAGCCACGACCTCCTGTATACCAGGCGAGGTAGTTAACATCTCTCAAGCACCGTGGCGCCCTTCGGCTCAGAAGCTCCATTGAAAACGGTGATGTTCATTATGAACCAAGGCCTGTCCTCAGCCTGGTCCTTAGCCTGATCCTCAGCCTGGTCCTTAGCCCAGCTACTCGCTCCCCTGGCTGGCAGAGGGGGGTGGTGGGGGGGAGATGTGGTGGTGGTGGTGATGGTGGTGGTGGTGATGGTGATGATGGTGGTGATGATGGTGATGATGGTGTTTGTGCTATCGAGTGTGGCAGTGTCTCGAGAATGGATTCGGTTTGCGGTTTTTGTGAACGTTCTGCCGAGTTGATGTTGTTGTTGGTTGTTGGTGTTCGCCACAACGGGAAGTGGTGGTGGTGGTGACGTGAGGCGCTCACCAAAACCCACAACGTTTATACCAGGGCCTGCTCCTTGCTGAGGGTCAAATTTGACCTTCATGTCACTTTAGCGGGCACCCATCCACCCACCCACACCCGATTATAAAACGCACTTCTCTCACTCGCCGCTGGAGGCGTCTTTCGATGGCAGCTGCCGCTGAGAGCGGCCCTGACATTTGAATTCACGCGGCGAAGTTTCCACGGGGGGAGGGCGGAGACATTCCACCCCCATCCCCTCCAGTACCCGATTAGTGCGGCTAAGATGCTCGCAGTGACGGGTAAATAGCGATTGCGGGCCGTTTCGAAGCGGTGAGCCTCACGTGACAAAGTCACGTGATTCGCGGGGCCCTGTGATACGAAGTGTCGGGCCGTGTGTAGCCCACGTGGCGTAGGTTCCTGCCAGACTTCATGTATCCGGGGCCCAGACCTCTGTGCTCGAGGTCCCATCATCGGGTTTCAATAACCAACGTGATTGTTTGGTCATAAAGCACTTGCTCGGCGTGTTTTTATTTTACATTAACCATCATCATTCCTCGTGATGAAAATAATGCTGATGATGATTGTGGTGGTGATGATGATGATTTTTTGGGGGTGGGTTTGGAATCGTTTCTCTCCGCCAATGGCTGTCCATTCCATTTTTGAACAAAAAAAAAAATCTCAGCGATGAAGATTTAATTTTGGTTCTTTTTTTTCGCCTTTGGTTTTTCAAAGAAAATATATTTAGTGATTGCGACTTGAAGCACTGTACAGAGCGGGTTTTGATAGACGCACTTTAGTTCTGCCTTTTATGAAGCGATACCCCGTGCGTGTGAGATTGCGCGTGTGTGTCTGGGGAGCGGTGGCGCAGTGGTTAGCGCGCTGCGCTACGAACCCGGCGAACCGACATTCGAGACCCGCACCCGACCAATAACAGTGGCGGTTATCTGAACCGGTCCTGGGCCTCCCCCTCCCTTCCCCTAGGACGACTCGGTCGTAAAAATTACTAACTGGTGCGGTGTGTTAACATCAGCACTGGGGAGACAAAGGCGGTCGGGCGTGGTGTTGGCCACCCACCGCCTTCCTGTGATGTGCCGGCATTCATAGCTGCTCGCTAACAGCACTTGCCCCAAATAGTCTGTTAAAGGCTTTACGGGGGATCTTTGTCTTTGTGCGTGCGCGCGTCTGCGTGAGTGCGCGCGCGGGTGCATATCCATTGCATATCTTTACTGTACAGAAATCTATTGAAAGACAAAAACAAAACGACAATCTGAATTTTAAAGGCAAAGGTGCACAATCGTCTGAAACAAAAAAAAAAACTAAAGCAAAAAAAAAATGATGTTCAAGTTGAAAATAAAAATGCATAACATTTCCATTCGCTAAAAAAAAAAAACCCCGCGCTGTGTCGAGACTCTTATTTCCCCGCGTGGCTGCACCGCTCCCTGTCTCCCGTGATGCGCACCCCCCCCCCCCCTTCACAAGCGAGGTTGTTCGACGGCTGCCACCAAAAGCCCGGATCGGATCGACGGATTTGCAACGGAGATCCTGGATCCGGATTGTAACGAGCGGATCAAGATCCACGCGGTTACGGGAGGCGCGCGAGCGATCTCCAATCAACTACCGTGACAGTGTCCCGCCATCTGCTCTTAAACTCACACAGAGACCAATAGACTCAAACAGAGATCCATATACTTACACAGAGACCCATAGACATTGAACCCAGCAGACGAGGAGATGTCTGAGCGTAAGCAGGGCACAACTCATAGGGGTTTTCCCCTTTTTTCTGGCAACAAAACTGACACATTTTGCAAGGAATCATGTTTACATTAACCACAATACTTGCAGTCAAATGCAAACAAAAAACAATCCTCTGATAATTTATGCATTGTCCTTGAAACTGATTGGTCCACACCAGAGACAGCTTTTCTTAGAGCCTAGTCTCATACGGTGTTCGACCAGATGACGCCAAAAGGCGCACAGTTCAAAGACAACGCACCATCAGAGTAATGAGAGCTCGGGGTAAGCATCTACATCATGAGGCCTAGGGGAAAAAAAAACATATGAGTATATTTTGGTACTGGCAAAGGAGGCCTCATGATGCAGGGCACAACTATTGAAGGGCCATGCGACGTCTAGGAAGAACGTTTTCGATCGGTGCGTACAACCTGCTGTGCCACGTGGTGCAGACGACGACGAGAACGCGAATAACAAACGGCGTGGAGCCAAACGTGAAAAGTGAGCGGAGGGGCGCACGCGCTGACAACTACACGGCAGAGGTCGCAAACGGGTTTTGATTCCTTACCCTTAACCGTACCCGGCCGCACCAGGGTCGCAAATGGGTACCCGCACCCGTACCCGGGTACCCGTTCCCTACCCGTACCCTACCCGAAATGAGTGACAAACAGTTACTCACCAGTGACTCACGGCCTACCCGTACCCGGCCGCACCAGGGTCGCAAATGGGTACCCGTACCCGGGTACCCGTTCCCTACCCGTACCCTACCCGAAATGAGTGACAAACAGTTACTCACCAGTGACTCACGGCCTACCCGTACCCGTACCCGGCCGCACCAGGGTCGCAAACGGCTACCCGTACCCGTACCCGGCTAGATTTACTGTATCTAGCTGTGACCCGGCCGGGTACGGGTAGCCGGGTATCGGGTAGGGTACGGGTATCGGGTACCCGGTTGCGACCTCTGCTACACGGAGAGACAGAACGAGGAACACGCGGGTTAGGGAGCTCACCCAGGGCAGGTTAACGACATCGTACGAACTCTTAGGATGGGGCTCGGCAAGCAACATAACAGGACGTTCTAGATTTGAAGCTTTCGTGACTGCAAAGATTCATTCTCTTAGGTTTTTTTCGGTAAAGTCACGTAGGTAATTTTTTTTTAATTAATAGAAGTAATAAGATAAATTATTTTATTTCTATTATTACTTTTATTAATTTCAATAGAATGTTTTTACCTACGTGACTTTACTGAAGAAACCTAACAGTATAACAGAAAGTGCCTTTGTAAAAAAAAAATCTAATTCGGTAAAAAAAACGCATACAAACGCCCAACTTTTTATGTGATGAATATGATGAACTCTTAGGTTTTTTAAAATCCTTTATATTAAGTTTGCATGCTTGCTTTGGACTGTGCAAATCTTTCGGTCGTTTTTAACCCACTTCCCGTGATCCTATCAAGCTGACATTTTCCACACAGACTCGTTGTGCGCGACAATTAATGTTCGTGAAAAATTTTTTCCTTAATTTTACACTTTTTAGGACAAAAATATTATATTTAATTACCAATTGCTTAATGGTGCAATGCAATCATCTGACCCATAGGTGGCAGCCATCTCAAGCCAGAGGACGAGAGGACTCTAGCCGCCACGCATATAAAGGATTTATAGTGAAAAACTTTGTTTTTACGGGTTATACTTATTTCCGGTAAAGTCACGTAGGTAAAACATAAAATTAATAGAAACAAAATAAAATAATAAATCACGGCGTTTCGGAGGCAACACAAGTCTCCGTCATCAGGTGAGACCGTCACAGCTAGATTTACTGTATCAAGTGAGCAAATTCAGCTGTGACGGTCCCACCTGATGACGGAGACTTGTGTTGCCTCCGAAACGTCGTGATTTATTATTATTTTTTTCTATTAATTTTATTTTTTACCTACGTGACTTTACCGAAAAAAACCCAAGAGTATGAATCCTTGCAGTCACGAAAGCTTCAAATCTAGAATTAATATGATGAACGCTGCACTTGTCGTCGTTTTCATGCAGGAGGCGCTGCAAACCTACGCGCCCCCTGCATGAACGACGGAGGCGCAGGGACAGACGTTCGATTACGTTGGGATCGATCTGCAGACGGTGGTCTTCTCACACGGCCAGCAGCTCTCTGTCGCCTTATCCCGATCCCGCAATCCCAAACAGGTGACAGTCCGCATCGAACCGAGCCCCCAGCAAGGACATCTACTTAACGACGAGAGAAAATTCACACGAAATGTCGTTTTCAATGAAGTCCTCCAGATGCTAAATTATATTTATATATAAACAACTTTCTCTATCTGTCGATGATGAATATGATGAATGCTTGAGAGAGAGAGAGAGAACGAGAATGGCTGCGTGCAGAACGAGAGAGAGCGAGCGAGAGAGCGAGCGAGAGGTGGGGGTTTACATAAAGCAAAGTAAAATAAAATAAAATTACGAAATGATGAACGAAGCAAAGTGCCGACTACACCGAGCATCTTCTTGTTTCCACTGAGCGTAGAAAAAGAAAAAGGAGAGAGCGCGTCGAAACGATCAGAATCGGAACATGCATTGATAGTGGAGCGATCTGATGAGCCACCACTCCTGGCCATCTGTGGACCGAGATATTTTTCTGGGCAGAAGCGAGTGAAGTTGACGGCGTGGGGAGGAGGTCTTCATCCAGCAGTGGCTAGACAATGCCCGCTGCTGCTGCTGCTGATCATGATGGTTAAACGCGAAGATGATGGAACGATGCGATTCGGTGTTGATTCCCAGAATCGACTTGGCCCCCACCGACACGACTTTGCCATTTGTTTTGCAATGACGACGACGATGACGACAATTTCCCATTCTTCCCGCATACACTATCACAATCAACAAGTCCATAATCAACGTTTTTCGGTTTAGATCGCGTTATTTATAAATGTGTCGTAACCCTCCACCACCCGACACGGCCAATCAGTAAAAAAGTGTCACGTTGACAAACGGACAAATAGTTCACTGCTTTAACCCACCGGTGTGTTGAAGCGTGAATCAACAAGTCGCAAGCGATTTAAAGCTTTCGTGACTGCAGGGATTCATCTTCTTGGTTCTTTCCGTAAAGTCACGTAGAAGAGAAATAATAAAATAATAAAAATAAAACATAATAAAATAATTCTCACGACGTTTCGGCCACAACGCAAGCAGCCGTCCTCAGGTGAAGAACAGGTCTGTCGGGGAGACACTGGTCTTCACCTGAGGACGGCTGCTTGCGTTGTGGCCGAAACGTCGTGAGAATTATTTTATTATGTTCTATTTTCATTATTTTATTATTTCCCTTCTACGTGACTTTACCGAAAGAACCAAGAAAAAGAAGTCGCAAGCGCAAAACTGTATCTATCTTTCTATGATGAATACGAGGTTGTTGGGGGGGGGGGGGCAACGCAGGCGCCCCCCCCCCCCAACAACCTAGTCAATCAATATTTCAAGAGCCGCAATGCTCTGTGTGACGCACGCGAAACGGCGGCTCCTTTATAAACGACGTCACGAAGCAATCCCTTGAAGAGCCATCGGAGTGGAGGCCAAGGAACGAAACGTGGGAGACGGCTGATGATGACGGACAAGGGTCGTGCGAGATTCAGACGGCCTTCAGCAAGCAAAGAGATGTTGGCCGTGGCTGATTATAATGATTATGATGATTGTATTTTGAAAAATATGCAACGTGCTCAAATGACCTTGGTTGCTCGGCGCAGATTCATATCCGTCTCATGTAATACAAATCACAAGCGAGCCGGCTGCTCGTAAAACCGGGCTCGGCTAAGGTTTTGCTGGATCTGGATCGCGCCGCATGCTCCAGCCGTATTCCCGCAGTCCAATCCGTTCGATCCACTCCGTGTTTCCACTGCGGGCACCGCGCGTGCGTGCGTGTTGGGGGAGCGGTAGTGTAGCGGTTAGCGCGCTGCGCTATGAACCCGGCGACCCGGGTTCGATTCCCGCTCACGGCCAACACCAGTGGCGATTATCTGAACCGGTCCTGGGCCTCCCCTAGGTCGATTCAGCCTCAAATGGGTACCTGGTGCGGTGTGTAAACATCGCCACTGGGGAGACAAAGGCGGTCGGGCGTGGTGTTGGCCACCCACCCCCTCGTGTGCCGTGCCGGCCTTCATAGGTGCTCGCTAACAGCACTTGCCCCTACAGCCTGTCAAGGCTATACGGGGGGTCTTTGTCTTTCTCTCATCCGGCAGCGGTTATTGAGCCGCGCTACGAAGCCGGCGACCCGAGTTCGATTCCCGCTCGCGGCCAACACCAGCGACGATAATCTGAACCGGTTATGGGCATCCCCCTAGGTCGACTCAGCCTCAAAGTAACTACCTGCTTCTGTGTGCAAACATCGCCACTGCTGGTCAACGCACCTCTTTCGTGTGCCGTGCTGGCCTTCAGAGGCGCTCGCAAAACAGCACTTGCCCCTCAACAGGACTTCGAGCTACACGCGGGGGGGGGGGGGGGTCATTGTCTCTTCTCACACGTTGCCGCGGTATTTCCCCGCGTGTCCACTCCGCGTGCAACGCGGAGTGGAACATTGCACACTGACGGGAACACGCGCGGCGCCCGTTGTGTTCCAAGGCGGCAAAGTAATAACAATGCAACTAATGGCAATTAACTGTGGCTTTGCAACAATTATGTGTTTTAAATTGATTCATCCAGGATTACAGCCACGCTGAGTCGAACGGCATGTGTCTCTTTTCAGGATGGTCCTGCTGACGACACGGTGTTTTTATTATTATTATTTGAAGATTGTCGGCCAATGAATGACGATGAGTTGCGTTTATAATTATTAATTATGAAAATTATCCAGGTGGGATCGAGCACGCCAGAGCTCGCAGAGTGAATCCCCACGGCTTGCGCGAGAGGTCACGTGGTTGGTAACGCGAGAGGTCACGTGGTTGGTAACGCGAGAGGTCACGTGGTTAGTAGCGCGAGAGGTCACGTGGTGGTAACGCGAGAGGTCACGTGGTTGGTAACGCGAGAGGTCACGTGGTTGGTAACGCGAGAGGTCACGTGGTTGGTAACGCGAGAGGTCACGTGGTTGGTAGGGCGAGAGGGCACGTGGTGGTAACGCGAGAGGTCACGTGGTGGGGTAACGCGAGAGGTCACGTGGTTGGTAGGGCGAGAGGGCACGTGGTGGTAACGCGAGAGGTCACGTGGTGGGGTAACGCGAGAGGTCACGTGGTTGGTAACGCGAGAGGTCGCGTGGTTGGTAGCGCGAGAGGTCACGTGGTGGTAACGCGAGAGGTCACGTGGTTGGTAGGGCGAGAGGGCACGTGGTTGGTAGCGCGAGAGGTCACGTGGTGGGGTAACGCGAGAGGTCACGTGGTTGGTAGCGCGAGAGGTCACGTGGTTGGTAGCGCGAGAGGTCACGTGGTGGTAGCGCGAGAGGTCACGTGGTGGTAACGCGAGAGGTCACGTGGTGGTAACGCGAGAGGTCACGTGGTGGGGTAACGCACTGCCTCGCGTGGCTGTTACCCAGTCGACGTGGAAAGTTGGGGACCAACGTTGGCCCAACGTTGGGCCCTGGGGGCCTGTGCCGAGCAACTGTGTTAACAAAACAACAACAGCAACAACAACAACAACAGCCCTAAGAGACACTGTGTCTATGTGGCTATACGAATTCGATTTCCGCTCAGGGCCAACACCAGTGACCATTATTTGAACCGGTAATGGGCCTCCCCTAGGTCGACTCAGCATCAAAGTGAGTAACTGGTGCGGTGTGTAAAACATCCCCCGCACCTGCGATTACAACGGTTGGCAAAGTACGGTGCGAAAGAAGTTTAACATGATAATTGTTTTTTTACCCTTTTATCTGGCAACAAAACTGGCACCTTTTTTACAAGGAGTCATGTTTGCATTGACCACATTACCTGCGGTCGGAATGCAAAAAAAACACAACTCTGATAATATATGCACTATCCTTGAAATTGATTGCCCACACCCGAGACAGCTTGTAAAAAATTAACCCGTAAAAACAAAGTTTTTCACTATAAATCCTTTATATGCGTGGCGGCTAGAGTCCTCTCGTCCTCTGGCTTGAGATGGCTGCCACCTATGGGTCAGATGATTGCTTGGCACCATTAAGCAATTGGTAATTACATATAATTTTTTGTTCCTAAAAAGTGTAATATTTTGGAAAAAAATTTTCACGAAAATTAATTGTCACGCACAACGAGTCTGTGTGCAAAATATCAGCTCGATTGGATCATGGGAAGTGGGTTAAAAAAACTACTGAAATATTTGCACGGTCGTAAGCAAGCAAGCACGCAAGCAAGCAAGCACGCAAGCAAGCAAGCGAACATAATATAAAGGATTTAAAAAAAGGTTTCAGTTTTGTTGCCAGATAAAAGGGTAAAAAACAATCATCATATTTTGCTACTGGCAAAGGAGGTTCCAAAGAAGTTTAACATAGATACATCGCCAGGAAGGAGACAAAGGCGGCTGGGCGTGGTGTAGTCCACCCACCCCAATCGTGTGCCGTGCCGGCCTTCATAGGTGCTTCCTAACAGCACTTGCCCCTACAATTTGTTAAGTCCATACGGGGAATCTTTGTCTTTGCAAGGGGAGCCGCAGTGCAATGTTTTGAGCGACCCGAGTTCGATTCCCGATCGCAATCAATTACGGGGGCGAATATTGGAACCGGCCCTGGGTCTCCTCCGCCTTGAATCGGTACCTGGTGCGATGTGTAAACAGTAGCACTGGGGAGACAAAGGCGGCCGGGCATGCGTGCTGCTCGCCTAACAGCACTTGCCCCAACAGCGTGTCAGAGGCTACACGGGGGAACTTTGTCCTTGTATTACGTGACGTCACTTTCGGGCTGTTGATTCAAACTTGGATAGAAATCTCTACGTCACGTGACAGTGGAACAGAAACCGGTTTTTTTTTAGGTTCAAAACGTTCTCAGGTGATTGCTTCTGATGCAGCTGCTGCGTTGGGTCGTGATGCACAAACGCAATTAACAAGAACACTGGCAGAGCCAGTCGGGGGTAGCACGCGCCCCCCCCCCCCCCCCCAATGATCCGATCGAAATCCCTAATTTCGATAGGATAATTGGGGTTTTTTGCGACCCCCACTGCCACTGTGTAACATATTATTAGGTGCCAGGGACGCTATGAGATGATAGAACAATAGTCTGAGTGTGGCCGGGTACGGGTAGACGGGTAGGCCGTGAGTCACTGGTGAGTAACCGTTTGTCACTCATTTCCCAACGTCTTGTCTCTTCTCACAATTCAAGTTCCTAGAATCAACCCACCCGCGCCTGCAACATGGCTTTATCCCAGAGGTCGCAATCGGGTACCCGATACCCGTACTGTACCCGTACCCGGCCCGGTACGGGTAGGGTACGGGTACGGCCGGGTACGGGTACCCGTTTGCGACCTTGGTGTCAAGGCGCCCTTCCCCCCTTCCAACCCAGCTTAAATATACGCTCCAAGCGTGGTGGTGTTTCATTCAGACGCTGTCTCCCCGACAGACCTGGTCTTCACCTGAGGACGGCTGCTTGCGTTGTGGCCGAAACGTCGTGAGAATTATTTTATTATGTTTTATTTTTATTATTTTATTACTTCCCTTCTACGTGACTTTACCGAAAGAACCAAGAAGATGAATCAAAACCCGTTTGCGACCTCTGGGGGAGCGGTAGGGAGGCGAGGAAGGCGGGGGGGGGGGGAATTATGAAGGGGGGGAGAGAGGGGGGGGCTGATCGGCTCGTGACGGTCAGCTGCTCACCAAGGGGTGAGAGCGATGTTGTGAGATGGAGCTTGGGGTGGGGTGGGGGGTGTTACTGTGTTGGGTGTGCGCGTGATTGACCCCCCCTACAGCAAGGGGGCGGGGGGGTCAAACAATGGGAGGGGGGGGGGCTGCGTCATTCTACGAGGATGTCCGGGTTGAAGGCCGTGAGTGGATGGCCGTACTTGCATGGGGCACCCTTGATACAGTAAATGTAGCTGTGACGGTCCCACCTGATGACGGAGACTTGTGTTGCCTCCGAAACGTCGTGATTTATTATTTTATTTCTATTATTACTTTTATTGATTTTAATTTTATTTTTTACCTACGTGACTTTACCGAAAAAACCTAAGAGTATGAATCCTTGCAGTCACGAACGCTTCAAATCTAGAATCTAAACTCAAACTTTTTATCTTCTTGGTTCTTTCGGTAAAGTCACGTAGAAGGGAAATAAATAAATAAAACATAATAAAATAATTCTCACGACGTTTCGGCTACAACGCAAGCAGCCGTCCTCAGGTGAAGAACAGGTCTGTCGGGGAGACAGCGTCTGAATGACCTGTTCTTCACCTGAGGACGGCTGCTTGCGTTGTAGCCGAAACGTCGTGAGAATTATTTTATTGTTTTATTTTTATTTTTTTATTATTTCCCTTCTACGTGACTTTACCGAAAGAACCAAGAAGATGAATCCCTGCAGTCACGAAAGCTTTAAATCGAAATCAAACTTTTTATTTTAGTTTACCAGCTAATGCCCATTGAACGGTTCCGTAGCTCTTTCTTGAGAAGCGACCCGGCTCTCACGAATGATCGATCAACGAAGTGGGCTCATCACACGGACATTTATAGCAGCCAAATACTCCAAACCGGTGGTTCTTAACCTTTACTGGAGCATTGCACCCCTTGGGGCCGTCCATAAATGACGTCACGCACCCGGGGGGGGGGGGGTGGTCAGACATTTGTGACGATGTGTGACGAGAGGGGGGGGGGGTTGAGAAATGTGACGTCACAACAAAATGCATAATTTTAAATAAATTTAGAATTGTTATAACAACACTAATTGTTATAACAGCACTCCTACAACATCAGAGTGCAGCGCCACATTAAACACGCACTACAATGACAATAGTTTAGAGCGATTTTAAGCATGTTTTATTTTCACAATGAAAATATGGTTTTCGGGGGGGAGGGGGGGCATAGCTTTGTGACGTCATATTTGATGGGGGTCTGACTTTTTGTGACGCCGTGTGACGAGGGGGGGGGGCGGAGGGTCAAAAATCGTCCAAAATCGCGTGACGTCATTTATGGACGGTCCCTTTGGTTCTCAATCCTAACAAAAAGAGAAAACATGTATGATGCTAATAAACACGTAGGTTTGATGAAACAAAGTAGTTGTGTCTTGATTTGAAGCTTTCGTGACTGCAGGAATCCATAATCTTTGGTTCTTTCGGTAAAGTCACGTGGGTAGAAAATAAAATAAATCACGTTTCGGGCGCAGACTGTTTTAAAAGGTGACGGACGCTTGTGTTGCGCCCGAAACGTCGTGATTTGTTTTATTTCATACCTACGTGACCTTTTCAAACAGTCTGTGCCCGAAACGTGATTAATTTTATTTTCTACCCACGTGACTTTACCGAAAGAACCAAAGATTATGGATTGCTGCAGTCACGAAAACTTCAAATCAAGACACAACTACTTAGTTTCATCAAACCTACGTGTTTATTAACATCATACATGTTTTCTTTTGTTTTACGATTGAGAACCAAAGGGGAAATGACGTCACGCGATTTTTGACGATTTTTGACCCCCCCGCCTCGTCACACGGCGTCACAAAAAGTCAGACCCCCCCTCCCTCAAATATGACGTCACAAAGCTCTGCCCCCCCCCCGAATACCATATTTCCGTTTAGAAAATTAAACACGCTTCAAATCGATCGCTTTAAACTACTGTATTGTCATTGTAGTGCGTATTTAATGTGGCGCTGCACTCTGATGTTGTAGGAGAAAACATTTATTAAAAATATATTTAATTAAGTAGAACGTGTTGTCTATATTTATTTCAAGTACTTGTGCTTAATTTGTGTGTTACCTTCTAAAGCAATCTGGCCAACGTCTGGAGCCCCCAGAGGGTGAAGCGTCCACCCCAGGTGAAGAAGAACCACTGCTCTCAACGCGTTGGATGTTGATTCGAAATGTGGAGGGAGGACCCGGAGAAAAACCCACGCGACCACGTTAATGGAGACACGCACGCTCCAAATATCGAGTCGGTATCAGGGCCGGGATTGAACCCGCGACCTCCTGTATACCAGGCGAGGTAGTTAACATCTCATAGCCACCGTGATGATGATGAGAGAGAGACACACACACAAACTCAAAATATACAGCAGCAGGCGTCAGGGTCGTGATCGAACCCACGACCTCCTGTATACCAGGCGAGATAGTTAACATCTCCTAGCCACCGTGATGATGATGGTGATGAGAGACACACAAACTCCAAATATACAGCAGCAGGCGTCAGGGTCGGGATGGAACCCACGACCTCCTGTATACCAGGCGAGGTAGTTAACATCTCCTAGCCACCGTGATGATGATGGTGATGAGAGACACACAAACTCCAAATATACAGCAGCAGGCGTCAGGGTCGGGATGGAACCCACGACCTCCTGTATACCAGGCGAGATAGTTAACATCTCCTAGCCACCGTGATGATGATGGTGATGAGAGACACACAAACTCCAAATATACAGCAGCAGGCGTCAGGGTCGGGATGGAACCCACGACCTCCTGTATACCAGGCGAGGTAGTTAACATCTCCTAGCCACCGTGATGATGATGAGAGAGAGAGAGACGCAAACTCCAAGTATACAGCAGCAGGCGTCAGGGTCGTGATCGAACCCACGACCTCCTGTATACCAGGCGAGGTAGTTAACATCTACTAGCCACCGTGGCGTCCTCATCACAAGTAGACTCATTTGCCAATCACACAGCCATAAAAAGGACCGAAATTAATAGGTGACGTTACGGGCAGTGACCCTTTTATAGGATCAGAGTATTCATCTATATTGGAGGAGCTATAAAGCTCCTTTTCACGGATGCCCAGTCGATATCTGTCATTGAAGGACGGTGTTTGTGAGGATTTAGTTACGTGTTGTTGTTGTTGTTGTTTGTGATAATGCGTCACTGCCGACGCAGCAGGACTCAATCGCACGTTCGATCCAGCGCGATAAATCCTCAGGACACATGACAGACGAGTTCTTGATCATTTATTCACGTCAATAACGATGATGATGATGATGCTGATGACGATGATAGAGAAATCTACCCAGCGACATTTTGACAGAATCTTCGATCAGAATCGATTTCTGCTTCGAACTGTTGCATCGGCAATCGAACTCGGGTCACCAGGTTCATAGCGCAGCGCGCTAACCGCTATACTACCGCTTCCCCAAAACACACACACATACCTAAACACACGTACACACACACACACACGTATACGCACACACGTATACACATACACACGTACACACACATACATATAATGGTACCCTTGCCCCGCGCGTCCCTACAACTCCTACGGCACCACCGAACACAAAGATCCCCCGTATAGCCTTCACAGGCTATCGAGGGCAAGTGCTGTCAGCGAGCAGCACCGATAAATTGCGGACATACCACCACCAAACGAATAATGACAAATATCCCCTATATAGCCTCACAGCCACCACCACGACCACTAGAACGTCATTTAGGACGCGCTGGGGTAATATCATTGGGTCATGTGCCCTCCTATGATGATGAGGATGACGGATGGTGGTTGGATGATTGATGATTAATCATGATTATGATGATGACAGAAAAAAATCTATACGGCAAATTTTACCACCTTGGGGAACCAAGTTCTACTCTGGGCCCATAAAATCGTGTTAACCACCACCACCACCATCACCACCACCACCACCATCACCACTATCACCACCACCACCACCACCACCATCACCACCACCATCACCACCACCACCACCATCACCACCACCACCATCACCACCACCATCACCACCACCACCATCACCACCACCATCACCACCATCACCACCACCATCACCACCACCATCACCACCACCACCATCACCACCACCATCACCACCACCACCACCACCATCACCACCACCATCACCACCACCACCATCACTACCACCATCACCACCACCATCACCACCACCACCATCACCACCACCATCACCACCACCACCATCACCACCACCATCACCACCACCATCACCACCACCACCATCACCACCACCATCACCACCATCACCATCACCACCACCATCATCACCACCATCACCACCACCATCACCACCATCATCACCACCACCATCACCACCATCACCACCACCACCATCACCACCACCATCACCACCACCACCATCACCACCACCACCATCACCACCACCACCATCACCACCACCATCAACACCACCACCACCACCACCACAATCACCACCACGATCAGCACCACTCCCACCAGCAGCATCCTACTCATGACCCCGTGCCCCCTGCCCATGTCTGCCCTACAACTCTTACACCACCACCATGATCATCATCATCACCACCATCACCACCATCACCAACACGATCACCACCACTCCCACCAGCAGCATCCTACTCATGACCCCGTGCCTCCTGTCCATGTCTGCCCTACAACTCTTACACCCCCACCACCACTATGACCACCATCACCACCACCACCACCAGGAGCACCACCGCTAGAACGTCGTCTGGAACGAGCCGGGCACCCCGTTGGGCTCGACGTCATCCAGCAACCTGCGGGTCTCCTGCCCGTCCTTGCCCTGGGCGCCCTCCCAGGCGAGAAAGCCGCGGCGCTGTCGCCTCTGGCGGGACTCGACCCCGAGGCGGCACGCGCGCCACGCGCCCAGCCCCAGCAGGGAGGCGAGCAGGGCGCCCAGCAGCAGGGCGCCCACCACCCACGGCCACAGCTCCTGCAGCTGCGCCTGGAAGCGCGTGAACCAGGAGCCCTCGCCGCCTGCGGTGGGGCAAGTGTGGGGGGTAGGGGGGGGGCAAGTGGGTGGGGTAGGGGGGGCAAGTGTGGGGGGTAGGGGGTGGCAAGTGTGAGGGTGGGGTGGGGCACGTGTGGGAGGCAAGTGGGTTGGGTAGGGGGGCAAGTGGGGATGGGGCAAATGTGGGGGGTAGGGGGGGCAAGTGGGGGGGGGCAAGTGGGGGGGGCAAGTGGGGATGGGGCAAGTGTGGGGGGGGGTAGGGGCACGTGTGGGGGGGGGTGGGGGGGGCAAGTGGGGGTGGGGTGGGGCAAGTGTGGGGGGGGGGGGTTGGGGCAAAAATGGGGGGGTGGGGTGGGGGGATGGGGTAAGTGTGGGGGGGGGGGTAGGGGCACGTGTTGCGGGGGTGGGGGGGGCAAGTGGGGGTGGGGTGGGGCAAGTGTGGGGGGGGGGGTTGGGGCAAAAATGGGGGGGTGGGGTGGGGGGATGGGGCAAGTGTGGGGGGGGGGTAGGGGCACGTGTGGGGGGGGTGGGGGGGGAAAGTGGGGGTGGGATGGGGCAAGTGTGGGGGGGGGTTGGGGCAAAATGGGGGGGGTGGGGGGATGGGGCAAGTGTGGGGGGGGGGGTAGGGGCACGTGTGGGGGGGGGGGGGTGGGGCAAGTGGGGGTGGGGTGGGGCAAGTGTGGGGGGGGGGGGGCGGGGAAGAGGATGATGAAGGTGTGAGTTGTTGTTGTTTACGAGAAGAGATTGTGCACCACCGCCACCACTACCACCACGTGCTCGTCTTACCACGTGGGTTATCGCTCGCTGCGGACAAGTCACGCTGACTCTTTCACGTCACGAGGGTTACTGCGGCTGCTGCTGCTGATAAATTTTGGTTGTTACTGCCACGTGGTTTCAACCACTTCATGACGAGTCGTGTTTTTTGCACATCATTGTTATTCCGCGTGGGAGGAGGAATCCCACGCCTTGCGCGAGGGGACAACAACAACAACGACAACAACAACGACAACAACAACGACAACAACAACAACGACAACAACGACAACAACAACGACAACAACAACAACAACAACAGCGACAACAACGACCACAACTACAACAACAACGACGACGACAACAACAACGACAACAACAACAACGCTCCATCCCCGCACGGAGATTCGTCCACACACTTCGCTGCGCCGCCTTCTCGTGGCGGGCCAGGTGGCTACGGCGCCTCCTCGACTCCCACGGGTAGAAGAAGCGAGTTCCACAACATTCGTTGCGGTGGTCCACCAACCCCTGCTGCTCGTGACCCAGCAGTGCTGTGGGGTCACAGGCAATCACGTGCAGCGTAGCCACCACCACGGCCAGGCCAGGCGTGTGCAGGTGGTGTCATTAATGCACAGTAGGTGATTTAAAATAGATTACGTGGGGAGCGGTGGTGCAGTGGTTAGCGCACGCTGCGCTTCGAACCCGGCGACTCCCGTTCACGACCGCCACCAGTGACGATTACCTGAACCGGTAATGGGCCTCCCCAAGGTCGACTCAGCCTCAAATGAGTGCGGCGTGTAAACATCGCCACGAGGTAGAGGCGCGGCACGTGGTGCTGGCTCACCCGCCCCCTCGTGTGCCGTGCCGGCTTCGCTCGCAGCACTTGCCCGAAACAGTCTGCCGAAGCTATACGGGGGAACTTTGTCTTTGTACTACATCGCCGCGAGGGAGCTCGCTAACAGAACACGAGGATGCTCACTAACAGAACACGATCACGCTCACTAACAGAACACGATGACGCTCACTAACAGAACACGAGGACGCTCACTAACAGAACACGATGACGCTCGCTAATAGAACACGATGACACTCACTAACAGAACACAATGACGCTCACTAACAGAACACGAGGACGCTCACTAACAGAACACGATGACGCTCACTAACAGAACACGATGACGCTCACTAACAGAACACGAGGACGCTCACTAACAGAACACGATGACGCTCACTAACAGAACACGATGACGCTCACTAACAGAACACGATGACGCTCACTAACAGAACACGGTGACGCTCACTAACAGAACACGAAGACGCTCACTAACAGAACACGATGACGCTCACTAACAGAACACGAGGACGCTCACTAACAGAACACGATGGCGCTCGCTAACAGAACACGATGACGCTCACTAACAGAACACGAGGACGCTCACTAACAGAACACGATGGCGCTCGCTAACAGAACACGAGGACGCTCACTAACAGAACACGATGGCGCTCGCTAACAGAACACGAAGACGCTCACTAACAGAACACGATGACGCTCACTAACAGAACACGAGGACGCTCACTAACAGAACACGAGGACGCTCACTAACAGAACACGATGACGCTCACTAACAGAACACGATGACGCTCACTAACAGAACACGAAGACGCTCACTAACAGAACACGATGACACTCACTAACAGAACACGATGACGCTCACTAACAGAACACGAGGACGCTCGCTAACAGAACACGAGGACGCTCACTAACAGAACACGAGGACGCTCACTAACAGAACACGATGACGCTCACTAACAGAACACTATGACGCTCACTAATAGAACACGAGGACACTCACTAACAGAACACGAGGATGCTCACTAACAGAATACGAGGACACTCACTAACAGAACACGATGACGCTCACTAACAGAACACGAGGACGCTCACTAACAGAACACGATGACGCTCACTAACAGAACACGAGGACACTCACTAACAGAACACGAGGACGCTCACTAACACAACACGATGACGCTCACTAACAGAACACGATGACGCTCACTAACAGAACACGATGACGCTCACTAACAGAACACGATGACGCTCACTAACAGAACACGATGACGCTCACTAACAGAACACGATGACGCTCACTAACAGAACACGGGGATGCTCACTAACAGAACACGATGACGCTCACTAACAGAACACAATGACGCTCACTAACAGAACACGATGAGGCTCACTAACAGAACACGATGACGCTCACTAACAGAACACGATGACGCTCACTAACAGAACACGAGGACGCTCACTAACAGAACACGATGACGCTCACTAACAGAACACTATGACGCTCACTAACAGAACACGAGGACGCTCACTAACAGAACACGATGACGCTCACTAACAGAACACGATGACGCTCACTAACAGAACACGAGGACGCTCACTAACAGAACACGATGACGCTCACTAACAGAACACGAGGACGCTCACTAACAGAACACGAGGACGCTCACTAACAGAACACAATGACGCTCACTAACAGAACACGATGACGCCCAGTAACAGAACACGATGACGCTCACTAACAGAACACGATGACACTCACTAACAGAAAACGATGACGCTCACTAACAGAACAAGATGACGCTCGCTAACAGAACACGAGGACGCTCACTAACGGAACACGATGACGCTCACTAACAGAACACGATGACGCTCACTAACAGAACACGATGATGCTCACTAACAGAACACAATGACGCTCACTAACAGAACACGATGACGCTCACTAACAGAACACGATGACGCTCACTAACAGAACACGATGACGCTCACTAACAGAACACGAGGACACTCGCTAACAGAACACGATGACGCTCACTAAAAGAACACGAGGACACTCACTAACAGAACACGATGACGCTCACTAACAGAACACGAGGACACTCACTAACAGAACACGAGGACACTCACTAACAGAACACAATGACGCTTGACTAACAGAACACGATGATGCTCACTAACAGAACATGATGACGCTCAGTGACAGAACACGATGACGCTCACTAACAGAACACGATGACACTCACTAACAGAACACGATGACGCTCACTAACAGAACACGATGACACTCACTAACAGAACATGATGACACTCACTAACAGAACACGAGGACACTCACTAACAGAACACGATGACGCTCACTAACAGAACACGAGGACACTCACTAACAGAACACGAGGACACTCACTAACAGAACACAATGACGCTTGACTAACAGAACACGATGATGCTCACTAACAGAACATGATGACGCTCAGTGACAGAACACGATGACGCTCACTAACAGAACACGATGACACTCACTAACAGAACACGATGACGCTCACTAACAGAACACGATGACACTCACTAACAGAACATGATGACACTCACTAACAGAACACGAGGACACTCACTAACAGAACACGATGACGCTCACTAACAGAACACGAGGACACTCACTAACAGAACACGAGGACACTCACTAACAGAACACGAGGACACTCACTAACAGAACACAATGACGCTTGACTAACAGAACACGATGATGCTCACTAACAGAACACGAGGACACTCACTAACAGAACACGAGGACGCTCACTAACAGAACACGAGGACACTCACTAACAGAACACGATGACGCTCACAAACAGAACACGATGACGCTCACTAACAGAACACGATGACGCTTACTAACAGAACACGATGACGCTCACTAACAGAACACGATGACGCTCACTAACAGAACACGATGACGCTCACTAACAGAACACGATGACGCTCACTAACAGAACACGATGATGCTCACTAACAGAACACGATGATGCTCACTAACAGAACACGAGGACGCTCACTAACAGAACACGATGACGCTCACTAACAGAACACGAGGACGCTCACTAACAGAACACGATGACGCTCACTAACAGAACACGATGATGCTCACTAACAGAACACGATGACGCTCACTAACAGAACACGATGATGCTCACTAACAGAACACGATGACGCTCACTAACAGAACACGATGATGCTCACTAACAGAACACGATGACGCTCACTAACAGAACACGAGGACGAACAACTCACTAACAGAACACGAGGACGCTCACTAACAGAACACGAGGACACTCACTAACAGAACACGAGGACGCTCACTACAGAACACGAGGACACTCACTAACAGAACACGAGGACGCTCACTAACAGAACACGAGGACGCTCACTAACAGAACACGATGACGCTCACAAACAGAACACGATGACGCTCGCTAACAGAACACGATGACGCTCACTAACAGAACACGATGACGCTTACTAACAGAACACGATGACGCTCACTAACAGAACACGATGACGCTCACTAACAGAACACGATGACGCTCACTAACAGAACACGAGGACGCTCACTAACAGAACACGATGATGCTCACTAACAGAACACGATGATGCTCACTAACAGAACACGATGATGCTCGCTAACAGAACACGATGACACTCACTAACAGACACGATGATGCTCACTAACAGAACACGATGATGCTCACTAACAGAACACGATGATGCTCACTAACAGAACACGAGGACGCTCACTAACAGAACACGATGACGCTCACTAACAGAACACGATGATGCTCACTAACAGAACACGATGACGCTCACTAACAGAACACGATGATGCTCACTAACAGAACACGATGACGCTCACTAACAGAACACGATGATGCTCACTAACAGAACACGATGACGCTCACTAACAGAACACGATGATGCTCACTAACAGAACACGATGACGCTCACTAACAGAACACGAGGACACTCACTAACAGAACACGAGGACGCTCACTAACAGAACACGAGGACACTCACTAACAGAACACGAGGACGCTCACTAACAGAACACGAGGACACTCACTAACAGAACACGAGGACGCTCACTAACAGAACACGAGGACGCTCACTAACAGAACACGATGACGCTCACAAACAGAACACGATGACGCTCGCTAACAGAACACGATGACGCTCACTAACAGAACACGATGACGCTTACTAACAGAACACGATGACGCTCACTAACAGAACACGATGACGCTCACTAACAGAACACGATGACGCTCACTAACAGAACACGAGGACGCTCACTAACAGAACACGATGATGCTCACTAACAGAACACGATGATGCTCACTAACAGAACACGATGATGCTCGCTAACAGAACAGGATGACGCTCACTAACAGAACACGATGACGCTCGCTAACAGAACACGATGACGCTCACTAACAGAACACGATGACGCTCACTAACAGAACACGATGACGCTCACTAACAAAACACGATGATGCTCACTAACAGAACACGAAGACGCTCACTAACAGAACACGATGATGCTCACTAACAGAACACGATGATGCTCACTAACAGAACACGATGATGCTCGCTAACAGAACAGGATGACGCTCACTAACAGAACACGATGACGCTCGCTAACAGAACACGATGACGCTCACTAACAGAACACGATGACGCTCACTAACAGAACACGATGACGCTCACTAACAAAACACGATGATGCTCACTAACAGAACACGAAGACGCTCACTAACAGAACACGATGACGCTCACTAACAGAACACGAGGACGCTCACTAACAGAACACGATGGCGCTCGCTAACAGAACACGATGACGCTCACTAACAGAACACGAGGACGCTCACTAACAGAACACGATGGCGCTCGCTAACAGAACACGAGGACGCTCACTAACAGAACACAATGGCGCTCGCTAACAGAACACGAAGACGCTCACTAACAGAACACGATGACGCTCACTAACAGAACACGAGGACGCTCACTAACAGAACACGAGGACGCTCACTAACAGAACACGATGACGCTCACTAACAGAACACGATGACGCTCACTAACAGAACACGAAGACGCTCACTAACAGAACACGATGACACTCACTAACAGAACACGATGACGCTCACTAACAGAACACGAGGACGCTCGCTAACAGAACACGAGGACGCTCACTAACAGAACACGAGGACGCTCACTAACAGAACACGATGACGCTCACTAACAGAACACTATGACGCTCACTAATAGAACACGAGGACACTCACTAACAGAACACGAGGATGCTCACTAACAAGACACGAGGACACTCACTAACAGAACACGATGACGCTCACTAACAGAACACGAGGACGCTCACTAACAGAACACGATGACGCTCACTAACAGAACACGAGGACACTCACTAACAGAACACGAGGACGCTCACTAACACAACACGATGACGCTCACTAACAGAACACGATGACGCTCACTAACAGAACACGATGACGCTCACTAACAGAACACGATGACGCTCACTAACAGAACACGATGACGCTCACTAACAGAACACGATGACGCTCACTAACAGAACACGGGGATGCTCACTAACAGAACACGATGACGCTCACTAACAGAACACAATGACGCTCACTAACAGAACACGATGAGGCTCACTAACAGAACACGATGACGCTCACTAACAGAACACGATGACGCTCACTAACAGAACACGAGGACGCTCACTAACAGAACACGATGACGCTCACTAACAGAACCACTATGACGCTCACTAACAGAACACGATGGACGCTCACTAACAGAACACGATGACGCTCACTAACAGAACACGATGGACGCTCACTAACAGGAACACGAGGAGCCACCAGAACACGATGACGCTCACTAACAGAACACGAGGACGCTCACTAACAGAACACGAGGACGCTCACTAACAGAACACAATGACGCTCACTAACAGAACACGATGACGCCCAGTAACAGAACACGATGACGCTCACTAACAGAACACGATGACACTCACTAACAGAAAACGATGACGCTCACTAACAGAACAAGATGACGCTCGCTAACAGAACACGAGGACGCTCACTAACGGAACACGATGACGCTCACTAACAGAACACGATGACGCTCACTAACAGAACACGATGATGCTCACTAACAGAACACAATGACGCTCACTAACAGAACACGATGACGCTCACTAACAGAACACGATGACGCTCACTAACAGAACACGATGACGCTCACTAACAGAACACGAGGACACTCGCTAACAGAACACGATGACGCTCACTAACAGAACACGAGGACACTCACTAACAGAACACGATGACGCTCACTAACAGAACACGAGGACACTCACTAACAGAACACGAGGACACTCACTAACAGAACACGAGGACACTCACTAACAGAACACAATGACGCTTGACTAACAGAACACGATGATGCTCACTAACAGAACATGATGACGCTCAGTGACAGAACACGATGACGCTCACTAACAGAACACGATGACACTCACTAACAGAACACGATGACGCTCACTAACAGAACACGATGACACTCACTAACAGAACATGATGACACTCACTAACAGAACACGAGGACACTCACTAACAGAACACGATGACGCTCACTAACAGAACACGAGGACACTCACTAACAGAACACGAGGACACTCACTAACAGAACACGAGGACACTCACTAACAGAACACAATGACGCTTGACTAACAGAACACGATGATGCTCACTAACAGAACACGAGGACACTCACTAACAGAACACGAGGACGCTCACTAACAGAACACGAGGACACTCACTAACAGAACACGATGACGCTCACAAACAGAACACGATGACGCTCACTAACAGAACACGATGACGCTTACTAACAGAACACGATGACGCTCACTAACAGAACACGATGACGCTCACTAACAGAACACGATGACGCTCACTAACAGAACACGATGACGCTCACTAACAGAACACGATGATGCTCACTAACAGAACACGATGATGCTCACTAACAGAACATGAGGACGCTCACTAACAGAACACGATGACGCTCACTAACAGAACACGATGATGCTCACTAACAGAACACGATGACGCTCACTAACAGAACACGATGATGCTCACTAACAGAACACGATGACGCTCACTAACAGAACACGATGATGCTCACTAACAGAACACGATGACGCTCACTAACAGAACACGATGATGCTCACTAACAGAACACGATGACGCTCACTAACAGAACACGAGGACACTCACTAACAGAACACGAGGACGCTCACTAACAGAACACGAGGACACTCACTAACAGAACACGAGGACGCTCACTAACAGAACACGAGGACACTCACTAACAGAACACGAGGACGCTCACTAACAGAACACGAGGACGCTCACTAACAGAACACGATGACGCTCACAAACAGAACACGATGACGCTCGCTAACAGAACACGATGACGCTCACTAACAGAACACGATGACGCTTACTAACAGAACACGATGACGCTCACTAACAGAACACGATGACGCTCACTAACAGAACACGATGACGCTCACTAACAGAACACGAGGACGCTCACTAACAGAACACGATGATGCTCACTAACAGAACACGATGATGCTCACTAACAGAACACGATGATGCTCGCTAACAGAACAGGATGACGCTCACTAACAGAACACGATGACGCTCGCTAACAGAACACGATGACGCTCACTAACAGAACACGATGACGCTCACTAACAGAACACGATGACGCTCACTAACAAAACACGATGATGCTCACTAACAGAACACGATGACGCTCACTAACAGAACACGATGACGCTCACTAACAGAACACGACGCTCACTAACAAAACACGATGACGCTCACTAACAAAACACGATGATGCTCACTAATAGAACACGATGATGCTCACTAACAGAACACGATGACGCTCACTAACAGAACACGACGCTCACTAACAGAACACGATGATGCTCACTAACAGAACACGATGACGCTCACTAACAGACCACGATGACGCTCACTAACAGAACACGATGACACTCACTAACAGAACACGAGGACGCTCACTAACAGAACACGATGACGCTCACTAATAGAACACGATGACGCTCACTAACAGAACACGATGACGCTCACTAACAGAACACGATGATGCTCACTAACAGAACACGATGACGCTCACTAACAGAACACGAGGACGCTCGCTAACAGAACACGAAGACGCTCACTAACAGAACACAATGACGCTCACTAACACAACACGATGACGCTCACTAACAGAACACGATGATGCTCACTAACAGAACACGAGGACGCTCACTAACAGAACATGATGACGCTCACTAACAGAACACGAAGACGCTCGCTAACAGAAAACGATGACACTCACTAACAGAACACGAAGACGCTCACTAACAGAACACGATGACGCTCACTAACAGAACACGAGGACACTCACTAACAGAACACGAAGACGCTCACTAACAGAACACGATGACGCTCACTAACAGAACACGATGACGCTCACTAACAGAACACGAGGACGCTCACTAACAGAACACGATGATGCTCGCTAACAGAACACGATGACGCTCACTAACAAAACACGAGGACGCTCACTAACAGAACACGATGATGCTCACTAACAGAACACGATGATGCTCACTAACAGAACACGATGACGCTCACTAACAGAACACGAGGACGCTCACTAACAGAACACGATGACGCTCACTAACAGAACACGATGATGCTCACTAACAGAACACGATGATGCTCACTAACAGAACACGATGATGCTCACTAACAGAACACGAGGACGCTCACTAACAGAACACGATGACGCTCACTAACAGAACACGATGACGCTCACTAACAGAACACGAGGACGCTCACTAACAGAACACGATGATGCTCACTAACAGAACACGATGATGCTCACTAACAGAACACGATGATGCTCGCTAACAGAACAAGATGACGCTCACTAACAGAACACGATGACGCTCGCTAACAGAACACGATGACGCTCACTAACAGAACACGATGACGCTCACTAACACAACACGATGACGCTCACTAACAAAACACGATGATGCTCACTAACAGAACACGATGACGCTCACTAACAGAACACGATGACGCTCACTAACAGAACACGACGCTCACTAACAAAACACGATGACGCTCACTAACAAAACACGATGATGCTCACTAATAGAACACGATGATGCTCACTAACAGAACACGATGACGCTCACTAACAGAACACGACGCTCACTAACAGAACACGATGATGCTCACTAACAGAACACGATGACGCTTACTAACAGACCACGATGACGCTCACTAACAGAACACGATGACACTCATTAACAGAACACGAGGACGCTCACTAACAGAACACGATGACGCTCACTAATAGAACACGATGACGCTCACTAACAGAACATGAAGACGCTCACTAACAGAACACGATGACGCTCGCTAACGGGACACGATGATGCTCACTAACAGAACACGATGACGCTCACTAACAGAACACGAGGACGCTCGCTAACAGAACACAAAGACTCTCACTAACAGAACACGAGGACGCTCACTAACAGAACACGAAGATGCTCACTAACAGAACACGATGACGCTCACTAACAGAACACGATGACGCTCACTAACAGAACACGATGACGCTCACTAACAGAACACGAGGACGCTCACTAACAGAACATGAAGACGCTCGCTAACAGAAAACGATGACGCTCACTAACAGAACACGAAGACGCTCACTAACAGAACACGATGACGCTCACTAACAGAACACGAGGACGCTCACTAACAGAACACGAAGACGCTCACTAACAGAACACGATGACGCTCACTAACAGAACACGATGATGCTCACTAACAGAACACGAGGACGCTCACTAACAGAACACGATGACGCTCGCTAACAGAACACGAAGACGCTCGCTAACGGAACACGAGGACGCTCGCTAACAGAACACGAGGACGCTCACTAACAGAACACGAGGACGCTCACTAACAGAACAGGATGACGCTCACTAACAGAACACGATGACGCTCACTAACAGAACACGATGACGCTCACTAACGGAACACGATGACGCTCACTAACAGAACAGGATGACGCTCGCTAACAGAACACGATGACGCTCACTAACAGAACACGAGGACGCTCGCTAACGGAACACGAAGATGCTCACTAACAGAACACGATGACGCTCAATAACAGAACAGGATGACGCTCGCTAACAGAACACGATGACGCTCACTAACAGAACACGAAGACGCTCACTAACAGAACACGATGACGCTCAATAACAGAACAGGATGACGCTCACTAACAGAACACGAAGACGCTCACTAACAGAACACGATGACGCTCACTAACAAAACACGATGACGCTCACTAACAGAACACGAGGATGCTCACTAACAGAACACGATGACGCTCACTAACAGAACACGAAGACGCTCACTAACAGAACACGATGACGCTCACTAACAGAACAGGATGACACTCACTAACAGAACACGATGACGCTCACTAACAGAACACGATGACGCTCACTAACAGAACACGATGACGCCTACTAACAGAACACGAGGATGCTCACTAACAGAACACGATGACGCTCACTAACAGAACACGAAGACGCTCACTAACAGAACACGATGACGCTCACTAACAGAACAGGATGACACTCACTAACAGAACACGATGACGCTCACTAACAGAACACGATGACGCTCACTAACAGAACACGATGACGCTCACTAACAGAACACGATGACGCTCGCTAACAGAACACGATGACGATCACTAACAGAACACGATGACGTTCACTAACAGAACACGATGATGCTTACTAACAGAATACGATGACGCTCACTAACAGAACACGATGACGCTCACTAACAGAACACGATGATGCTCACTAACAGAACACGATGACGCTCACTAACAGAACACGATGACGCTCACTAACAGAATACGATGACGCTCACTAACATAACACGATGACGCTCGCTAACAGAACACGATGATGCTCACTAACAGAACACGAGGACGCTCACTAACAGAACACGAAGACGCTCACTAACAGAACACGATAACGCTCACTAACAGAACACGAAGACGCTCACTAACAGAACACGAGGACACTCGCTAACAGAACACGAAGACGCTCGCTAACAGAACACGAAGACGCTCACTAACGGAACACGATGACGCTCACTAACGGAACACGAAGACGCTCGCTAACAGAACACGAGGGCACTCGCTAACGCATGGGTAGGGCGTGCACCGCCGCTCACGCGGCGCGTACCTGGCTGCAAGTACTCGTACTCGTATCCCAGCTCCCTCGAGGGCACGAAGGCGGCCGCGTTGGTGACAAGCGGCAGGAAGGGCACCATGAAGTCCCCGCCGTTCTGGCCGATGGGTGAGCCGCGCGCCGGGTAGGCGGAGGCGTTCGCGCCATGAGCCCGCAGCCACCGCTCGTACAAACTGCGCGCGGGGTGAGAGATGATATCACATTGCCCCATGATGACATCACATTGCCCCATGATGACATCACATTGCCCCATGATGATGTCACATTGCCCCATGATGACATCACATTGCCCCATGATGACATCACATTACCCCATGATGACATGACATTGCCCCATGATGACATCACATTGCCCCATGATGACATCACTTTGCCCCATGATGACATCACATTGCCCCGTGATGACATCACATTGCCCCGTGATGACATCACATTGCCCCATGATGACATCGCATTGCCCCATGATGACATCGCATTGCCCCGTGATGACATCACATTGCCCCATGATGACATCACATTGCCCCATGATGACATCACATTGCCCCATGATGACATCACATTGCCCCGTGATGACATCACATTGCCCCATGATGACATCACATTGCCCCGTGATGACATCACATTGCCCCGTGATGACATCACATTGCCCCATGATGACATCGCATTGCCCCATGATGACATCGCATTGCCCCGTGATGACATCACATTGCCCCATGATGACATCACATTGCCCCATGATGACATCACATTGCCCCATGATGACATCACATTGCCCCGTGATGACATCACATTGCCCCATGATGACATCACATTGCCCCGTGATGACATCACATTGCCCCATGATGACATCACATTGCCCCGTGATGACATCACATTGCCCCGTGATGACATCACATTGCCCCATGATGACATCGCATTGCCCCATGATGACATCGCATTGCCCCGTGATGACATCACATTGCCCCGTGATGACATCACATTGCCCCGTGATGACATCACATTGCCCCATGATGACATCACATTGCCCCATGATGACATCACATTGCCCCATGATGACATCACATTGCCCCGTGATGACATCACATTGCCCCATGATGACATCACATTGACCCATGATGACATTACATTGCCCCATGATGACATCGCATTGCCCCATGATGACATTACATTGCCCCGTGATGACATCACATTGCCCCGTGATGACATCACATTGCCCCGTAATGACATCACATTGCCCCGTGATGACATCACATTGCCCCGTGATGATCTCACATTGCCCCATGATGACATCGCATTGCCCCGTGATGACATCACATTGCCCCATGATGACATCACATTGCCCCGTGATGACATCACATTGCCCCGTGATGACATCACATTGCCCCATGATGACATCACATTGCCCCATGATGACATCACATTGCCCCGTGATGACATCACATTGCCCCGTGATGACATCACATTGCCCCATGATGACATCACATTGCCCCATGATGACATCACATTGCCCCGTGATGACATCACATTGCCCCATGATGACATCACATTGCCCCGTGATGACATCGCATTGCCCCGTGATGACATCGCATTGCCCCGTGATGACATCACATTGCCCCATGATGACATCACATTGCCCCATGATGACATCACATTGCCCCGTGATGACATCACATTGCCCCATGATGACATCACATTGACCCATGATGACATTACATTGCCCCGTGATGACATCACATTGCCCCATGATGACATCACATTGACCCATGATGACATCACATTGACCCATGATGACATCACATTGCCCCATGATGACATCACATTGACCCATGATGACATTACATTGCCCCGTGATGACATCACATTGACCCATGATGACATCACATTGCCCCATGATGACATCACATTGCCCCATGATGACATCACATTGACCCATGATGACATTACATTGCCCCGTGATGACATCACATTGCCCCATGATGACATCACATTGCCCCATGATGACATCACATTGCCCCGTGATGACATCACATTGCCCCGTGATGACATCACATTGCCCCATGATGACATCACATTGCCCCATGATGACATCACATTGCCCCATGATGACATCACATTGACCCATGATGACATTACATTGCCCCGTGATGACATCACATTGCCCCATGATGACATCACATTGCCCCATGATGACATCACATTGCCCCATGATGACATCACATTGCCCCATGATGACATCACATTGCCCCGTGATGACATCACATTGCCCCGTGATGACATCACATTGCCCCATGATGACATCACATTGCCCCATGATGACATCACATTGCCCCATGATGACATCACATTGCCCCATGATGACATCACATTGCCCCGTGATGACATCACATTGCCCCGTGATGACATCACATTGCCCCATGATGACATCACATTGCCCCATGATGACATCGCATTGCCCCATGATGACATCACATTGCCCCATGATGACATCACATTGCCCCGTGATGACATCACATTGCCCCGTGATGACATCACATTGCCCCATGATGACATCACATTGACCCATGATGACATCACATTGCCCCATGATGACATCACATTGCCCCGTGATGACATCACATTGCCCCATGATGACATCACATTGCCCCGTGATGACATCACATTGCCCCGTGATGATCTCACATTGCCCCATGATGACATCACATTGCCCCATGATGACATCACATTGCCCCATGATGACATCACATTGCCCCATGATGACATCACATTGCCCCGTGATGACATCACATTGCCCCGTGATGACATCACATTGCCCCATGATGACATCACATTGCCCCGTGATGACATTACATTGCCCCGTGATGACATCACATTGCCCCATGATGACATCACATTGCCCCATGATGACATCACATTGCCCCATGATGACATCACATTGCCCCATGATGACATCACATTGCCCCGTGATGACATCACATTGCCCCGTGATGACATCACATTGCCCCGTGATGACATCACATTGCCCCGTGATGACATTACATTGCCCGTGATGACATCACATTGCCCCATGATGACATCACATTGCCCCGTGATGACATTACATTGCCCCGTGATGACATCACATTGCCCCATGATGACATCACATTGCCCCGTGATGACATCACATTGCCCCATGATGACATCACATTGCCCCGTGATGACATCACATTGCCCCGTGATGACATCACATTGCCCCGTGATGACATCACATTGCCCCATGATGACATCGCATTGCCCCGTGATGACATCACATTGCCCCGTGATGATCTCACATTGCCCCATGATGACATTACATTGCCCCATGATGACATCACCACCTCGCCCCAGCTCCCGTCCGTCCCGTCCTTCACCTGTCCACGAAGGTGTGGTGCATCGTGAAGATGGGGTCGTTGGCGGAGCCCTGCACCGAGGACATGGAGCCGTTCATGAAGATGTGCAGCGAGTTGTGCATGCTGCGGCGCGAGGGGGTCACCATGCCGGTCAGCGGGTCAGCGAAGCCTGGGGGGAAGGGGGGCGGGGTCGCGCGGGTGCCGGACATTGTCAACGAGAGAGAGTGTATGTGTGTGTGTGCGCGTATGTGTGTGCGTGTGTGTGTGTGCGTCAGCCAGGAAAACATCATGGCACAAAGTGGGGATAACCCTGCTGAGGGTGCGGTGCCTCAAATATTGGAAGAGGTCACCCCTTATGAGTGGCTGGCTGAGGTGCCAGATGTTGAGGAAGTACTGAGGGCGATCCGGAGTCTGAGACCAGGGAAGGCACCGGGCAGAGATGATCTCCCAAGCGAAATGCTGAGGGAGGGTGGCGTTTGTGCACAGACTGCCCTATATGACATCATAGCAACAGTCTGGACCACTGGACGGGTTCCGCAGGACTGGAAGGATGCCCTGGTGGTCCCCCTCTTTAAGAAGGGGGACCGCACAGACTGTAACAACTACAGGGGCATCTCACTCCTCAGTGTGCCGGGTAAGGTCCTGGCAAGGATTATTCAGCATCGCCTTGCTCGGCACGCTGAGGAGAGGCTTGCGGAGCCCCAATGCACAGATGCCATATTTTCTGTCCGTCTGCTACAGCAGAGGTGTAGGGAATTCCAAAAAGACCTACATCTCTGCTTTATTGACCTGGTCAAAGCCTATGATGCCATCAGTAGGACTGGGCTCTGGGTTGTTCTTCGTGCTTTCGGAGTCCCTGACCCTCTGCTCACGATCATTAAGGACCTTCATGATGGTGAGCGGGCCCGGGTAAAACTACGTGGCCGGGAGTCGGAGCCTTTCCCTGTACACCTTGGGGTGCGACAGGGATGTCCTCTGGCTCCCACATTATTTAACATCTATTTTGACCGCGTAGTTCGTGAAGCCTTCAATAGCTGTACCGGGGGAATTTCCATTTGGTACAGATATAATGGGAGGCTGATCGACGCCCGGGTGCGATCAAGGGATGGGTCCCTATTGGTCAACCACGTTATGTATGCCGATGATTTGGTAATAGCTGCTCATTCAGAAGAGGAGTTGGAGACGCTGCTGCTGAGACTGGAGCGTGCCACTAAGAGGTGGGGCCTTACCATCAGCCCCACCAAAACTAAGCACCTGCCTGGGTATTTTGTACCATCGGACACTCCACCCCCACAACTCCCAATTGGTGATGGGGCAGTTGTGGAGAGAGTGGAGAGTTTCCCATACCTGGGCAGTGTGCTTATGACCGGCTCCAGTTTATCAGCAGAGGTCTCACTCCGAATCAGTCGAGCGGCAATATCTTTTCATCGGTTGCGTAACGCTGTGTGGAAGCTACCTGGTCTGTCGCTCCGCACGAAGCTTCAGGTCTTCTCGGCCGCGGTCATTCTCTCCCTTCTCTACGCTTGCGGAACGTGGACCCCCCTAGTGGAGCATCTTCGCCGGTTGGAAACATTTAGGCTGGCCTGCCTACGATCCATCCTGGGTTTAACCAGGCTGGATTGTGTGAGGAGCTCACAAGTCCTTGAAAGATCTGGGCAAAGTCCCATCAGTGAGCTCCTCCGGCGGGCAAGGCTGCGTTGGCTGGGTCATGTAGCCCGCATGCCCAGCCACCGCATGCCTAAACAGCTTTTGTTCGGCCGGATCGAGGGGGCTAAACGGGCGCGGCACGGGCTAGAGAAGAGATGGAGTGATGTGGTACAGGAGGACGTGGAGCTGAGTGGACTTGCCGATGACTGGTACCAGCGGTGTCAAGATCGGCCTCAGTGGAGGAGGCTCGTGAAGGACGCTACTGGGCAGTTGGAGGCAGTCGCCCTCCAACAACAACGGAGGGCGGAGGAGCGACGCTCACAACAACGAGCGGAGCGCCGGGTGGCTAAAGCACAGCAAATTGGCACAGTAGGGGGCACAGGTGGCGCATCAGCCAGTCATCTCGGTCATCTCGGTCAGTCGACCCGTGGCACCTGGGTCTGCCCCGTGACCTCCTGCCAGCGGGCGTTCGACACTTCACGTGGCCTGAAGGTGCACATGGCCTGGCACAAGCGTCGTGGTGACGTCACCGCCACTTAGTGGCGAATGGCGGTTGTTGTTGTTGTTGTTGGTGTAGCGGTTAGCGCGCTGCGCTATGAACCAGGCGACCCGGGTTCGATTCCCGCTCACGGCCAACACCAGGGACGATTATCTGAACCGGTACTGGGCATCCCCTAGGTCGACTCAGCCTCAAATGAGTACCTGGTGCGGTGTGTAGTAAACATCATACGGTTGGCTACGCACGGTGCGAAAGAAGTTCAACCTGTACATACAAACATCGCCACTCAGGAGACGAAAGGCGACCGGGTGTGGTACTGGCCACCTCGTGTGCCGTGCCGGCCTTCATAGGTGCTGCTACTCGCTCACAGCACTTGCCCCTACAGTCCGTTAAGGCTACACGCGGGATCTTTGTCTTTGTCGACACAGCGTCCTGTGCTCGTGTGCGCTCCGAAGCTGGCGAACCCCGGGTTCGATTCCCGCTCACTGCCCACCAACACCGGTGACGATCTATCTGAACCGGTCTTGGGCCTCCCCACGGTTGACCATAGCCATGGTGTGGAGTCAACGTCGCCACTGGGGAGACAAAGGCGGCCGGGCGTGGTGCTGGCCACCCACCCCCTCGTGTGCCGTGCCGGCCTTCATAGGTGCTACTCGCTAACAGCACTTGCCCTAACAAGTCTGTTAGATCTAGATTTGAAGCTTTCGTGACTGCAGGAATCCATACTCTTTTTGTTCTTTCGGTAAAGTCACGTAGGTAGAAATAAAATAAATCACGACGTTTCGGGCGCAACACAAGCGTCCATCATTAGGTGGGAAAGCAAGGGTCTGCAGCAGACCATGCAGGTGGGAAAGCATGGTCTGCCTTTTTTCACCTGATGATGAACGCTGTATCTATTGATACAGTAAATCTGCCTGTGACGGTCCCACCTGATGACGGATACTTGTGTTGCCTCCGAAACGTCGTGATTTATTATTTTATTTTTATTAATTTTACTTTTCACCTACGTGACTTTACCGAAAAAAACCCCAAGAGTATGAATCCTTGCAGTCACGAAAGCTTCAAATCTCGAACCAAAAAGTACGTCCGTTAAAGTCTCCCACGAGGAGTGGCAGCCGGCCGGGCGGGCTGCGAATCGTCGCCAGAGGTCGCAAACGGATTTTGTTTTCTTACCCGTACCCGGCCGCACCAGGATCGCAAATGGGTACCAGTACGGGTACGGGTACCCGTTCCCTACCCGTACCCTACCCAAAATGAGTGACAAACGGTTACTCAACAGTGACTCACGGCCTACCCGTACCCGTACCCGGCCGCACCAGGGTTGCAAATGGGTACCCGTACCCGTACCCGGCTGGGTACGGGTACCCGTTCCCTACCCGTACCCTACCCGAAATGAGTGACAAACGGTTACTCACCAGTGACTCACGGCCTACCCGTACCCGTACCCGGCCGCACCAGGGTCGCAAACGGCTACCCGTACCCGGCCGGGTACTAGTAGCCGGGGTATCAGGTAGGGTACGGGTACCGGGTACCCGATTGCGACCTCTGATCGTCGCCGTGGGCGCAGCAAAAAGAAGCAGCGACCGTGGACAAGCTCGACGCGGACCTTCCAGTGCGTTCCTGAAGCTCCGGTTCGCGTCGCGGTCGAAGGGCGCGGTGTCGAAGTCGACGAGGCCGAGGCACGACTCCACGTGGACGCTCGTGGGCAGCGAGGCGATGCGCGTCGGGTCGTGGCGCCCCGGGTTTCGCAGCACGGGGCCCTCGGGCGAGCCGTCACACAGCACGCCCCGGCGGTTGTAGTCGTCCGGCCGGGTGCAGATCACCTGTAAGGGGGAGTGGGACGTGTGTTGTATGTCTGCTGAGCTTTTTTCGCACCGTACGTGGCCAATGTTGATAATTATGTAATCGGAGGAATGTTTGTAAGTTCGACTTCTTTCGCACCGTACCTGGCCAACCATTGCGAATTAGAGGCATGTATATTGAACTTTTTTCGCACCGTACGTGGCCAATGTTGATCATCAAAGGAATGTATGTACGTTCGACTTTTTTCGCATCGTACCTGGCCAACCATTGCGAATCAGAGGCATGTATATTGAACTTTTTTCGCACCGCACGTGGCCAATGTTGATCATCAAAGGAATGTATGTACGTGCGACTTTTTTCGCATCGTACCTAGCCAACCATTGCGAATCAGAGGCATGTATATTGAACTTTTTTCGCACCGCACGTGGCCAATGTTGATCATCAAAGGAATGTATGTACGTGCGACTTTTTTCGCACCGTACCTAGCCAACCATTGCGAATCAGAGGCATGTATATTGAACTTTTTTCGCACCGTACGTGGCCAATGTTGATAACACTGGTCAGCAAACTTTTTCTGGCATAAGGTATTCCAACGGTTTTAAGGCAATTTTGGGGTGCTGATTCCAAATCTGGCATCAGTTTGTGTCTATCACATCAGGTCTTTGAGATATCAAATATTGCATTTTCAATAAAAACTGCAGAAGAAAAATATTAAATAAATGTGGATATCTACATAAAATTATATTATAAACACACTATCCTAAAAATACAGCACCATATTTTAACACTAAAGCAGTCACCGACTCGCAACAACTTGCAATCGTAAGTGACGGAGTTAATTTCGGGTAAAATCAATTAAAATGGGGTATGCCGATAGCATAAAAATGAGATGTGATAGAGCAAATCTGAGATCAGATTTGGAATCGGCACTCTGAAATTAGTCTAGAACAGCTGCAAAAGTCCAGGCCACAAAAAAAAAAAATTTTGTTGACCAGTGTAATCGGAGGAATGTATGTAAGTTCGACTTTTTTCGCACCGTACCTGGCCAACCATTGCGAATCAGAGGAATGTATATTGAACTTCTTTCGCACCGTACGTAACCAACCGTGCCCATCGGAGGTACGCACATTGAACTTATTTCGCAGCGTACTTGACATTTGGCTGCTAAACATCTCTACATGATAAGCCACTTTGTTGAGCTTTCATTTGGGGCCGATGTCGCTTCTGAAACAAGAGCTACATTGCTCAACAGGCCTTACCTGGTAAAAAACTAACTAAAAATTGTTTTAGTTTAGTTTCGTGTAGTCTAAGGTCAAGGCATAGGCGCAGCTCCTGTAATGGCTCTGCTTCCGTCACTGCTGGTGGGAGAGGCCCCGCTAGAGGGCAGCTCTGGAGGTCCCTGCTCTCTTTTTCTCTGTGTTTCCAGTGTTCAGGGGCCTGCTTAAGACACGGCTCCGGCTGGAGCACGCGTACCGCACACATGTTGGTGATGTGCAGCGCGTCTTCTTCGAACGCCGGGGAGCCGGACAAGCCCCTCTCTGTACCAGCGTGGACGGCACCCTCGTGGTGTTCACCTTCTGAAGCGCTCGCTCGTCACTGTGGCGTGCGCGATGACCACCACAACCACCACCACCACGTGACTTTTCTTTCGTGTTGTGCGCGGTGCTTTTAGCGCCACAGCGCGTGGATTTGTAGCGTTTATTTCCATTTGTTTGCTGGTGACTTTGTGTATTTCATATCGAAATCGCCTCCAGTGTTGTTGCTGCTGGCGGCAATAAAAGTTGGTTAAAAGTCAAAAAGTCTCTCTTTCTCTCTCTCGGATCGGCAACCTTTCAAAGAAGAAGACGAAGACTAAGAATAAGAACACGAGCCACCTCGTGCACACACAACGCAGACGCCAGCCGTTCGGCAAGTCGCGTGGGCCGAGGGGTTAAACCGTGGCCACTTGCCGCCTCGTTCCAAGACACACGCACCGGAGTAGGAGAGCAGATTTAGACTTGAAACTTTCGTGACTGCAGGAATTCACATTCTATGGTTCTTTCGGTAAAATCACGTAGATAGAAAATTAAATAATGAAAAAAATCATAACATAAAAAATATTTCAAAAATGAAAAAATAAAAAACTCATGACGTTTCGATAGCGACACAAGCGACGCTATTGAAACTTCGTAAGTTTGTTTTATGTTTTTATTATTTTTATCATTTTTATTATTTTCATTATTTTTATTTTCTATCTACGTGACTTTAGCGAAATAACCACAGAATGGAAGAGCAGATGACAGCGCACATTCCGACTTAAATAAACAACAAAGAGGTGATGGAATAAACTGCGCCTGTTTAGTTTTTTTCTTCCCTCCTAGTTATTCTTTACCCATGCAGTTAGTTTGACTGTTGTACATTTTCTTGTCACCAAGACATTCCGTAGTTACCCATATCCCCCTGCCATGTTCAGTATATTATTTTTTTGTACTTGAAATTATGTTTAAGATTTTTAAAAATTAATTTTAAAACGGCTGCCCGTAAGGGGGCAGCCAAAGGGCCGTGAGGGGGGCAGCCACATTGTTTCACCCGTGCTGCCTATTCCACCCGTGTCACCCGTGCCACCCGTGCCACCCGTTCCTTTTATTCCACACCTTCCACCCATGCCACCCGTGCCATGGGTGTCACAAGTACGACCAGCACTGTCTATTCCACCCGTGCCATTAATGCCACCCGGCCCAACCGTGCCATGGGTGTCACACGTACCACCAGCACCGTCTATTCCACCCGTGCCATTAATGCCACCCAGCCCACCCGTGCCATGAGTGTCACAAGTACCACCAGCACCATCTATTCCACCCGTGCCATTAATGCCACCCAGCCCACCCGTGCCATGAGTGTCACACGTACCACCAGCACCATCTATTCCACCCGTGCCATTAATGCCACCCAGCCCACCCGTGCCATGAGTGTCACACGTACCACCAGCACCATCTATTCCACTCGTGCCATTAATGCCACCCAGCCCACCCGTGCCATGAGTGTCACACGTACCACCAGCACCGTCTATTCCACCCGTGCCATTAATGCCACCCAGCCCACCCGTGCCATGAGTGTCACACGTACCACCAGCACCATCTATTCCACCCGTGCCATTAATGCCACCCAGCCCACCCGTGCCATGGGTGTCACAAGTACGACCAGCACCGTCTATTCCACCCGTGCCATGAATGCCACCCGGCCCAACCGTGCCGTATTTTATATCCGTGCCACCCGCGGCACCCATGCCACATTGTGCCACCCGTGCCACCCATGGGCACCCGTGCCTTTAATTCCACACCTCCCACCCATTCAACCCGTGCCACCCGTGCCATGTATTTCCCTCCCTCCCCGCGCCGTGCCACGACGCGTTCCTTCGGCTTTTAGTTTTTTAGTTTTTCCCCACGTTGCCGAACCGATCGGCCCACTCGCCTGCCACGCGGAGAAGACGGACGCGGGGCTGAGCCGGCCCGCGACGCTCGGATGCCGACCCCCGAAGAAGTCGTCCGTGCAGACCTCGCAGTCCTGCGCGTCCCTCCAGTCCCAGTAGGGGATCGTGAACTCCTCGTCTCCCGTCAGCTTGCGGATCTCTCTCTCCCACATGAGCAGGAAGACGCGGTGCCACGGCGCGAACCCCGGCCCCTCGTGCGCAAAGTCCACGCCGGGCCACGCCACGGGCCCCACGGGGCCCACGAGGAGCGCGTCACGCGACGCGTAGTAGTGCATCCACACGAACAGGTCGAAGACGCTGACGTCCCTGAACGCCGGCCGCGTCCCGTTGCCCATCTGCTCGAGGGTGGCGGCGGCGATCTGGAACTCGGGGTGGACGCTCACCTTGGCCAGGTTGATGTACGAGAAGAATTTGCGTCGCTCGCCGGCGCTCAGCAGCATCAGGTTGCGTCTCAGGCTCGGCTCACTCGGCCGCTCGGTGCACGCGGGGCCGCGCCAGCCGAAGCTGCACTCGCCGCAGTCGTGGCCCCAGTAGTTGGCCCGGCAGCGACATAACCGCGAGTAGAAGGCCGTGGGCCACAGCTCGCGGTCGTCAACGCCAGCGAAGGGAAAGCCCGGCCCGTGCGGCTCCGTGGACGGCACCACGAGCTCGCAGGAGCCGCGCGCCGTCGCCTCCCCGCACGGAGAGCCGTCGCCGGGCCACGGAGGGCAGCAGATCTTGGCCACCAAGTTCGCCGAGGAGGTGCACGCTCTGGGGAACTGCGCTGAGCATGGCGGCGGCGTGGCCAGCGTGACCAGGCAGACGGCCAACGCGAGGAGGAGATTGTGACGGTGCCGCTGATGGTGGTGATGATGATGATGGTGGTGATGGGCTGGTGAAGGTGACATCTTGCGGATGGGGTCGGTCACGGTGGCTGGAGACGCGCTCGAGGAATCGCGAGGGGTTCCGAAGGGAAACTTCTCACGCGCGCGCTCGCGTATTGCGCTGCCGCCGAGGCTGGCTCGGGCTTGTGTTCAAGCGGAGGATTGTGGGGGTCTTTTTTGTTGTTGCTGTTGAGATCTGGCCGTCACGTGTTACGGGATTACCCCCCCCCCCCTCCTAGACGCAACGTGCCCACTGCCAGGGATGAAGAGATGCGTGTGTGTGTGTATGTGTGGGACCTCCTGCCAGCGGGCGTTCGACACTTCACGTGGCCTCAAGGTGCACATAGCCTGGCACAAGCGTCGTGGTGACGTCACCGCTACTTCGTGGCGGATAGCGGTTAGCACGCTGCGCTATGAACCCGGCGACCTGGGTTCGATTCCCGTTCACGGCCAACACCGGTGATGATTATCTGAACCGGTCCTGGGCCTCAGCCTCAAATGAGTACCTGGTGCGGTGTGTAAACATCGCCACTGGGGAGACAAAGGCGGTCTGGCGTGGTGCTGGCCACCCACCCCCTCGTGTGCCGTGCCGGCCTTCATAGTTACTCGCTCGCTAACAGCACTTGCCCCAACAGTATGTTAAGGCTTTACGGGGGACCTTTGCCTTTGTGTGTTTTTGAGTGCGTTGTGTGTGCTAACGCGCAGTCGAGGAACCTTCATACTTAGCCGTATTTGTGTTCACGTATAATATCGTGGATGAGTACCTGGTGTCAATGTTTGTAAACATGAACAAAACACATCGGCTAGGTACGGTACGAAAGAAGTTCAACGTATATTTCACCCACAGGTGCTACTCGCTAACAGCACTTGGGGCGCCGCTGTGGTGGTGAAGAGACGCCATCTCCCTCGCCTGCTAAGCGGGACGCGTGGGTTCGATCCCGGACCCTGGCGATGCCTGTTGTTGTTTATGTGGCGTCCGCGTGTTCTCTCTCTGTCTCTCTCCCCGTGGTGGTCCCAGCGTGGGTTCCTCTCCGGGTTCCTCCTGCGGTGTTGCAATCCTCCACCTCCTCCTCCCCTCCCCCTCCCCCTCTCCTCCTCCTCCTCCTCATCACCCTCCCCCTCCTCCACCTCTCCCTCCTCCTCTTCTCTGTCCACTTCCACCTCCTCCCCCACCTCTTTCTCCCCCCCTCCTCCCCCCCTCCCCCTCCTCCTCCTCCTCCTCCTCCCATCCTCCTCTCCTCCACCTCCTCCTCCCCCTTCCCCTCCCCCCATCCCCCTCCTCCTCACCCTCCTCCACCTCCTCCCCCTCCCCATCCTCCTCTTTCTCCCCTTCTCCCCCTCCTCCTCCCCCCTCCTCCTCCCCCCTCCCCCTCCACCCCTCCTCCTACTCCCCCCCCCCAATCCTCCCCCCTCTTCCCCCTCCTCAGCTTCCCCTCCCCTCCCTCCCCTTCCTCCTCCCTCTCCTCCCCCTCTTCCCCCTCCTCCCCTCCCACTCCTCCTCCCCCCCCTCCCTCACATTTAGACTCAACTCGCGCCAACATGATTTGGCTGCTGCTAATGAATTCCTTATATAGAGGCGTAGATGTGTTGATGTGGTCACCACATCTACGCCTCTATATAAACAGGTGGACTTCTCCACAAATCTGGCTATCGCCTGATGAAGCTAGTTGTAATTAATGGCGAAACGTCGTACTCAGATTGTAAATGTTGTGGCTTGGCTCTCCAACACACAACCGGTTAGTGCTGTACTAGTATACTACACTACACACTACACTATACACTATACTATACACTACATTATACACTACACACTAGTGCTGTACTCGTGACGAATTGGCCACGTTCTGTTTACGTGACAACCCTCACTAGTTGGCTGTGTCGGCTGGTGGCGGGTTTTAACGACACATTTATATATTTACGCGATCTCACCCAAAAACCTCTATTATGGATGATTTTGATCGCGAAAGCCTCATACGTGTGATATAGTTAATTTAGTTTTTAGTTCGTAGTAAAATCCTCTCCGGGGTGAGTGGGGTGTATATTTGTCTATGTGCGTGCTGACAGCACCGCGAGGCTAGACGCGACTGATCTTCGTGCCACTGTGGCTGTGTTGATGGTGGGTGGGTTAGTGGGGGGGAGATGGAGTAAGAGCGGTGGGGAGGGGGGGGGGTCATCGCGTCGTGTGGTATCCACGTGCTCGACATGACCACAACGCACGCGCTTCCTCACGTCACACACCACGTGGTGGGGGGGGGGGGGCTCCAGTGGGCACGCAGCACGTGGGTTCCAGCAGCATCCGTGCGGGGATGCTGACCCCTCGACGTTCCTCCTCTTCCTCCTCCTCCTCTTCTTCTTGTTCTCTCCGCATGGCCGGTGCGGACGCGAGGCGACAGCCACAACGACTTTCGCAGTGCGGCGAAGGCCCCGCTCGGTTGTCGAGGTGAGACATCGCGACTCCGTGGACCCATCCGACGGGGGGCGGACCGAACGTCGAACGTCGATCTGCCCGGTCTCCAGAGACGCAGCAGCAGCAACAACGACAACAGCAACAACAACAACAACAACGCGAGCCACGCCGGCGGATCTGCTCAGCAGAAGTCGCGAACTGGTTTTGATTCCTTACCCGTACCTGGCCGCACCAGGGTCGCAAACGGGTACCCGTACCCGGCCGTACCCTACCCGTACCCGGCCGGGTACGGGTAGGGTACGGGTACCTGATTGCGACCTCTGGGATGAAGCCATGTTGCAGGCGCGGGTGGGTTGATTCTAGGAACTTGAATTGTGAGAAGAGACAAGACGTTGGGAAATGAGTGACAAACGGTTACTCACCAGTGACTTACGGTCTACCCGTACCCGGCCGCACCAGGGTCGCAAACGGGTACCGGCCGGGTACGGGTAGCCGGGTATCGGGTAGGGTACGGGTATCGGGTACCCGGTTGCGACCTCTGCTGCTCAGGGTCAAACAAACGGGCGCGCCGAAGAGGCCGGGAGGCCTCTGACTGGACCCTCAAGATTTGAAGCTTTCGTGACTGCAGGAAATCCACACTCATTGATTCTTTCGGTAAAGTCACGTCGGTAGAAATAGAATAAAAACAAATCACGACGTTTCGAGCGCAACACAAGCGCACGTCTTCAGGTGAAAATCGCGAGAGCCTTTTTCTCAAAACTTATATGAACTAGATTTGAAGCTTTCGTGACTGCAAGGATTCATACTCTTCGGTTTTTTCGGTAAAGTCACGTAGGCACACCACAGCTGCAACTCAGTTTGTAGGACACAGCAGCAGATGTGAGTGTGAAAGCGATGGGTATTACCTTGTTATCGCGGCATCTCTTGAGGAAGGCTAGCGTCTCGAGAAGCTGCGACTTCTTGTCTCGTCTTCTTGGTTCGTTCGGTAAAGTCACGTAGAAGGGAAGTAATAAAATAATAAAAATAAAACATAATAATACCGAAAGAACCAAGAAGATGTATCCCTGCAGTCACGAAAGCTTTAAATCGAAATTCTTGTCTCGTTTTCTGTTAAAAGCTCTAACAGATAGGTGAAATTCCTCCCCGTAGAGGCTATTAATTCTAGATTTGAAGCTTTTATATGAACTCTGGCTGGTAACAGCTTCTCTTCACAAGGCAGCAGACATCGTTGCTGCTCGCAGCAGACATCGCACCTGTCGCGATTTTGACCTGAAGATGGGTGCTCGCGTTGCGTTCGAAACGTCGTGATTCGTTTTTATTTTCTTGGTTCTTTCGGTAAAGTCACGTAGAATGGAAATAATAAAATAAAAAAACATAATAAAATAATTCTCACGACATTTCGGCCACAACGCAAGCAGCCGTCCTCAGGTGGAGAGCAGGTCTGTCGAGTAGACAGAGTCTGAACGACAGACCTGCTCTCCACCTGAGGACGGCTGCTTGCGTTGTGGCCGAAACGTCGTGAGAATTATTTTATTTTGTTTTATTTTTATTATTTTATTATTTCCATTCTACGTGACTTTACCGCAAGAACCAAAGTGCCAACTACTGGCTCGGACAAATGCCCCTTACATGGACACGGCGTGGGAAGGCCTTCATCCAGCAGTGGATTGAGAGGGTGGGGAGGGGGGACCGCACACACACACACGAGCGAACGCGCACAACGCTGAAATGATTTGCCGATGCTGCTGCTGTTTCGTTGTCACCATCACGGTGACGTCACCATGGCCCCTTGCACCAGGCTGGGTGCACGTTTAAGTTGAGTCGCATCGACTGCACGAACGACCCCGACGCGTCCGCCATGAACACTGTGTGGAACTAAAAGGAAGGGGGGGGCCCTTTGATATAATAAACGACGTTTTGGGCGATGATCCTTTTTCGACGGTCTTATATAGGTGCCTGTTCACAGCACGAGTGTAGATGTGTGTGTGTGTTCGTGTGTGTGTGTTCGTGTGTGTATTCGGGTGTTCGTGTGTGTGCGGGGGGAGCGGTGGTGCAGCGGTTAGCGCGCTGCGCTATGAACTCGGCGACACGGGTTCGATTCCCGCTCACGACCAACACCAGTGGCGATTATCTGAACCGGTCCCGGGCCTCCCCTAGGTCGACTCAGCCTCAAATGAGTACCTGGTGCGGTGTGTAAACATCACCACATCAGTACTCGGGAGATAAAGGCGGCCGAGAGTGGTGCTGGCCACCCACCCCCTCGTGTGCCGTGCCGGCCTTCATAGGTGCTACTCGCTAACAGCACTTGCTAACAGCACTTGCCCCAACAGTCTGTTACAAGGCTACACGGGGGAGCTTTGTTGTCTTTGTGTGAGTGTGCGCTCGTGTGAGTTGTTTTGGCTACACAGCCCTCACGGCTATCATGTACTTTGAAGAAGGGCCATTGCCCGAAACGTTGCTTACACTGTTATTTAAAAAATAAACATTTTCAGACCACGCCATGTTATTAAGGAATCTGTTGATTTTTTACAATACTATTATTATTACTACTACTACGAGATTTGTCGACAAGGCCAATTGGGCTGATGGAGCTTTTTAAATTAAATTAAATGTGCGTGCTTTGTGCGCTGTTTTAGTCCGGGGGGGAGGGAGCGGTGGCACAGTGGTTAGCGCACTGCGCCACGTGATCCCGCCACGTGACGTCTGCCCAGAGGTCCGTACTGCTTTGTTGTGGACGTGTGATGAAAGGGGAGACCCCCCCCCCAGAGACAGCCCACGCCTGCGAGGTAGAAAGGGATTGCTACGGATATTATATAATTAACCAGCCACACCAGTTGATGATGATGGTGATGCTGCTGCCTTGACAGTCAGTAAGTGTACGATTAACAACAAAATACCCGCGTGCGTCTCCTTAAAAAAACAGAAAACAATACATTTCATCGGCGACGTTTCGGACAACGGCCCTCCTTCATAGCACAGCAATCACATGGCACGACGACACCGCACACACGAAGCAGCTCCGTGTGTGGCGAGCGAGCGAGCGTGCTGGCCGGATCGTTTCTGCAGCGCAGGCGGCTTGAGGGAGGATATCATCCAGCAGTGGATTGACCATGGCTGCTGCTGAGGACAGACAGGGTTATGAGATATGCACGCCTACCCTTCCATTTAGCCCCTTCCTCCCCTTCCTCTTCTACTTCTTTCAACTCAGCGAGGATGGAATCCGAAAGCACCCCCACCCAGAGTCACAGGACCCGTCACGAGAATAATCCACCACCCCCCCACCTCGTGGCATCCTCCACCTTCATCCACCACCCACCCCACCCCACCACCCCCAGTCTCCCCCCACCACTAACGCCACCCCCTCCCCTCCCTGTTCCAGTCAGCTGGTCAGCGTTGGCAACGTGGAGAATTCGTTTTGCTTGATTTTAAATGGGTGCACATTTAATACATTCATTTATTGTACGACGTCCAGATGAATACGTCCTGAATCTAGCACGATTGTGATGCTGCTGATGATGCTGACGATGATGCTGCTGCTGCTACCACCAAATCGGACATTGTAATTTAAATGATTTATATTTAGTGACCTGCTAACTATTTTCTATTTGCTCTTGTAGCTTGCTGACTCGCCCAAGATGGGCATCTGTGTAAAGAGCTTCATAGCTCATCGGATTTATCCTGCGGTCTAAATAAAGATTCTTATGATGATGCTGATGACGGCAGTGCTGCTGCTGCTGCTGATGCAAAATAATGATCATTACTGCTGCTAAAGTGACTTTGAAAATCGCTGCTGTTTTCGCTGATCATTTCGCCGCTGCTGATGTTTGTAACAATGATGACAATTTCTTCATGCGATCATGATGATCGCTACTGCTGCTGTTGATGATGATTGTTATCATTGCATTGCTGATTGTGATCATGACGACCGCTGCAGCTACTGCTGCAGTTGATGGCAGTGTTGAGTTTTTTGTTCGACTGATTTGTTTAATTCTAGATTTGAAGCTTTCGTGACTGCAAGGATTCATATTCTTAGTTTTTTTCGGTAAAGTCACGTAGGTAAAACATTATAACCATTATATATAAAGAGTGGTATCTCTTGTAATCTCTCATTTACTTGATACAGATATCGTGCTGTGACGGTTCCACCTGAAGACGGAAGCTTGTGTTGCCTCCGAAACGTCGTGATTTTTATTTTTATTTTATTTTCATTTTACTTTTATTAATTTTTATTTTAATGTTTTACCTACGTGACTTTACCGAAAAAACCTAAGAATATGATTTGTTTACTTTTACTGTACTTTGCACTCGTATCGTGTCTTCTTTTGCATTGTTTGCTGTTGGAACGTCCTGACCGGCCCCCGACTGGACATCTGTGTAAAAGCGCTTTATAGCTTACCGGGTTTCTTCCTGCATAAAATACACATTCTGACTCTGACTGTTGCTGATCTCTGCTGCTGTGGGCTGATGATAATAACGACGGCCGCTGCTGCTGTAGCTGCCACTGCTGTCGGTGATTATGACGACGATGATGATGACGATGATGATGATGACGATGATGACGATGATGATGATGACGATGATGATGGTGACGATGATGATGATGACGATGATGACGACGATGATGATGACGATGATGATGATGACGATGATGACGATGATGATGATGACGATGTGGTGGTGCTGGTAACTAAAAAAGAACGCCACGGAGTGGAGCAGGCGAGGGATCCTCATCACGAGCTTCGCCCCCCCCCCTCTTCCCTCCTCCTGCCCCCTCCTCCTCCCCTCCCCCTCCCCCCTCCTCCCCCCTCCTTCCCCCCTCCTCCTCACTCCTCCCGCCTCCCCCTTCCTCCTACCCCCTCCTCCTCCTCCTTCCCCCTCCTCCTCCCCCTCCTCCTCCTCCCTCTCCCCCTCCTCCTCCTCCTCCTCCCCCTCCTCCTCCTCACTCCTCATTCCTCCTCCCCCCTCCTCCTACCCCCTCCTCCTCCCCCTCCCCTCTCCCTTCCTCCTCCCCCCTCCTCCTCCTTCCCCCTCCCCCTCCCCTCCCCCTCCTCCTTTCCTCCCCCTCCTCCTCCCCTCCCCCTCTCCCCTCCCCCCTCCTCCCCTCCCCTCCCCCCTCCCGCCTCCCCCCCTCCCCTCCCCCCTCCCGCCTCCCCCTTCCTCCTACCCCCTCCTCCTCCCCCCTCCTTCTTCCCCCTCCTCCTTCCCCCTCCTCCCCTCCCCTCCCCCCTCCTCCCCTCCCCTCCCCCTCCTCCTTCTCCCCCTCCTCCTCCCCTCCCCTCCCCCTGCCCTCCCACCCCCCCCAACTCTCATGGGGCGCCAACTGCCTCGTCCGTCACGTGTAGCGCCGTGCACGCGGTGGTTGTTGTGGTGGTGGTTGTTGTGGTAGTTATTGTGGTAGTTATTGTGGTTGTGGTGGTAATGTTGTGGTGGTGGTTGTTGTGGTAATATTGTGGTGGTGGTTGTTGTTGTGGTTGTTGTTGTGGTGGTAGTTATTGTGGTTGTGGTGGCAATGTTGTGGTGATGGTGATTGTGGTGGTAATGTTGTGGTGATGGTGGTTGTGGTGGTAATGTTGTGGTGGTGGTAACGTTGTAGTGGTAGTTGTTGTGGTTGTGGTGGTAATGTTGCGGTGATGGTGGTTGTGGTGGTAATGTTGTGGTGGTGGTTGTTGTTGTGGTTGTTATTGTGGTTGTGGTGGTAATGTTGTGGTGATGGTGGCTGTGGTGGTAATGTTGTGGTGGTGGTAATGTTGTGGTGGTAGTTGTTGTGGTTGTGGTGGTAATGTTGCGGTGATGGTGGTTGTGGTGGTAATGTTGTGGTGGTGGTGGTAATGTTGTGGTGGTGGTTGTGGTTGTTTAGGAGGAGGAAGGGGCTGACGCAGAGTTATGTAAGAAAGCGTCAATGCCAAGTCCAGGAGGGCGATGAGAGTGGGAGGAGGAATTTGGGTGGTGGTGGTTGTGGTGGTGGTTGGGCAAGGGTAGAAATGGTAGTGGTGGTGCACTGACGATGAGCGTAATGAGGTTGCTGATGATGACGGATGATGATTGGAGGGAGAGATCCTCACATATCGATGTGTGAACCACGACAATTTTTTATAAATCATCCAATCTGTTACGTCACCCGGCGCCAGATTAACAACGCAATGAACGCGTGTGGTGGTTGGAAGGCGGCCGGTCGTCTTAGACCAGGGGTCGGCAACCAAAATAACAAGAAGAGCCATTTCTTTCCAATTCGGTACAAAATTCAGTATTTCAAGAGCCGCAATGCATCTGAGTACATACTATACATACGTACATATCGTCAAGAAGCAGCCCGTAAAAAGCCGCATGCGGCTCCGGAGCCGTAGGTTGCCGACCCCTGCTCTTAAACTCTTAAACTCTAGACTGTTAGACTCTCCACTAACAAAGTCGTGAGTAAAAAAAACGATTGCAGGCTTCACTGGTCAACACACTGTTTTCTGGAATAAGTTATTCCAACGGTTGTAATGTAATTGATGCCAGATTTGGAACCAGCACCCCACAGTTTTTGTCTATCACATCAGGTTTTCGAGATATCAAATATTGCATTTTCAATAAAAACTGCAGAAGAAAAATATTAAATAAATGTGGATACCTACATAAAATGATATTATAAACACACCATCCTAAAAATACAGCACCATATTTTAACACTAAAGCAGTCACTGACTCGCAACAACTTGCAATCATAAGTGACAGAGTTAATTTCGGGTAAAATCAATGAAAACGGGGTATGCCGATAGCATAAAAATGAGATGTGATAGAGCAAATCTGAGATCAGATTTGGAATCGGCACCCTGAAATTAGTCTAAAACAGCAGCAAAAGTCCAGGCCAGAAAAACATCTTTTATTTTTTGTTGACCAGTGAATTAAACTAGCGCAACAATAGATGTCCCTTTTATTAACCCATGTGAGCCGCAACACAAAATAACTTGGGGATATTTGATCGGTAACCTTCTAATGGACGTTCTCTCACGTGTCGGAGGAAACTGGAGGGGGGGCTGATACCCAATGGAACCACGTGCCAACGTTAGGTCAACGTCAGAGGTGACGTTTCGGGCAATGGCCCTTCTTAGTGTGCATGCTTTCAAAAAGAAACGTGACGGGTGAGGTTGCATTCATCGAGACAGCGATCGATCGCCACCGCTCCGCAGGAATTATCCACCCAACGATTCAGGATGATAATCTTTATTTTAGACTGCAGGAGGAATCTGATGAGCTATGAAGCTCTTAATCAAAAACTTCCAGTAGGGGCACGTGGTCAGAAAATCTCCACAGCTACCACGGCACGTGACCTCGTCCTGTCGCTCCATCTCCCAGTCCGTCTCGAGTCTCCACCCTCGGGCCAAGACCACCACCACGACCACCACCACGACCACCATAAACACCACCACCACCAACACCACCACAACCACCACCACGACCACCATAAACACCACCACCACCACCACGACCACCACCACGACCACGACCACCACCACGACCACCACCAACACGACCACCATAAACACCACCACCACCACCACAACCACCACCACGACCACCACCACGACCACGACCACCACCACAACCACCACCACCACCACGACCACCACCACAACCACGACCACCACCACCACCACGACCACCACCACAACCACAACCACCACCACCACCACCACGACCACGACCACCACCACCAACACCACCACCACGACCACCACGACCACGACCACCACCACCAACACCACCACCACCACGACCACCACCACCACCACCAACACCACGACCACCACCACCAACACCACCACCACGACCACCACCACCACCACGACCACCACCACCACGACCACCACCACGACCACGACCACCACCACGACCACCATAAACACCACCACCACCAACACGACCACCACCACGACCACCACCACGACCACCACCACGACCACGACCATCACCACCACGACCACCACCACGACTACCACCACGACCACCACCACGACCACGACCACCACCACCACGACCACCACCACGACCCCCACCACGATCACCACCACGACCACCACCACGACCACGACCACCACCACGACCCCCACCACCAACACCACCACCACGACCACCACCACGACCACCACCACCACGACCACCACCACGACCACGACCACCAACACCACCACCACGACCACCATCACGACCACCAACACCACCACGACCACGACCACCACCACCACCACGACCACCACCACGACCACCACCACCACCACCAACACCACCACCACCACGACCACCATCACGACCACCAACACCACCACCACCACGACCACCACCACGACCACGACCACCACCACCACCACCACGACCACCACCACCACCACCACGACCACCACCACGACGACCACCACGACCACCATCACGATAGATACATCAGAGATGTGTAAGAACTTCTAAACAACTCACAAACATCAGCTTTTTGTGAAATAGCAAAGGCAGAAGATCCCTCTGGCTTTGATCTTTCACGAAGCTCGTGGTCCACCCTAAACCACATGGCACCGCACCGGCCATGCCAGCAGTAGATGCGCACACCCCGATGCACAAATGGGAAATTAAAAACTCTCCAGTCGTATCTTCTTGGTTCTTAGGTAAAGTCACGTAGAAGGGAAATAAGGGAAATAATAAAAGAATGAAAATAATAAAGTTTTATTTTATTTTATTATTTCCCTTCTATGTGACTTAACCGAAAGAACCAAGAAGATGAATCCCTGCAGTCACGAAAGCGTTAAATCGAAAAAAACATCCAGTAGTAGTGTGCCGTCACCGTGGGTCATCCAGAACAGAGACCCTAGTGCAACGCGTAACGACTCAAATGCCTCCCGATCCACAAACTATGAATGAGGAGACATCGCAGCGACACTCGACTCCGCTTGCTGCTCCTGCTCCTGCTGCTGCTGCTGCTTGCTGCTCCTGCTGCTGCTGCTGAAGCGGTTGTCTGGGTTTCATCGACCCTGAGTGTGACAATGCAGTCGGCGCTCTGCCTCTACATCAGCAGCCATACGGAAGAAAAAGCTGAAGAAGACAGAGAGATAGGGTGGACCATAAGAGATGTAGACCGCAGAACATGACGAGTCGTTTGTATTCACATATTTTTTGATCAATAGTTCAAACATCAGTAGTAGGTTTTTACTCTTTAAACTGGTACAAAACTGACACCTTTATACAAGGCATCATGTTTGCAATAACCACAACACAAGTAGTTTAAAATGCAAATAAAAAGAAACAACTCTGATGATGATAATGATATGCACTGTCCTCGAAGTTGATTGGTCCACACCCGAGACAGCTTTCCTTAGAGCCTAGTCTCCATTGGTGTTGGACCCGATGACACCAAAAGGCGTACAACTCAAAAACAGTGCACTATCAGAGTATTGAGAGCTCGGGGTAAGCATTTACACTATGAGACCTCCTTTACCAGTGGCAAAATATAGTAGTAAGTTTTTACCCTTTAAACTAGTACAAAACTGACACCTTAATACAAGGCATCATGTTTGCAATAACCACAACACAACTCCATTGGAGACTAGGCTCTAAGGAAAGCTGTCTCGGGTATGGACCAATCAACTTCAAGGACAGTGCATATCATTATCATCATCATCAGAGTTGTTTCTTTTTGTCTGCATTTTGACTACTTGTGTTGTGGTTATTGAAACATGATGCCTTGTATAAAGGTGTCAGTTTTGTACCAGTTGAAAGGGTAAAAACCTACTACTATATTTTGCCACTGGTAAAGGTCTCATAGTAGTTTAAACATCGTCACGTGAATAGAATAGCACGGTCGGCTGCGTACGGTGCGAAAGAAGGTCAACATAGATACGTAAACTATAATTTAATGTGTTGCATCGGTTACGAATACATTCGGGACGGGCGCCGCGGTGGCTAGGAGATGTTAACTACCTCGCCTGGTCTACAGGAGGTCGTGGGTTAAATCATGTCCCTGTAGAGATGTTAACTACCTCGCCTGGTATACAGGAGGGTCGTGGGTTCGATCCCGACCCTGACGCCTGCTGCTGTATATTTGGAGTTTGCGTGTCTCTCTCTCTCATCATCATCACGGTAGCTAGAAGATGGGAACTACCTAGCCTGGTATACAGGAGGGTCGTGGGTTCGATCCCGACCCTGACGCCTGCTGCTGTATATTTGGAGTTTGCGTGTCTCTCTCATCATCTTCATCATGGTGGCTAGGAGATGTTAACTACCTCGCCTGGTATGCAGGAGGTCGTGGGTTCGATCCCAACCCTGACGCCTGCTGCTGTAGATTTGGAGTTTGCGTGTCTCTCTCTCATCATCATCATGGTGGCTAGGAGATGTTAACTACCTCGCCTGGTATACAGGAGGGTCGTGGGTTCGATCCCGACCCTGACGCCTGCTGCTGTATATTTGGAGTTTGCGTGTCTCTCTCTCTCATCATCACGTTAGCTAGGAGATGTGAACTACCTCGCCTGGTATACAGGAAGTCGTGGGTTCGATCCCAACCTGACGCCTGCTGCTGTATATTTGGAGTTTGCGTGTCTCCCTCTCATCATCATCACGGTGGCTAGGAGATGTTAACTACCTCGCCTGGAATACAGGAGGGTCGTGGGTTCGATCCCGACCCTGACGCCTGCTGCTGTATTTTTGGAGTTGGCGTCTATCTCTCTCTCACCGTGGTAACTGCGTGGATTTTTCTCCGGCTCCTCCATTTTCCCCCCTCCACATTTAGACTCAACATCACGCGTTTAGAGTGCTTACCTGATATAAATGTCAACACGACAAGACACTTTTGGCGAGCTATAATTTTTGGCTAGGTCGCTTCTGAAAAAGAGCTACATAGCTCAGTGAGCCTTACCTGGTCAAATCAAATCAATAATTGAGGTAGTTTAATTTTTTCCTCTCGCGGTGTGGAGCGACCCGCAGTGTGGCAACAGCGCCGTTCAGCGGCCACGCCACGCTTGTGTGTTGGAGAGCAACGCTACAACATATTCTTGGTTATTTCGGTAAAGTCACGTAGACAGAAAATAAAAATAAAATACAATTTAAGTAAAAAAAAATCTACGACTTTTCGATCGCAACACAAGCAGTATTCATCAGGCAGAGAGAGAGAGAAAAGAGTCGAATTCCTGCAGTCACGAAAGTTTAAAGTCAAAATTTAAAGCCACAACATTTTCAATCTGAGCACGACGTTTCGCCAGTAATGAAATAAAATTAATGGTTGATGGTTTTCCGATTTAAAGCTTTCGTGACTGCAGGGATTCATCTTCTTGGTTCTTTCGGTAAAGTCACGTAGAAGGGAAATAATAAAATAATAAAAATAAAACATAATAAAATAATTCTCACGACGTTTCGGCCACAACGCAAGCAGCCGTCCTCAGGTGAAGAACAGGTCTGTCGGGAAGACAACTGCTTGCGTTGTGGCCGAAACGTCGTGAGAATTATTTTATTGGTTTATGTTTATTATTTTATTATTTCCCTTCTACGTGACTTTACCGAAAGAACCAAGAAGATGGTTGATATTTGTATAGTCCAGGCGTCCCCAACCCCCGGGCCGCGGACCGTTACGGGTTCGTGTCCTGTGAGGAACCGGGCCTCCCAGCAGCAGGAGGTGAGAGCGGTGGGCGAGCGAGCGAAGCTTCATCATCTGTATTGACAGATGATGAAGCTTCAGATGATGAAGCTTCATCGTCTGTATAGATGATGAAGCTTCATCATCTAGAGCTTCATTGACAGATCATCTGACGCTTCATTGACAGATGATGAAGCTTCATCATCTGTCAATACAGATGATGAAGCTTCATCATCTGTATTGACAGATGATGAAGCTTCATCATCTGAAGCTTCATTGACAGATCATCTGAAGCTTCATTGACAGATGATGAAGCTTCAGATGATGAAGCTTCATCATCTGTATTGATAGCCGCACCCCATCGCTCGCATCGCCGTCTGAGCTCCGCCTCCTGACAGATCAGCGGCGGCATGAGATTGTCACAGGAGCGCGAACCCGACTGTCAACTGCGCATTCGATGGGTCTACGTTGCGCGCTCCTTATGAAAAGTCAGAATCCGACACTTATCTTAGTCCGCGCGTGGAACCCGCCCCCAAGATTTTATTATTCACCACTTCCGTCCGCGCCTCTTTCCCGCACTGCGCACTTATCTCAGCCGCAGTTGTGGTAAGCCCACAAGCTGCTAACCCCTAGCCACAATGAGTAAATAAGTATCACCCGTAAAAACAAAGTTTTTCACTATAAATCCTTTTTATGCGTGGCGGCTAGAGTCCTCTCGTCCTCTGGCTTGAGATGGCTGCCACCTATGGATCAGATGATTGCATTGCACCATTAAGCAATTGGTAATTAAATATAATAATTTTGTCCTAAAAAGTGTAAAATTTAGGAAATTTTTTTTAACGAATATTAATTGTCACGCACAACGAGTCTGTGTGGAAAGTATCACCTCGATTGGATCACGGGAAGTGGGTTAAAAAACGACCGAAAGATTTGCATGGTCCTAAGCAAGCAAGCGAACTTAATATAAAGGATTTAAAAACAAACGTCTTCGGAGAGCTTCTTTGAAAAGAGGGAAAGACCCAATGATGACCCCCATCCCCCACCCCGGTCCGTGAAAAAATTGTCTTCCACGAAACCGGTTCCTGGTGCCAAAAATGTTGGTGACCGCTCCAATCGAATCTTGATTTGAAGTTTTCGTGACTGCAGGCATTCATACTCTTTGGTCCTTTCGGTAAAGTCACGTGGGTAGAGAATAAAAGAAATTAAATCACGACGTTTCGGGCGCAACACAAGCGTCCGTCATCAGGTGGGAGGACAACCACAGCAAGAAACAATTGCTGAAGTGGGCAAAAGGGCTGCTTGTAACGCTAATGTATTTTATTTTATACCTATGTAGAGGAGTAAAATGGGGACGTGACGTCAGGTGTGCCGTTCAGTGCGATGACGTCACGTCTCCTAGGGTACTTAAGGGATACCCCGTGACGTAAGCGGGGTCACTGTGGGAACGGGTAGAGTAAGCAGGGTGAAGAGGGAACCAGGGGTAGAGAGAGGGATCGAGTAGGGAGTCTGGGGAGAAGCCGGTGGTAGCCGTAGAGGTGCTTCTCTCTCCGCTCGGTGGAGTCGACAGAGTCCACGATCCGACACGAGAGAGAGAGAGACCGGAGCTAGCCGGCAGGGACCCGGACTCAGAGTAGGACCCCTAGCCCCTGAGAGTTGTGTACCCTGCTGTGTATTATTGATAAGCTTTAATAAACCCTGACAAAAGCCCTTAACTTACCTCCTTCCGAGTACGTCCGTCGGAACTTCTCTACACACACGTGACTTTACCGAAAGAACCAAAGAGTATGGACCGCTGGTCTAGTTTACGTTCGGGACAATCGCCCCAACCCACCCCACCCCCCGCATCACCGTAGACGCGACAACAACGACACCATCCCCATGGCGAATTAGACCGCGTTCATAATTCATCGGCGACGTCATTGGAGTGAACTCCCAGGACCCATAGAATACATAATAAATAATAAATGAATTCCCTGGCTCGGACCTCGGGGGACCCCATCGGCGGCGACGGACACGGGCCGAGGGGAGAGGCGAATCCGAGTGAAGCTTTTCGTGTCGCTCTCCCTTGCAGGGTGACCTTGTTTTAAATAGGAGGGGGTGCAGGAGAGGCGGGGGTGGGGGGTAGGTGACACAAAGGATGAGTCCCCACTCCAGCTCCCTGCCTCCCCCCCCAAGCCTACGATGACCCTCGTGGTGAAGTATGGACGAAACGGTGCGCGCTGGTTCCTGCACAGAGCGAGTGGTTCTAAGTTGAAAACGAACGTCTCTACAGCAGTGGTTCACCAGGGCACACTCATTTGAGGCCGAGTCTACCTAGGGGAGGCCCTGGTGGCCTTTAGTGCGGCCCCCAGATGATACGCAACGAGTGACAACACCTGAAGACGGCTACTTGCGTTATAGCCGAAACGTCGTGAGAATTATTTTATTATGTTTTATTTTTATTATTTTATTACTTCCCTTCTACGTGACTTTACCGAAAGAACCAAGAAGAGTGACAACACCCCCCATCATCATCGTGCTGCTGTCAAACCCGGCAACGGTTTCAAATGAGTGGCGCCACTCACACTGATGATGTCTTATCGGTGAAAGTGTCCACCCCCCCCAACCCCCTTCTGAACACTCTTGATGACCGCTACCGAACACAGTCTTGAGATGCCCGGTGCGTGAAGATGCACCAGCCACGGCATTGTTGTTGCTGTCCAGGGTAAAAGGCCCACGGAGTGATTATTGTTTTTAACCCTTCTATCTGGCAACAAAACTGACACCTTTTTTTTACAAGGAGTCATGTTTGCATAGAGCACAATACCTGCAGTCATAATGCAAACAAAAAACACAACTCTGATAATGTATGCACTGTCCTTGAAGTTGATTGGTCTACACCCGAGACAGCTTTCCTTAGAGCCTAGTCTCACATGGTGTTGGACCAGATGACGCCAAAAGGCGCACAACTCAAAGACAATGCACCATCAGAGCATGAGAGCTCGGGGTAAGCATTTACACCATTGGAACCTCATTTGCCAATAAAAAATATGATAATTGTTTTTTTACCCTTCCATATGGCAACAAAACTGACACCTTTTTTTTACAAGGAGTCATGTTTGCATAGAGCACAATACCTGCAGTCATAATGCAAACAAAAAACACAACTCTGATAATGTATGCACTGTCCTTGAAGTTGAAGATGTGGACCAATCAACTTCAAGGACAGTGCATCCATTACCAGTTATGTTTTTTGTTTGCATTATGACTGCAGGTATTGTGGTCTATGCAAGCATGACTCCTTGTAAAAAAGGTGTCAGTTTTGTTGCCAGATAGAAGGGTAAAAAACCAATTATCATATTTGTACTGTCAAATGAGGTTCCAATGAGGCCCACTGAGTCTCAAGGCTCTTCTTCAAGAGGATCCTGCCAAGTTTTCGCAGGAGGGCGGCGAATGCTGCTGCAGCTGCTGCGTGATCTCCAATTGAGCGGTGGAGTCGTGGTTCGAACCCGGCCACCTGAGTTCGATTCCCGCTCACGGCCACCAACACGGGTGACGATTATCTGAACAAGTCCTCGGCATCCCCTAGGTCGACTCGGCCTCAAATTAGTACCTAGTGCGGTGTGTATACTTTGCCACTGGGGAGACAAAGGCGGCCCTTGCTATGAAGCAACATCGTTGTGAGGTCTGAAAGACATTTGCTTCATAGCAGCCCTTGCCCCAACAGTCCGGTGAGGCTATACGGGGGATCTTTATCTTGGTGTTGGTATTTAATTGACACCTAGTGACCAACGCGCCCGAACGGGTCTGGGCAACGGCTGAGTGACCTCCAAACACATCCCCCGCGAAGACCCCCACCCCCCTCGAATCGCCCCCCCCTCAAATCGACATTATCAGTGGTGTAGTAACTATATTATCAGTGGTGTAGCGACTACATTATAAGTGATGTAGTAACTACTATTATCAGTGACGTAGTAACTACATTATCAGTGGCGTAGTAACTACATTATCAGTGGTGTAGTAACTACATTATCAGTGGCGTAGTAACTACATTATCAGTGGTGTAGTAACTACATTATCAGTGGTGTAGTAGCTACATTATCAGTGGTGTAGTAACTACATTATCAGTGGTGTAGTAACTACATTATCAGTGGTGTAGTAGCTACATTATCAGTGGTGTAGTAACTACATTATCAGTGGTGTAGTAACTACATTATCAGTGGTGTAGTAACTACATTATCAGTGGTGTAGTAACTACATTATCAGTGGTGTAGTAACTACATTATCAGTGGCGTAGTAACTACATTATCAGTGGTGTAGTAACTACATTATCAGTGGTGTAGTAACTACATTATCAGTGATGTAGTAACTACATTATCAGTGGTGTAGTAACTACATTATCAGTGGTGTAGTAACTACATTATCAGTGGTGTAGTAGCTACATTATCAGTGGTGTAGTAACTACATTATCAGTGGCGTAGTAGCGACATTCTCAGTGGTGTAGTGATTACATTATCAGTGACGTAGTAACTACATCATCAGTGGCGTAGTGATTACATTATCAGTGGTGTAGTAACTACATTATCAGTGGTGTAGTAACTACATTATCAGTGGCGTAGTAACTACATTATCAGTGGTGTAGTCACTACATTAACACATTCCTGCGGAGGGATGCTGGTAGGAACGTTGGGTTGCTCGGTCAATGGCCAGGGCCAACGGCGGCGTGGTGTATTCCGCAAATATGCCCGACTGTGAGGGCGGGCACAAGCCGGCGTGAGTAGGTTAAACGTTGAGTTTTATAAGGGCACCACGGGGTGACCAGCCCCTCCCCACCCAGCCCCACCCCTCCCACCCCCCACCCAGCCCCACCCTCCCCACCTAGCCCCTCCCCTCCCCACCCAGCCCCTCCCCACCCAGCCCCATCCCTCCCATTTTTGGATGCAAGAAGGACGGACGGACACAATAATCCCCTGTGGGCCGGTGTAACCAGGAGGTTCCTACCAGTATAATTGACGCGTATCTAATGAAATCAATATCACAGAAACTGAGTTCCATGCCCGATGTATTTTTTTACTCAAGTTACCGTCATTGGAAGCAAATGACGTTTCGTTACGTTCACATTACGTTTCTATTACTTCCAATACTAAACATTTCAATAGTCACACAACAGCCTGGAAGAAAGGCTCTGCTTGTCTACCTGGTTAAGCCGTGACGATGACGACAACGACAACAGAAACCTTGACTTCAAGCTTTATGACCCTTGGGCTACACGCATTTCAAACCTTTTAAAACAGTCTGCATCAGCAGCAGACCATGCTTTCCCACCTGATGACGGACGCTTGTATTGCGCCTGAAACGTCGTGATTTTTTTTAATTTTATACCTACGTGACTTTACCGAAAGAACCAAAGAGTATGGATTCCCGCAGTCACGAAAGCTTCAAATCGAGATGAAAGTTTTCGTGACTGCAGGAATTAATATTATTTTGTCTTTCGGTAAAGTCACGTAGAATGGTAAAAATAATATAATAAAAAAAACAGAAAAAGTCGTACTTTTCTGTCGTAGTTTTCTGTTATTTTTTAATTATTATTTTCTTTGAACCTATCTACGTGATTCAAAGCTTTCGTGACTGCAGGGATTCATCTTCTTGGTTCTTTCGTTAAAGTCACGTAGAATGGAAATAATAAAATAATAAAAAATAACATAATAAAATCATTCTCACAACGCAAGCAGCCGTCCTCAGGTGGAGAACAGGTCTGTCGAGAAGACGTTTTGTCTACCTACGTGACTTTACAGAAAGAACCAAAGAGCATGGATTCCTGCAGTCACGAAAGCTTCAAATAAAGATGAAAATAACAAGTCTGTCGAGAAGACAGAGTCATTCAGACTGTCTTCTCGACAGACCTGTTCTCCACCTGAGGACGGCTGCTTGCGTTGTGGCCGAAACGTCGTGAGAATTATTTTATTATGTTTTATTTTTATTATTTTATTATTTCCCTTCTACGTGACTTTACCGAAAGAACCAAGAAGAAGACTATCTACGTGACTTTACCGAAAGCCCCAAGAATAACGTAGAAACCAACATGCGTTGCTCGTATTCTTGTACGGGGAAATTGAGTTTTCAGGTCCATACTGCGTAACAGCCGTGTCTATACGGGCAACACATTTTTTGTCAATTTGTTTGTGTTTCTCCCTCGTGATGGGGACGTTGTAGGATGAAAGTTGAGATGTGTAAGGGACATGGGGTGACCAATTCGGTCTGAATTGGTCTATAATAAGGTAGGGCACCGATATGGGGTTGACAGGTATGAGAACGTAAATTAAGGCATTTTCACAAACACAACAAAAAACAAATTAAACCGCGTTTTTAATTAATTGCGTGTTCTTTAACACCACTGCTGTTGCAAATACATCTCACGGTGGTTGTCAAGGTGGGGGGGGGGGGGCGACTCGTAGCTTTAACCACCGGGGGGTGGGGGGGGGCAGGCACCCCCAGGCACCCCCAGGCACCCCCAGGCACCCCCTGTCTGAGAGTGAGCCCAGGCCAGCTACCTCCCTGCTTGCCCCATAGCCCCGAAGCCGATCTCAAGAATTCTAGATTTGAAGCTTTCGTGACTGCAAGGATTCATATTCTTAGGTTTTTTCGGTAAAGTCACGTAGGTAAAAAAATTTAAATTAATAAAAGTAAAATAAAATAAAAATCACGACGTTTCGGAGGCAACACAAGCTTCCGTCTTCAGGTGGAACCGTCACAGCCACGACAGCTGTATCAAGTAAATGAGAGATTACAAGAGCTACCACTCCGTATATATAATGGTTGAAGAGGGGAAGGGCCAAGTACGGCACACTTTTATTAATTTTAATTTTTTACCTACGTGACTTTACCGAAAACACCTAAGAATACCGATCTCAAGAACCCACGATGGGGGTGGGAGGGGGAGGAGAGAGCCGCGTGATTTTCACAGCCAGCAACGATAAAATAATAAATTAAATAATAGCATACGACGTTTCGATTGCAACACAAGCAATCATCATCAGGTATAATGAAATAGCAAATATAAAATCTAACCAGAAAACTATAGACAGACATATAAGCAGACAGATATCACCAAGATACGTAGAGAAAGTAACACAGGTACAGAGAGGGGGGGTCGTCTCTGTGGGGTGGCGTTAAATAGACAAAGGGGGGCGGAGGCAGAGAGAGGGAGGGGTTAGAGACAAAACTTACATGCCAATGAGTACGAAGAAGACGCGTAGTAAAGTACGCAAGCTTGAACATTAGGAGAGAGGGAGAAAGAACACACTAAATTAAATAACCTAGCAAAATATCGAAATGTTATGTAATACGACACAGAGAGTCGGTCAACACACAATTAACGCATAGCCTGGTCGATTACGTATTTCAAAGATTGCTAAGTTAGAATTTAAGTGTGAAAATTCCAAAGAAAGACAAAACATAAAAATAAGTATAACCCGTAAAAACAAAGTTTTTCACTCTAAATCCTTTATATGCGTGGCGGCTAGAGTCCTCTCGTCCTCTGGCTTGAGATGGCTGCCACCTATAGGTCAGATGATTGTCTGCAGTATTAAACAATTGGTAATTAAATATTTAATTTGTTTTCCCTAAACAGTGTAAAATTTTGGAAAAAAAATTTCACGAACATTAATTGTCTCGCACAACGAGTCTGTGTGCAAAATGTCAGCTCGATTGGATCACGGGAAGTGGGTTAAAAAACGACCGAAAGGTTTGCACGGTCGTAAGCAAGCAAGCAAGCACGCAAGCAAGCAAGCAAGCGAACTTAATATTAAGGATTTAACAATAATAAGGTGAATGGAGATACACAGACAGAGCAGAGCTGCGGCTCCCCGCCAGATGGCGCTGCTGCTGCACGTTTCTCTGCCGCCACCTCGCCACTCTCGAAGGCTGTCGAGAGATTTGCATCCATGGGGCCGTCCATAAATGACGTCACGCACCTGGGGGGGGGGGGGGGTTAGATATTTGTGACGATGTGTGACGAGGCGGGGGGGTTGTTTGAGAAATGTGACGTCACGTAAAAATGCACAACTTTAAATAAATGTAGACAACACGTTCTACTTAATTAAATTGACTTTTTATGAAATGTTTTCTCCTACAACATCAGAGTGCAGCGCCACATTAAATACGCACTACAATGACAATAGTTTAAAGCGATTTGAAGCATGTTTTTTTTTTGGGGGGGGTGGAGCTTTGTGATGTCATATTTGAGGCGGGGGGTCTGACTTTTTGTGACGCCGTGTGACGAGGGGGTGGGGGGGGGCGGTAAAAATCGTCCAATATCGCGTGACGTCATTTATGGACGGCCCTTTACGTCACAAACATTAACTTCATTGGCTGTGGTCGGGTGGTGGCGGGTTTAACGAGACACTCACATTGACGCGATCTCACCGACACAAAAGGAAAGACATACTCTTAGTTCTTTCGGTAAAGTCACGTAGGTAAAAAATGAAATTAAAATTATTTTTATTAATTTTAATTTCATTTTTTTACCTACGTGACTTTACCGAAAGATTAAAATTAATAAAAATAATTTTTATTTCATTTTTTACCTACGTGACTTTACCGAAAGATTAAAATTAATAAAAAACAATTTTAATTTCATTTTTTACCTACGTGACTTTACCGAAAGATTAAAATTAATAAAAAATAATTTTAATTTCATTTTTTACCTACGTGACTTTACCGAAAGATTAAAATTAATAAAAAATAATTTTAATTTCATTTTTTACCTACGTGACTTTACCGAAAGAACTAAGAGTATGAATCCTTGCAGTCACGAAAGCTTCAAATCTAAAAGCAAAGACCTCTGTTGTGTAACAAAGCCAGGGCAAGTCGCCGTTCCCCACTGCACCGCGAGATGGCAACGCAGCTCAACAATTCAGCACCACCATCACCACCACCCCCCCACGCGGCCAATCGACACACGCATCTCCGCCGACACCCCCCACCCCAGCATCATCCTCCACCCACCCACCACCCACCCTTCTCCTAACACATTGCGCTCACACCCCCCCCTCCATTCACCCCCCCCACCCGCCCAACATCTCCCAGGCAAAGACCCCCACCCCCCCTCCTAGGCGAGCCGACAGAGAGCGTGTGCCATCGAGCGCGAAGCATCACTGCGCGTTCACGCTGGTCACATTCCGTGTTAGATACACGAACGTGTCATCGGCCGATTAAGCCGTCGTCATTGTTAATCTTATTGTTGTCACGATAATAGTTGTTGTTGGTGTTCGTCGTTGTTCGTTGTTGTTGTTGTTGTTGGCGAGAGAATTATCGATCATCGTCCATCTCGTCCCGTCTGTCATCGGAAAACACTGCTCCAGGTACCAGCAGCCGCGGCGAACGAGCGATGATGATGTATGCGCGCGCGCGTGTGTGTGTCTCTCTTTACGAGCGAGTCACAACTCCCCCCTTCCCCTAGATCGACTCAGCCTTAAACTAGAGCAGTATCTAGTGCGGTGCGCAAGCATCATCAGCACACGGGGAAACAAAGGTGGCCGGGCGTGGTGCTTAATAACACCACCTTCCCCCACCCCCTCCCTCGTGCCGGGCTTAATAGGTGCTGCTCGCTGTTAGCACTTGCCCCGGCAGTCCGCAGGTTAGAGGCCGCGCGGGGGATCTTTGTTTTTTAGTTAGTGATGTCGCTGGCGGTTGAGGGAGTCGATCGCGAGAGTTCGCGTACGACGCAGGTGCAGGGGGGTTGTGCGCGCACGGCGATTTAGTCGAGGAAGATGGTGATGGTTGAAGCGTAAAGACACGTGGAGGATGGAGAGACGCGGAGAGGTCGGATGCGCGGGGGAAGCATGGGGGACAGGCTTGAGTCTGGACTGGAACGGGGTAAAAGTGGGTTCAGCGGTTCAGTAACCACGGACAGCGGAGAGACAGGCGGGGAGACAGACGGGCAGACAGACGGGGAGACAAGCGGACAAAGAGACAAACAAGCAGATAGACAGACAGACAAGGTAACAGGCATAGAGACGGATACACATACTCACATCGAGACAGACAGACAGGCAGACAGACAATGTATACAGACAGCTACACATCCTGACATCGAGACAGACAGACAGACAGACAGACGAGGTACTAGGCATACAGACGGATACACATACTCACATCGAGACAGACAGACAGACAGGCAGATGGACAGATAGACAATGTAACCGGAATACAGACAACTACACATACTGACATCGAGACAGACAGACAGACGAGGTAACAAGCATACAGACAGCTACACATACTCACATCGAGACAGACAGCCAGGCAGACGGACAGACAGACAGACAATTTAACAGGAATACAGACAACTACACATACTGACATCGAGACAGACAGACGGAGAGATCGACAGAGAAGCGGAGAAGCAGAGGGAGCGACCTCCCGTCGAGAGGGGGCTCATGATGTCTCTGTTAGGGAGTCATCCGCACACAATTAGGGCCCCGCGAACGCGGCTGCACGCAATCACGGCGAGAAAGAGGAGGAGGGGAGAGAGAGAGAGCGAACGAGAGCAGGGAGCGTTTCCTGCGTCTGGGGAGAGTGACTCAGCCAGTGTAGCTGCGTGTGTGTGTGTGCCGTGCCGGCATTCATAGGTGCTCGCTAACAGCACTTCCATCGGCAGTCTATTGAGGCTATTACGGGTGATCTTTGTGGGTATTTTTTGTGCGTCATGCACTTTGGTAGACAGAAGGAGAGGCAGACATCGAGACACAAAGAGACAGACGGGCAGAGAGACGGGCAGGGGATCGGAGATGGACAGGGACGGAGAGTGACACATGTTGATGGAGTGACAGACGTACAGACGGCAATCCAGAGGCAGACACGTGGGGAGAGACATGAATACAGACGGAGACATGCGGACGGAAAGAGAGACGCACAGAGGGTGGGATGCATGAAGAGACAAGTAGACAAAGAGACGGGCAGGCGGACAAGCAAGGGCAGACCCAGAGAGACGGACAGAGAGGCAGAGAAACAGGAGGAGGGTTTCTCCACAAATTATGGCTGTCGCCTGATGAAGCTAGCTGTAATTACTGGCGAAACGTTGTACTCAGATTGCAAATGTCGTGGCTTTGCTCTCCAACACACAGCGGTGTTGCTGTACTAGTAACCAATTGGCCACGTTCTGTTTACGTGAAAAACCTTACTAATTGGTTGTGTCGGGTGGTGGCGGGTTTAACGACACATATTTACGCGATCTAACCCAAAACAAACCTCTATATTATATATATAGACAATGCGCAGACAGAGAGACGCTGCCCTATCTCAACCTTGCCAGAACACGACACCGTGGAGACTTACACCACGGTATATCGGAGACGTTCATCCAGCAGTGGATGGACAATGGCTGATGATGATAATGATCATAACGACGACGACGACGGGGATATCTGCTCGTTTTGTTATCGTCGCTGCTGTTGTTGTTGAAAATGTATAGACAATTAAATAAACATCGGACGACGTCTGCCATAAATGCCAACAGGTGACCTGTATCACGGTCACTCGCACTGCCGGATCGCGTTACGATCGCAACGCAGCGACCGGAACGCGCGTGATGTCAGTCCACTGCTGGATGAAGGCTTCCCCCCCCCCCCTTCTTCCACGCCGCGTCGCTCGAGGGATATTTGTTGAGCCATACTTCACCACGCTGGTCAGAAGACAACGATCTTGGGTTCGGGCCGGGAGAGGCGGCCTTGGAGGGCGGCTGTGAGCCAGTTGTCAGCATTCGTGAATTCTAGATTTGAAGCTTTCGTGACTGCAAGGATTCTTTCGGTAAAGTCACGTAGGTAAAAAATGAAATTAAAATTCTTTTTTATAAATTTTAATCTTTTGGTAAAGTCACGTAGGTAAAAAATGAAATTAAAATTCTTTTTTAGAAATTTTAATCTTTCGGTAAAGTCACGTAGGTAAAAAATGAAATTACAATAATTTTTTATTAATTTTAATCTTTCGGTAAAGTCACGTAGGTAAAAAAAATGAAATTAAAATTATTTTTTATTAATTTTAATCTTTCGGTAAAGTCACGTAGGTAAAAAATGAAATTAAAATTAATTAAAATAATTTTTATTTCATTTTTTACCTACGTGACTTTACCGAAAGATAAAAATTAATAAAAAAGAATTTTAATAAAAAATATTTTTCTTAATTTTAATTTCATTTTTTATCTACGTGACTTTACCGAAAGAACTAAGAGTAGAACTTGTGAAGACGTCTCTCGCCGCTGATGATCGCCGTGGCCGGGAGTCGAACTCGGTCGGGTCACCTTGTTGGTGGGAGGAGTGGGCAGTGCGGTAGCCACTGCGCCACCATAGTAGAGGCTGTTTGGGTTAGATCGCGTAAAACATCAATGCCTCGTTAAGCCCACCGTCATCCGACACAGCCAATTCGTAACCTTTATCACGTAAACAGCACGTGCCAATTCGTTACTAGTAACCCACATCGGTTCTGTGTTGGAGAGTGTGCCAACTACAGCATTTACAATTCGAGTCCGACGTTTCGCCGGTAAATACAATCAGCCTCGTTCAAGCCTACGCGTTAAACCCACTGCGCCACCAACTCACCCCACAGATGCGGCGCGATTGATATGGCGTGTAATCCTGTAAAGGTTTCACGTCAAGTAGTATTAGACACGACGATTTAATTTAACGTGACACTCCTGAACGGAGTCACCCCGAACGCCCCCGATCTCGCCGGATCTCAGGGGCTAAGCAGGGCTCCAGCCTGGTTAGTCCGTACCTTGGACGGGTGACCACCTTCACCAGGGGCTTGCCAGGTGCTGTAGGCGAGGTGGTGGTCAGGAGGTGATGTTGCTGAGTGTCTACCTGTTTCGTCTACAGCAGGTAGGGATTTCTCCAGGGTTCACCCGTTTCCTCCTCCAGCACGGAGCCAAACTCCCATTCACTCACGGAATTCACGGCCAAACCTCCCAGGTTAATTACGCTAGATTATTGAATCTATCTGTGTAGAGGTTTTGAATGATTTGCCCCTTCGTATGCGTGGTGGGGTTTTTCCTCCGGTGGGTTCTCCGTTCTCCTGCTCTCATCACGGAGCGAAGTCAGTCGTCAATCAACGAATGCACCATAGCGTTCATGGACAACACACACGTCGCTTGCTGTGGCAGGGCCCTCCCAAGAGTGACTCACGAGGCTCGGCGAAGCCTTCATAGGTGAACTCTTAAAAAATACATAAATTTCGATGTAAAGCTTTCGTGACTGCAGGGATCCATCTTCTTGGTTCTTTCGGTAAAGTCACGTAGAAGGAAAATAATAAAATAATAAAAATAAAACATGATAAAATAATTCTCACGACGTTTCGGCTACAACGCAAGCAGCCGTTCTCATTCTTCACCCGAGGACGGCTGCTTGCGTTGTAGCCGAAACGTCGTGATAATTATTTTATTATGTTTTATTTTTATTATTTTATTATTTTCCTTCTACGTGACTTTACCGAAAGAACCAAGAAGATGAATACATAAATTGTCCCCAATGCGACCGCACACTTAGACGGCAACAGGAGTTGGACACCTGGTGTCGAACTTGGTCGTTCTTGGCCCGCGAGCGGACGCGACTCACAGCACTGGGCGAGGCCGTTTTAAATTCGGCGTTGGTGGATCACCTAAAGATCGATCAGACTGCTGCGAGGTTGCGGCAGGAGGAACACGTGGGTTCGTGAACCCCCCCATCGCCACCCCCAACCCGCAGTGACCAGCGCGGTGAAGTATGGTCAAACAAACGCAACGACCAACAACACAGCGTGGGGAGAGGCCTTGAACCAGCAGTGGATTGACAGAGGGGGGCCTCGCAAATCATCGTTATTTACATTATCTGTGAAAAAGAGTTTTACAGATCATCGGATTCCTCCAGTATGAGAAACATATTCTGATTCAGAATTAATCGAGTCGTTCATAAATGGATGGTGGCCTTCATGCAATGGCAAAAAATGCAATCGTAAATAAGCCCAACCCTTCAAATATATAATAGGCGACGTTTCGGGAAATGGCCCTTCTTCACAGAGACCGTAGATGCCTTAGATGCTTCTATGACTTCTGTATATGTTGTGAAAAAAGGCCATTGCCCGAAACGTCGCTTATTTTTTGCATATAATTTCGTTTGAAGGCCGCGCACACACAGTGCTGCTTCTCGCACGGGACGTGTTCAGCCGCTGTTGTTGTTGTTGTTGGTTGTGCACCGCTGCCAACGCCCCAGCATAATCACCACCGCCACCATTGCCACCACCATAGCCACCATCACCACCACCATCGCCACCACCACCATCACCACTACCACCATCGCCACCATCACCACCATCATCGCCACCACCACCATCACCAGTACCATCGCCACCATCACCACCATCATCGCCACTACCACCATCGCCACTATCACCACCATCAGCACCATCGCCACCACCATCATTATCGCCACCACCACCACCACCATCGCCACCTCCACCATTTCCACCACGACCATCACCACCACCATCACCGCCACCATCGCTACTATCACCACGATCACCACCATCGCCACCATCACCACCACCATCACCGCCACCATCGCTACTATCACCACGATCACCACCATCGCCACGACATAACCGGTATAATTACGCAATGCAATCTGCGTACGCGCCGTGCGAACCGAGATCGTTGTCATGTCTGCCCGAGCGTATAACTCAGACCGCATCGCAAGGCGCTGTCCAAAGTTCTACCTCTTCACGCTGAGAATCAAACACGCTTGAGGACATTTGGCTCCTGCTGTAAATGACCACGCAATAAGCCACTTCGTGTGCGTGTTGAACTTCATTCGCACCGTACGTAGCCAACCGTGCTAATCGGAGGTGCGGGGGAAGGACAATAAACTAAACACAGACATCAATTTTAGATAAACTAGTTTGCCAATCTAGATTATTTACAAGTGCATTGCTCCGTGTGGCTTCCTAATATCGGGAGGAAGAGCGTTCCAGACGGCCGCAGAAGCGCATATGAAAGCGCGCGATCCAGTGACCTTCTTTGTTGAGCTATCATTGTGATCAGGTCGCTTCTGAGAAATAGATAAGAGCTCACTGGGTTTTAATTGGTGGGAAAAATATGTATACGGAGGGGCACGTAGCTGCGGTATAAATCTACAATGACGTTTTTATTTTACTAGGTAAGGTTCACTTAGCTATATACAGCTCTTTTTGTGGATATTCATGGTGACATTTCTAGAAGCCACATCTTCTAAACGCATGCCTCTAAATGTGGAGAGAAAAAATGGAGGATCCTGAGTAAAATTCACGCGAGAGAGAGAGACACTCAAATTCCAAATATAGAGCAGGCGTCAGGGTCGGGATCGAACCCACTACCTCCTTCATACCAGGCGAGGTAGTTACAGTAACATCTCCTACAACCGTGATGATGATGATGATGATGAGCGAGACACGCAAATTACAAATATGCAGCAGGCGTCAGGGTCGGGATCGAGTCCACTATCACTTGCATACCAGGCGAGGTAGTTAACATCTCCTAGCCACCGTGATGATGATGAGAGACGCAAACTCCAAATATACAGCAGGCGTCAGGGTTTGGATCGAACCCACGACCTCCTGCATACCAGGCGAGGTAGTTAACATCCCCTAGCCACCGTGATGATGATGAGAGAGAGAGAAACGCAAACTCCAAATCTACAGCAGGCGTCAGGGTCGGGATCGAACCCACTTCCTCCTGCATTCCAGGCGAGGTAATTAACATCTCCGAGCCACCGTGATGATGACGGTTTAGTAGCGGACTCACCATCAGCCTGTCCCGAACCACCCACCCGTATCGAGTTCACGTCCAGAGGACGGAGGTCATCGATGGCTGCTGTGCGACCGCGTGCCTGTTATCGATTATCGTGGGAGGAGCGGTGGTGCAGTGATTGGGGGACTGCGCTACGAACCTGAGCAACCAGAGTTAGATTCCCGCTCACGGCCAACACCGGTGACGATGATCTGAAACCGGTCCTGGGCCTCCCCTAGGTCGATTCAGCCTCAAACGAGTACCTTGTACGGTGCGTAGAAATCAGTACTCGGGAGACGTAGGCGGCCGGGCGTGGTGCTGGCCACCTCACCCCCCTTCGTGTGCCTTGCCGGCCTTTGTAGGTGCTACTCGCTAACAGCACTTGCCCCAAATAGTCTGTGAAAACGCTTTGGGGGGGAGTATGTCCTCGTAAAAGTACCGCGTGTGGGAGCGTTTAAACAATGCGATCAATCGTAATGGCACAAATCACGATTTATATCCCTTCGCCAAGGTCGTGGGGGGTTATTGTACCACGTTTCGCCACGTTGGTGTTGCTTGGCCTCACGAATGGGTACCCAGCACAGCGGGATGGGCCCCTCTAGAATGTTCCGCTAGGCAATAACTCTACTCGCCGATAGCTCCATTCGACAAACGCTGCATTCGGCAACAGCTCCGCTCGGCAACGGCTCCACTGGGGGGGGGGGGGTGAGCTCCATTCGGCAACAGCTCCACTCGGCAACGGCTCCACTGAGGATGAGCTCCATTCGGCAACAGCTCCACTCGGCAACGGCTCCACTGGGGGTGAGCTCCATTCGGCAACAGCTCCGCTCGGCAACGGCTCCACTGGGGGTGAGCTCCATTCGGCAACAGCTCCGCTAGGCAACGGCTCCACTGGGGGTGAGCTCCATTCGGCAACAGCTCCGCTAGGCAACGGCTCCACTGGGGGTGAGCTCCATTCGGCAACAGCTCCGCTCGGCAACGGCTCCACTGGGGGTGAGCTCCATTCGGCAACAGCTCCGCTAGGCAACGGCTCCACTGGGGGTGAGCTCCATTCGGCAACAGCTCCGCTCGGCAACGGCTCCACTGGGGGTGAGCTCCATTCGGCAACAGCTCCGCTAGGCAACGGCTCCACTGGGGATGAGCTCCATTCGGCAACAGCTCCACTCGGCAACGGCCCCGCTGGGGATGAGCTCCATTCGGCAACAGCTCCGCTAGGCAACGGCTCCACTGGGGGTGAGCTCCATTCGGCAACAGCTCCGCTCGGCAACGGCTCCACTGAGGATGAGCTCCATTCGGCAACAGCTCCGCTAGGCAACGGCTCCACTGAGGATGAGCTCCATTCGGCAACAGCTCCACTCGGCAACGGCTCCACTGGTGATGAGCTCCATTCGGCAACAGCTCCACTCGGCAACGGCCCCGCTGGGGATGAGCTCCATTCGGAAACAGCTCCGCTCGGCAACGGCTCCACTGGGGGTGAGCTCCATTCGGCAACAGCTCCGCTAGGCAACGGCCCCGCTGGGGGTGAGCTCCACTCGGCAACAGCTCCGCTAGGCAACGGCTCCACTGGGGGTGAGCTCCATTCGGCAACAGCTCCGCTCGGCAACGGCTCTACTGGGGGTGAGCTCCACTCGGCAACAGCTCCGCTAGGCAACGGCTCCACTGGGGGTGAGCTCCATTCGGCAACAGCTCCACTCGGCAATGGCTCCACTGGGGGTGAGCTCCATTCGGCAACAGCTCCGCTAGGCAACGGCCCCGCTGGGGGTGAGCTCCATTCGGCAACAGCTCCGCTAGGCAACGGCCCCGCTGGGGGTGAGCTCCATTCGGCAACAGCTCCGCTAGGGCATCGGCCTCGCCGGGCAGCAGCAGCAGCAAGCGAGAGTCTCCGCGCGCGGCTTTGGACGCGTGGCTCGTTTTGTGCGCGCGCTCAATTCACGAAGGGACAAGGAGAGGAGGACGGGGCGGTGTGGGGGGGGGGGGGGGGCTGTGGGGGGCTATCGATGGAGACGGAGTCTCGGTTGTGGTTGTGGTGGTGGTGGGGGACAGGAGGAGGGGGCAGGGTGGAGTGAATGTGGGGGGCGGGGCTCTGGGGGCTGTGGGGGTCTGTGGGCTAGCGATTGAGACGGAGTCTCGGTTGTGGTGGTGCTGGTGGGGGACAGGGGGAGGGGGCAGGGTAGAGTGAATGTGGGGGGCGGGGCTGTGGGGTCTGTGGGCTAGTGATGGAGACGGAGTCATGGTTGTGGTTGTGGTGGGGGACAGGGGGAGGGGGCAGGGCGGAGTGAAGGTGGGGGGACTGGGGGTGGAGCTGGTGGAATTGATCCGCCGCGGCTGATTACCTCGTGCCTGATTGTGTTCTCTGCTGCGCTCCCCGTCCCTCTGCCCGCCCATCCCCTTTGCCGCGGGGGGTGCTTCGCCTTCGTTCCTGGGCCCCGCTCGGTGCCTGCTGGAATTCCACGCTCGCTCACTCGGCATTGTGCGCGTGCGGCAGCGAGAGAACGAGAGCGAGAGACAGACATCACCCGAGGTGGACAGAGAGGAGATAGTTGGAGATAGTGGAGAGTGAGAGAGAGAGAGAGTCAGAGAGAGAGAGGGAGGGAGGAGAAGCAGGTGATTGTTTAAAACCGCAGGAGACATCGATCGGTCGCGTGAGCTCCATCGCAGCGATACGAGAAGACATCCACGGACGAATTAACGCGTCAAGAATCGTGAGGGGGGGAGGGGGGTGGAGGGGGGTTAATTCGTTAATTCAGAAGAACGATTTTGAGTAGCTCATCGATAAGTATCGAAGCGTCACGAGCACGTGGGAGGCCGTGGAGTTACGCGGTGACGACGGCGAGGCGACCCGGCCCGAGCGAGCGATGTCCCTCGCTGCCTCCTCCTCCTCCTCTCGCTCTTCGTCGACTCGAGAGCGATCGTAGCCGGGCAGGAGCCACACAGACGGACGGATGATAGACAGACAGAAGGACAGATGGGCGTCCAGATTAGATGAGACGGACGGTACGAGCAGATAGATCGATAGATAGACGGACGGATACGAGGCACTAACGGGCGGTGAGAAATATCGAGCGGCGGACGACGGACAGAAAGACTTGGAGACGAACGGGGCGATGAGCCGAGAGAGACAAAGAGACGGGCAAGAGGACAGATAGACACGAACTTACAGACAGACAGGAACACGGCAGACAGAGTTACGTAAAATGAGGCTGACACATTGATAGACATCGACAGAGACACACGCGTGCACACACGCACTCGCACACACACTCACTCACTCGTACACGCATACACTCACTCGCACACACACTCACTCGCACACACTCACACGCACACACACTCGCACACACACACTCACTCGTACACGCACACACACACTCACTTGCACACGCACACACTCACTCGCACACACTCACTCACTCGCTCACACACTCGCACACACACTCACTCGCACACACTCACTCGCACACAAACACACACTCACTCGCACACGCACACTCTCACTCGCACACACACACTCACACACTCACTCGCACACACACACTCGCACACACACACTCACACACACACACTCACTCGCACACGCACACACTCACTCGCACACACACACACTCGCACACACACCCACTCACTCGTACACACTCACGCGTGCACACGCACACTCACTCGCACACACACACAATCACTCTCACACTCACACACTCCTTGCTCACAATCGAACACACACCCACGCCTGTACACACTCTTACCACCACCACCACCGCTACCACCACCACCACCGCCACCACCGCCACCACCACGACCACCACGATGCGCTGGTCGCTGGCACCACGCTTCGCCCTCGTGGCCATCCTCCTGCCGCGCCTGGCGGGCTCCCAGGGCACCCCGGGCCGCCGCGTCGTGGCGCGCAGAGACGGCGACCTCATCATCGGCGCCCTCTTCTCGGTGCACCACCAACCCCCGGCCGACAAGGTGTCGGAGCGCAAGTGCGGCGAGATCCGCGAGCAGTACGGCATCCAGCGGGTGGAGGCGATGTTCCACACCCTCGACCGAATCAACGCCGACCCGGCGCTGCTGCCCGGCATCACCCTCGGATGCGAGATCAGAGACTCGTGCTGGCACTCGAACGTGGCACTCGAGCAGAGCATCGAGTTCATCAGAGACTCGCTCACGTCCGCCGGCGACGACCCCAAGGATGTGGCGGCGGCGGCGGCTGCGGCCGTTGCCGCGGCTGCCCCAGGGGGTGTCGGCCGATGCCAGGAGGCCCCCGTGCGCGCCAAGCGTCCGATCGTCGGCCTCATCGGGCCCGGCTCGAGCTCCGTGGCCATCCAGGTGCAGAACCTCCTGCAGCTCTTCAACATCCCGCAGATCGCCTACTCGGCCACGAGCATCGACCTGAGCGACAAGTCGCTCTTCAAGTACTTCATGCGCGTCGTGCCCTCCGATCAGCTGCAGGCGCAGGCTATGCTCGACATCGTGAAGAGGTACAACTGGACGTACGTCTCAGCGGTGCACACCGAAGGTGAGTCGAGGGGGGTGGGTGGGGGTGAGGGTGGTGCCGGGTGGTCTGTGGTGAGGAGGTGATGGGAGGGAGGAGGAGGTAAGGAGCGGGCAAAAGGGGGCTTGTGTGTCGGTAATGGTGGTGATGGTGGTGATGGTGGTGGGGATGCAGGAGCGGTCAGCACGCTGCGTTACGAACCCGGCGAGCCGAGTTCGATTCCCGCTCACGGCCAACATCAGTGACGATAATCTGAACCGGTCCTGGGCCTCCCCTAAGTCAAACTCAGCCTCAAATGAGTACCTGGTTCGGTGTAGTAAACATCGCCACTGGGGAGACAAAGGCGGCCGGGCGTGGTGCTGGCTACTCACCCCCTCGTGTGCCGTGCCGGCCATCATAAGTGCTCGTTAGCAGAACTTGCCCCAACAGTCTGTTAAGGCTACAAGGGGGAATCTTTGTCTTTGGGGATGGATAACAAGCAGCGAGTTTGCACGGTAGGGAGCACAGGTGGCGCATCTGCCAGTCATCTCAGTTAGTCAGTCCATGGCACCTGTGTCTGGTCCGTGACCTCCTGCCAGCGGGCCTTCGACAGTTCACGTGGCCTTAACGTGCACCTAGCCTGGCACAAGCGCCGCGGTGACGTCACCGCCACTTGGTGGCGATCGGCGGTTGTTGTTGTTGTTATAAATGTGTGTGTACAGTGGGGGGCGGTGGCATAGTGGTCACCGCGCTGCGCTACCAACCCGAGTTAGATTCCCACTCGGGAACAAAAACGGCGGCGATGATTTAAAACCGGTCCTGGGCCTCATCCCCTAGGTCAACTCAGCCTTAAATGAGTAGCTGGTGCGGTGTGTAAACATCCGCCATGGGGGAGACAAAGGCGTCCTCTCGTGTGCCGTGCCGACATTGATAGCTGTTCGCTAACAGCACACAGGCTGCCCCAACACTCTGTTCAAGGCGACACTCTGTACATAATCGTCAGCGATTCTGCATGTCACGTGCTTTCGCGCACGTGCGTCGTGGTGCGCAGTCACGTGTCCGTGACCTCTGTGACGTCACGGCGTTGCTCTCCTCTCCTCGTGCGTCTCGTTGACCATCGACTCATTTGTCCATTTTTGTTGCTCGCCGCGTCCACCCAACCACAGTCCCACCCATCCCGCCCCCCCCCGCTCCCCTCTCCCACAGGCGATCGCCCATTCCTTCTGCGCAAGACCGATTGCTCCATGCTCCTCATCCTCCTCCTCCTCCTCACCATCTTCATCCTCCTGTCCGCCGAGGTTCTGTCATTGTCACCGTGAGTCAAGGGCGCGTGATTGTGGGCGAGCATGAGAATGAGTGTGGGCGAGTGTGTGCGGGGGAGCGGGAGGTTTGGTGAGCGTGTGTGAGTGTGGGTGAGTGTAGGTGTGAGTGTGGGTGAGTGTGTGCGTGTGAGTGAGAGATTGAGTGTGTGCGAGTGTGAGTGAGTGATTGAGTGTGTGTGAGATTGTGTGTGAGTGAGAGATTGTGTGTGTGTGAGATTGTGTGTGAGAGATTGTGTGTGAGTGTGAGTGAGAGATTGAGAGTGTGTGAGATTGTGTGTGAGTGAGAGATTGCGTGTGAGAGATTGTGTGTGTGTGAGATTGTGTGTGTGTGAGATTGTGTGTGAGTGTGAGTGAGAGATTGAGTGTGTGTGAGATTGTGTGTGTGTGAGATTGTGTGTGAGTGAGAGATTGAGTGTGAGTGAGAGATTGAGTGTGTGTGAGATTGTGTGTGTGTGAGATTGTGTGTGAGTGAGAGATTGAGTGTGAGTGTGAGTGAGAGATTGAGTGTGTGTGAGATTGTGTGTGTGTGAGATTGTGTGTGAGTGAGAGATTGAGTGTGTGCGAGTGAAGGTGAGTGTGTGTGAGGGTGAGTGTGTGTGAGTGAGTGATTGAGTGTGAGATTGAGTGAGTGTGAGTGAGAGATTGAGTGAGTGTGAGTGAGTGTGTGTAAGTGAGAGATTTAGTGTGGGTGAGTGTGAGTGAAAGATTGAGTGTGTGTGAGTGAGTGATTGGGTGTGTGTGAGTGAGTGTGTGTAAGTGAAAGATTGAGTGTGTGTGAGTGAGTGTGTGTAAGTGAGAGATTTAGTGTGGGTGAGTGTGAGTGAAAGATTGAGTGTGTGTGAGTGAGAGATTGTGTGTGAGTGAAAGATTGAGTGTGTGTGAGTGAGTGATTGGGTGTGTGTGAGTGAGTGTGTGTAAGTGAAAGATTGAGTGTGTGTGAGTGAAATATTGAGTGTGTGCGAGTGAGGGTGAGTGATTGAGTGTGAGTGTGAGATTGAGTGAGTGTGAGTGAGAGATGGAGTGAGTGTGAGTGAGTGTGTGTAAGTGAGAGATTTCGTGTGGGTGAGTGTGAGTGAGAGATTGTGTGTGAGTGAGAGATTGTGTGTGAGTGAGAGATTAAGTGTGTGTGAGTGAGAGATTGTGTGTGAGTGAGAGATTGAGTGTGTGTGAGTGTAGGTGAGAGTGTGGGTGAGTGTGGGTGAGTGTAGGTGGGTGTAGGTGAGTGTAGGTGAGTGTGGGTGGGTGTAGGTGAGTGTAGGTGAGTGTGGGTGAGTGTGGGTGAGTGTAGGTTAGTGTGTGGGTGAGGGTGTGCGATGCATGTGCTGATCACACCACCCCCTCGTGTGCCGTGCCGGTCTTCATAGTTGCTGCTCGCTAACAGCACTTTCCATAAAAGTCTGTCAAGGCTATACGGTAGATATTTGTCTTTGCGTAGTGTGTGCCTTGGTCGTGCGTGTGCTCGCTAACAGCACTTGCCCCTACAGTCTGTTAAGGCTATACGGGTGATCTTTGTGTGGGGGGAGCGGTGGTGTAGCGGTTAGCGCGCTCCGCTACGAACCCGGCAACACGAGCCCGATTACCGCTCACGGCAACCAACACCAGTGACGATTATTTGAACCGGTCCTGGGCCTCCCCTAGGTCGACTCAGCTTCAAATGAGCACCTGGTGCGGTGTGTAAACATCGTCACCGGGGAGACAAAGGCGGTCGGGCGTGGTGCTGGCCACCCCACCCCCCTCGTGTGCTGTTCGGGTCTTCATAATTGTTCGCTAACAGCACTTGCCCCGATAGTCTGTTCAGACTATATGGGGGATCTTTGTCGTTGTGTAGTGTGTGTCTTTGTCCTGCATGCGTGTGAGTGTGTGTAGTGTGTGCGTGTGTGTGATGTGTGTAATGTGTGTGTGTGTGATGTGTGTAATGTGTGTGTGTGATGTGTGTATGTGGTGCGTGCGTGTGTGTGTAGTGAGTGTGTGGGTGTGTGTGTGGTGCGTGCGTGTGAGTGTATGTGTGTAGTGTGTGCGTGTGAGTGCGTGTGAGTGTGTGTGCGTGTGTGTGTAGTATGTGCTTGTGAGTGTGTGTATTGTGTGCGTGTGTGTGATGTGTGCGTGTGAGTGTGTGTGTAGTGTGTGCGTGTGTGTGTAGTGTGTACGTGTGTGCGTACTGTGTGCGTGTGTGTGATGTGTGAGTGTGTGTATTGTGTGCGTGTGTGCGTACTGTGTGCGTGTGTGTGATGTGTGAGTGTGTGTACTGTGATGTGTGAGTGTGTGTATTGCGTGCGTGTGTGTGTGTGATGTGTGTGTGATGTGTGAGTGTGTGTACTGTGATGTGTGAGTGTGTGTATTGCGTGCGTGTGAGTGTGTGTAGTGTGTGATGTGTGCGTGTGGGTGTGTGTGATGTGTGTGTGTGCGTGTGTGTGATGTGTGAGTGTGTGTACTGTGATGTGTGAGTGTGTGTATTGCGTGCGTGTGTGTGTGATGTGTGTGTGATGTGTGATGTGTGTGTACTGTGATGTGTGAGTGTGTGTATTGTGTGCGTAGTGTGTGTGATGTGTGTGTGATGTGTGAGTGTGTGTACTGTGATGTGTGAGTGTGTGTATTGCGTGCGTGTGCGTTAATTGTTGAATAATTCATTATCTCATCCCGAGGCAAATTCTCGAGACACTTAACGCCAGGGAGAGTGAGACAGAGGGAGAGAGAGAGAACGCAACGAGGATTATTCAAAGACCGCGTGCTGGAGGAATCATGTTCTCCGGCTCAGATGCGACGCAACATCAGAATCAGAATATTGATTCGTACCGGAGCAAGCCGATCAGCTATCAAGCTCTTTGTTTCACAGATGCCCAGTAGCGGGCACGCGGTTCAGAACGTTACAACAGCAAACACGACGGACGTGAAACATTTAGGAAAGGTAAAACACACTCAAACGAGGCTATGTTTTACTTGAGCAGCAAGGTCCCGACCGAGCTACGTAGATTGTTTTTTCAGGAGCGACGTGGCGATCGCAAATGATAGCTCAACCAAGTGGTTCATCGTTGTCGCGTGGAGACTTCCAGCAACAGCAGCAGCAGTCAAAAACACATTCCTGCGGAGGGAGCTGGTAGGGACGTTGGGTTGCTCGGTCAATGGCCAGGGTCAACGGCGGCGTGGTGTATTCCGCAAACATGCCCGACTGTGAGGGCGGGCACAAGCCGGCGTGAGTAGGTTAAACGTTGAGTTTTATAAGGGCACCACGGGGTGACCAGCCCCTCCCCACCCAGCCCCACCCCTCCCACCCCCCACCCAGCCCCACCCCACCCAGCCCCTCCCCACCCAGCCCCACCCCTCCCACCCCCCACCCAGCCCCTCTCCACCCAGTCCCTCCCCACCCTCCCCACCCACCCAGCCCCACCCTCCCCACCCAGTTCCTCCCCACCCTCCCCTCTCCACACAGCCTCCCCCTCCC